>NW_006296634.1:422682-438666 GCF_000327345.1 Myotis davidii | reverse complement strand
CGGTCAGCGGGGAATAGCGCCCTCGTGTGGCCTCCAAGAGAAACGCATCTCATTCCCCAGCCCCACCCTTTCTATGCGCTCATTGAACAAGTATTTATTGAGGGCCAGCCACTAGGTGCTCTAGGGGTAGCGGTAGAGATTATAGATAAAATACCTGCTCTGTGGATGGCACAGTCCGGTGTGTGTGCGTTGAGGGGCAGGCGATAAACGATAAACAAATAAATAACCGGGGCAGTTATTACAGTGGTAACTGCTAGGAAGAAAATAAAACAGAGAAATGTGAAGAGTGACTCAAGAGGAAAACTCGGGACAGGATGGAAAAGTAAAGTTTCCTTGAATAGATACCATCTGAGATGAGACTCAGATGACAGGGGTCCAGTCATGTGCGGGTTTGGGGGAAAGCTTTCCTTGCAGAGGAAAGAGCTACGCAAAGGCCCTGGGGCAGGCACAGGCTTTGCAAAACAAACAAAGGCCAGTGTGGTTGGAAAGCAGAGAGCGCAGGGAGAGTGATATGAGACATGGCCAGGAAGGTGAGCTGGGGCCAGACTATAGAACTTGTAGGCCATGACAGACTGTAATTCTTCTAGGAGTAATGGGAATGGACTGGGTGAGTTTTGAGTACAAGACTAGTGTGACTAGATTGGCTTTTGAAAGGACCCCTATGGCTGCTGTGTAGAAAATGGACTTTAGGCCCTAGCTGGTTTGGCTCAGTGGATAGAGTGTCGGCCTGCGGACTGAAGGGTCCCAGGTTCAATTCCCGTCAAGGGCACATGCCCGGGTTGCAGGTTTAATCCCCAGCACGGGGAGTGCAGGAAGCAGCCGCTCGATGGTTTGTTCTCATCATTGATGTTTCTATCGCTCTCTTCCTCTCTGAAATCAATAAAAATACATTTAAAAAAAGAAAATGGACTTTGGGCAAGGAAGAAAGAGTGGGAGCAGGGAGATTATTGCAAGAGATTAGAAAGCTATTAAAATAATTCAGGGGAGAAATGTTAGCAGCTTGGATCAGGGGAGTCGTGTTGGAGATGGGCGATGTGGTTGGATGCTGGGCCTGAAGGTAGAGCCAACAAAACTTGACAATATCCCACATTCTCCTTTGCTCATTCAGCTCCAGGAACACCTTCAAACACACACACACCCTAGCTGGCTCCTCCATCTTCAGCAGGGGGTTCAGTTACCAGGGCAGACCCCAAGGACATAGTTAAATTGTGGAGTATCCAGGTGTTGTTTGACAAAAGAATGTAAGACACAGCTGCTATGTTCTTCATGAACTGCTTCCACTTTCCACCATTAGCCCACTTAATGGGCAGGGCCTCTACCTGCTGTTTCCTTTACCCTGCCTGGCTTCTATGGACCCACCTATTAGTTAGGTCTCTGTTTGTCCTATTGAGTGCCCTCAGGGTGTGTTGGTGACAACCAAAACAGTTCTGAGTATTTGGTGTTTTTATTTGATACAAAATAGGGGGCAGCATAATCTGGCCCTGTCAATTCTCAGACCCAGGCCAACAATTTACTCCTATTTATTTACACAAAATACTGTGAGGTCAGGCGTGATCCCACAAAAAAATGCACACAATACTTTTGGCCCCAGCTAGGACGTTTCTGGAGAGCCTGGGAGAGTTCAGGCTACCCTAGCAAACACTCTCAGGCCAGTCAGGGATGGAGAAAGCAAGCAGGGGAGGAGGCAACCCGGTTGGCTCTGGAGTCAGCAGGCCTTGCTGTGTTTGTATTGTGTTGCTTGGGGGGTACATTATAAATGCAGCCAGTCCGGGGGCCCCTGGACTCAGAACCCCAGACTGTACCAGTTCCAAAAAGCTGCGCAAGCCTCGCCGAGATGAAGCTGCCGGGCCAGGAGGAGCTTGATGTCTACAGTGCTCAGGAAAATGTGCCCACAGGAGAGCTGGACAGCGGCCCAGGCTCTGGCCCCAGCCCCGATGGCTCCCCAGACACTGGGGTACCCAAGGACCCTCTGCTCTTCATTCAGCTGAATGAGCTGCTGGGCTGGCCCCAGGCGCTAGAGTGGAGAGAGACAGGCAGGTGAGTGAAACCCAGGCCAGTTTTATGCCCCCCCCCTTACCCCCTCAGCGGGGGGCCTCCTCCATGACCCAGCTCTTCCTGTAGGGGGTGCTCTTACCCCCAATCAGAAGCTCCTCTCTGCCCACATGTCAGGTCCCAACCCTCTCTGATGCTCAGCTTCTCCGGGTCTAGATTTGAGTTTCCCAAGACCCCAGATGAGAGGTGACTGCGAAAAGAGGGCATACTCTGCACCACTGGGGTCACGTCTCCCTCGTCTACTTACCTTCCTTGGCTCTCCTGTGTCCCCACCTGGACCTGGAGAGGTGCGTCCAGTAACACTGTCCACCCTTCTCCACTGCAGGTGGGTGCTGTTTGAAGAGAAGCTGGAGATGGGTGGAGGCCGGTGGAGTGCCCCCCATGTGCCCACCCTGGCGCTGCCCAGCCTGCAGAAGCTCCGCAGCCTTCTCGTGGAGGGCCTTGTCCTGCTGGACTGCCCGGCTCAGAGCCTCCTGGAGCTCGTGGGTACGCTGGGGCCCTCTGTAGGGAGGAGCTGGGAGCCATGCCATCATTTCCCTCAGATTTCCCCCAAAAGTATTGGAATTTTCCAGGGCCCACCACACCCACCGTAGGGATTGCCCATCCCTGTCACAAGGAGGAGATGGAAGAGCAGAGTGAAGGAGAAGTTCCCTGGCTCCTCCACTTCCCGAGACTCCCAGGAGGGAAAGTGACCTGGGCAGAGGGGACAGGGGGAGAACTCGGGGGCAGGGAGCTCTCAGGAAAGGGTTGGAGCCCCACCTCTGCTTCCCAGAGCAGGTGACCAGAGTGGAGTCGCTGAGCCCGGAGCTGAGAGGGCAGCTGCAGTCCTTGTTACTGCAGAGACCCCAGCACCTCATCCAGACCACAAGCACCAGGCCCTGCTGGGGTAAGAGGCCCATCCCTGGGCCCAGAACCAAAAATCCTAGGATGGGAGGGTCCCAGATCCCGCCCCTGCACCTTCCTGGACCAGGAGTGGCCTAGCCTTGGCTTAGACCTCCACCCTCCACCCTCCACCCAGGACTCATGGGCGAGAGAGAGCGGGAATAATGATGAGGGGAGGACGGAGGGGCTAGAATCGTAACAGCCAGAGCTTTGTGAAAGGGTGTTCTTGGTAGGCACTGCACTGGGAGCTTCTCATTTAATATTTACAAGCACCCTTTCGGTAGTCCCACAATAATGTCCATTTTTGTGATGAGAAAACTGAGGCTCAGAGGTGGGATGTGTTCTTTTTCAGAGCTGGTCAGGGAGTCCTGGCGGGTCCATTCCCAAAGCCGATGCTCCTAATCACTGCAAAATCTTGTCTTAAAGGGTCTGCCCGTCCAAGACAGTCTTCCCGCGATGAGGAAGCCCCCCTGAAGGAGCAGGTTTGCCACGCTTCCTGGGGCAGGGCTAGGACAGGGGGCAGGCCCCCCCCCGCCCCCCCCCCCCCCCCCCCCCCCCCCCCCCCGCAAATAAGCTCTCATCCTCTGTGTCTCCCTGAACCCCCATCAGCGTCTGAACTCCCTGAGACAGAAGCTGCCTCCAGGGGCTGAGGCCGGGGCTGTGCTGGCAGGAGAGCTGGGCTTCCTGGCACAGCCACTGGGGGCCTTTGTGCGACTGCGGGATCCAGTGGTGCTGGGGCCCATTACTGAGGTGCCCCTCCCCAGCAGGTGAGGCTGCGGATGGGAGTGAGGGATCCTGGAGCCCAGAGAAGGGCCGTTACTGGGGAGGGGATTGCGAGATCTCTGGTCCAGTTCTCTTAGGGTGTGTGGGGGATGGTGCTCAGGGCCTGGGGAGGGGTTAGTGGTCAGGGCAGCAAAGTGGGTGTGCACGTAAGTGTGTGTATGGAGGCTGGTAAGGGGGTCAGAAGTCAGGACTGTCCTATGGCATATTAGCCTCTGACCCTCCCTGGGGCTTGGTTCTTTCCTCAGATTTTTCTGCCTCCTCCTCGGTCCCCCCACACTGGGAAGGAGCTACCATGAAATGGGCCGGGCGATGGCGGTCCTCCTCAGTGACCCGGTGAGCGGGGCAGGCCTGTGTGTGTACGTGTGTACGTGTGTACGTGTGTGTGTGGACTCTATGTGTATTAAGTACAGCAATGAGGCAGAGAGTGGCTGTGTGTGTGTGAGCACGAGGGCTGGAGTTTCCTTGGCTACCACTGTCGCCCCCTTACCTAGCACAATAGGCACCCCGCAGATACTGAGAGCCTGCATTAGTGGACGGATGCTTGAATGACTAGTCTGCCTAGGTGACGCGTGTGTCTAGTTTTGAGACTGTGAAAATGGATGTGAGAACTCAGATATGCATTTGCTGCCGCTCTGTGCCTGTCCCCAGCAATTCCAGTGGTCAGTTCGACGGGCCTGCAACCTTTATGACCTACTGGCAGCCCTGGATGCCTTCCTAGAGGAGGTGACAGTGCTCCCCCCAGGCCGGTGGGACCCCACAGCCCGGATTCCCCCGCCTAAATGTCTGCCCTCTCAACACAAAAGGTATCCGGGGTAACCATCCCATATAGATCCTTCTCTCCCCACAGTCTTGGGTCCAGTTCCGCTGTTGAGGAGGGGATGGGATTCCAGGAAAGGATCCGGGACTTACCTTGGAATTTGGAGGCTGCCCGCAGGGATACGAGCAGCCACCAGGGGGCAGGGCGCCATGAACTTGGCTCCCAGTCGGCGGCTAGTTGGAGATCCTCAGTCGCGTGGGGCTCCCCTTCCCTACAGGCTCCCCTCGCAAATGCAGGAGGTCAAGGGCCCCTCTGCCCGGCGTGGGTCTCCGGCCGAGGACAGGCACGGCCAGCCGCCGCAGGCGCCCAGCCCGGAGCTGCAGCGGATGGGCAGGTGAGGCGAGCGGGGGTAGGAGTAAGGATCGGTGCACAGGGCGGAGGAAGGGGTCCCAGGAGCATAGAGGTGTGTGCTCACTGACAGGGGCTCAGGGGCAGTAGTGGGGAGAGGAGCGTGGCGTGTGGAAACTTGTATCATTGACGACCAATGGGCGGGAGGCTGTTTGGGGGCCTTGTCCAGGACGTCCGGAGGAAGGCCCCGTGGTACCCCAGTGACTTCTTGGACGCCCTGCACCCTCAGTGCTTCTCCGCTGTGCTCTACATTTACCTGGCCACCATCACGAACGCCATCACTTTTGGGGGGCTGCTAGGAGAAGCCACCGACGGTGCTCAGGTGGGTAGGGATGTGGAAGGGGGAGCGCACAAGCTTTGGTGTTCCCGCAGCCATGCCCTTCGCCCTTCCCTGGGACTATGGGTGGGTGTGGAGGCCCCTGGGAGCTTGGGTTCCTGTGTTGAGGACGCCAAGGTCCTGTGCTGACAAGGCCCCATGTTGGCCCCTAGGGGGTGCTGGAAAGTTTCCTGGGCACAGCGGTGGCAGGAGCTGCCTTCTGCCTGATGGCCGGCCAGCCCCTGACCATCCTCAGCAGCACGGGGCCAGTGCTGGTCTTTGAACGCCTGCTCTTCTCCTTCAGCAGGTGGGACTCCCTCACCTCACTGGCCTGATCCTGGCTGAGTCAGTAGGGGAGGGTGGAACTGTCTGGCTTTAGGGGCACCTGACCTGGGTTAAGTGGGGAGCAGAATGGCCCTGCCAAACCCTGCCTGTCTCTCACCCCCCAGAGATTACAGCCTGGACTACCTGCCCTTCCGCCTATGGGTGGGCATTTGGGTGGCCACCTTTTGCCTGGTGTTGGTGGCCACAGAGGCCAGTGTGCTGGTGCGCTACTTTACTCGATTCACCGAGGAAGGCTTCTGTGCCCTCATCAGCCTCATCTTCATCTACGACGCCGTGGGCAAAATGCTGAGCTTGACCCGTGCCTATCCCATCCAGAGGCCTGGCTCTCCCGCCTACGGCTGCTTCTGCCAGTACCCAGACCCTGGAGGTGGGTGCGGGAAATAGGGAGCTTGGCAAGATAAGGGAGGATGAGGAGGGAGAGGGTGTCTCCTTGCTGTCCCCCCTCCCCGGTTACATTCAGCAAAAATCTGAGTACTTACCCAACAACCGCAGCACCTCCCCCACCACGATTCTAAATCAGGTGAAAATAAGTCACAGAGCAGGCCCAATACCGTCTTTATTTCTGACGATGCTGATAGAGGAACATGGTTATATCTATGGGTGAATGAGCGTCCTAACAATAAAACCCAAATCAGGTAGACTTACCCGCTTGGTCAGGGCCCCACTGGAAAAGGGAGCAGTTAGATGCAAGTGCAGGCGGCTCACTCCCAAGAGCAGGGGAGGAAAGGGCGGGTCAGCCATGCCCAGCTTCTAATCCCAAGCTCAGCAATCAAATAAATGGCTGCTCTTCCCCTTGGACCGAGGGATTGACTAGTGGAGAGAAGCTCAGAGGATTACACTTGCATATATCCCTCCACATGAAGGAAACAGCAGGACTGGCGAAGGGGTGTCCCCTCAAGAGTGCCAGTCTCTGCGCCAGGCGTGAACAAGACCAGTCCCGCCCCTGGTGGATGTGTATGCTCATCCCTTGAGCAAATGTTTGCTGGGCGTCTGCTCTAGCCAGTCCAGTGCTGGGCACCAGGGATACAGATAAGGTGAGAATTTGAAGGAGCCAGGGCGCGAGGCAGTGTCCGGAGGAGCAGACATGGTAGTTCTTGGAGGCAGCAGACAGATGAGCCAGAACTTTCTGGTTCCGTTGGACCCATGAGATTAGGCTCCGGAGGGGCTGGAGAAGGTTCCGGGGGGCGGAGCACACACCCAAATTCTTTTCTGCTTCCCAGGAAATGAGTCTCAGTGGACAAGGACAAAGCCAAAAGACACAGACGACCTCTTGAGCACGGTGAGACCTGTTCCTGGGAAGAATAAGTCAGTGGTTCCAGGCTCTTTCCATCCCACAGGCTAGAGCAGTGGTTCTCAACCTTCCTAATGCCGCGACCCTGTAATACAGTTCCTCATGTTGTGGTGACCCCCCATTTCATTGTTACAAATTGAACATAATTAAAGCATAGTGATTAATCACAAAAACAATATGTATTATATATGTGTTTTCCAATGGTCTTAGACGACCCCTGTGAAAGGGTCGTTCGACCCCCAAAGGGGTCGCGACCCACAGGTTGAGAAGCGCTGGGCTAGAGGAACCCTCAGAGGTCACCGAGGAGCCTCCTGTCCTGGGCCCTCGGTGTCTCACGGGGCATCAGTGGATGCTTGTGCTGCCTGCGCCCATAACCTCACCCCTGACCACCACTCCATATAGGACCTAGGCCTGGTCAATGCGTCCTTGCTGCCTCCACCTGAGTGTGTCCGGCAGGGAGGCCACCCTCGCGGCCCTGGCTGTCAGACAGTCCCAGACATCGCCTTCTTCTCCCTCCTCCTCTTCCTTGCCTCCTTCCTCTTTGCCATGGCCTTCAAGCAGGTCAAGACAAGCCGCTTCTTCCCGTCTGCGGTGAGTGTCAACTCTCTCTGTGGGAGAGGACTAGGTCTTGGCCTGGGGCCCTGCCTGTGAATGGGACGGGGTGATGGCAGGCCTGAGCCTGACTGAGTGTCCACTGTGTGGCCAGGTGCGCAAGGTACTCAGCGACTTCTCCTCAGTCCTGGCCATCCTGCTGGGCTGTGGCCTTGATGCCTTCCTGGGCCTCGCCACGCCAAAGCTCACGGTGCCCAGAGAGTTCAAGGTGAGAGCTGGGAGAGGGAGAAGCAGGGCCAGCAGACAGGACCTTGGAGGGGGAAGATGAATAAATTCCACATTTCACCTCCTCCAAGTTTCTGTTTGCTCTTGTAAAATAGAAGTAGTAATAATAATGGCCTCACAGAGTTGTGAGGATGAATGAGATGCTGCTCTAGACACATAGTGAGCAGAGAATACTCAGTAGCTATTATTATAGTATGGAGTTAAGAGGATGGGTCCCTTCCAGTCAGCTGGCCTGGGTTTGAGTTCTGGTTCTGCCACTTCGTAGCTGTGTGACCTTAGCCAAGTTAACCCACATTTCTGATCTTCAATTTATTCATCTATAAAATGGAAATAAATAACAATAGTTCCCACTCATAGGTGTTTTGAGGTTTACAGATAATAGTGTAAAGCACTTATCACCATGCTGGGACTGACACATACCCAGACCTCACTATTGTCATGGTTTTCCCTACCCTTGGCACGGTCCTACCCATCCACTACTCCCCACTCTCTGTTTTGACCCCAGGTTGCCTGCCCTAATCCAGTGAAGTTGGGGCTCCCTCTCTAGGCATAACAGTGCATAGATCAGGGCTTAGCACCTTGGCACCTACACTCTGTGCATTTGGAGCCCTCCCTTCCAGCTTCCCCTAAGAAAGGACAGCAGGGGGACTCCGATTCAGGCAGCCTTAGGGACTCAGAACCCAAGACAACAACATCTGGGGCCCTGTCCCCCACACAGACGCTTATAATCAGAGCAGACGCAGACACACCCAGCCCTGCCCCTGCCCCAGATCAAGGCAGGTCTGAGCCTGAGTTGCCCCACCCTGGATGCTGAGAGGGGGGTGCCCAGGGAGGAGAGCTCGGTACACTAAGAAGGATGGGCAGGCCTTTGCTACGCCCTCCTCCTCTTGCAGGGAGGGAGGGCCCAAGAGAATCAAAGTCCAGAGCCTCTGGCTCCAGCCCAACCCCCTAGCTGGTTCCCCTCCTTCTGCCCTCTCTCAAGGTACTGGGATGCTTTGAACCAGCTATGCACACACACACTGCTCCCACATAGCATCCAGGGCCTTGGTGGGGAGGGGCTGTGGTAAGGGAGGTTGTGGAAGAATGCCAAGGCTGGAGTGTACAGGTGAGGTGCTCTTGGGAGACTCTCTCCAATATGTCCGTGGACCGTCCTCCCCCCAGCCCACACTACCTGGGCGTGACTGGCTGGTGTCACCTTTTGGAACCAACCCCTGGTGGCTGAGTGTGGCAGCCGCTCTGCCTGCCCTGCTGCTGTCTATTCTCATCTTCATGGACCAGCAGATCACAGCGGTCATTCTCAATCGTGCCGAATATAGACTGCGGGTGAGGCCTGCCGGGAACACCCTGGACCCCTGGACCAAGGGACAGAAGCACCAGGGTGGGTTCCAGGTTTCCCCTCTCCCACCCCAGAGGGCTAGTTTCATCCCAATTGCCTCACCACTACCTGCAGAAGGGAGCTGGCTTCCACCTGGACCTCTTCTGTGTGGCTTTGCTGATGCTGCTCACATCAGCGCTTGGGCTTCCCTGGTATGTCTCAGCCACTGTCATTTCCCTGGCCCACATGGACAGCCTTCGGAGAGAGAGCAGAGCCTGTGCTCTGGGGGAGCCCCCCAGCTTCCTGGGCATCAGGTGAGGCCGGTATTCAGGGGGCTGGAATGAGAGGTGGGCAGCACGGTGGGGTAGCAACGGACAAGGCAGAGTTATTCGGGCAGCTTAGATTCTAAGCTGGTAGCTCCAGAGGGCTCTCTCACTGCCCAGCATCATCGCAGGGGGGTGAATGGGCTCTGAGATGGGTGTGTCAGATCTCCCCTCTCCTCCTTCAGCCATGGGACTGGGAGGGCCTCAAGAGGAGCATCACTGAAGTAAGGGTGGAGGCAGCCAGGGCTGAGCAAGGGTGAGGTGCCACCTAATAAACCCACTCAATGTGGAAGCACCTCATTGATGTTATAAGGTAAAACACCACAAAAACAATTTTGTAACTGCTGGAAACACAATCTGTCCAAAGTATGTGAAATCAACTTTGTACACTGAAATGAAAGTCTTTATGGCAGTGTAGAAATTGCTAATTTTTCAACAACAACAACAAAGAAAAAGAAAAGAAAGAAAAAGAAAAGAAAGAGCAACTATGAGCTTGAACTGATGGAGAGGCCTGGGGCCCCCATACTGAAGTGCCCTACCCCTTCCTCTCCAGTTTTTCACCCCAAGCTAAGGTGACAGTTGTAGGATCCCTCCATTTCCCCCCTGCCAGGGTCTATGGTGGTGTTTGGCTTGGGTCTCCAGCCTGGGCACCCCAGGGGCTCCCCAGACCCTGGCTAACTCTTCCCTCTCCCCACAGGGAGCAGAGGCTGACCGGCCTGGTGGTGTTCATCCTTACAGGAATCTCCATCTTCCTGGCACCTATACTCAAGGTACATTGTTAGGCAGGCTGGCGTCAGGGGCAGGGTAGTGATCATAAATACAAGAGCTGGCATGGGCTGGACACTTAGTGCATGCTTCTCCATACCTGGCCTCATCCAGTCCTCACATTAACCCCGAGGTGCATGTACCTTTTACAAATGAGGAGCCTGGAGTTTAGTAGCTCACGTAGGTCACTAAGAGAGCTAGTTTCTCAGATCTGAGAACCCAAACTCTTACCAAGTAGGCTTTCTACCCAGTGTACAGGGTGTAGGAATGCCCTCCGCACACACACACACAAAGGCCAAGCACTGCCCTCGCTCCAGCCTCCCAACAGGCCTTAGATTCAGAGTATGATCATCACACCTCACAAAAACTTTGAGGCAAAAGCACTTCCCTTCTTCCTCACCAGAACCATATGTTTAAAGAACACCTTCTGTGTGCAAGGCTGTGCTAGGCAGCTGGGAGAAGGTGGGGAGAGGAGAGTCTTGAAAAGGAATGTAGAACCAAGCACCTGCCAGCACCACCCACACACACACAAAAGTTAACGAGTAATAGCAGAAAGGTTCAACAAGCCAAGACAGCGGAGCAGTCAGGAGGGTGTGGAGCCTGGCCCACAGAGTCACCGGCAGGACCACAGGAGGTTAGGGAAGGGAAAGGTCACCGAGGCTGGGTGAGAGTGGAGTGGCTGAAAGAACCAGAAGGACCAGATCAGCAGCTTACTAACAAGGTGACTCTCATCCGGCAGCTATTTACCGAGCATAAGCCCTATGCCAAGCACAGTCTCAGGACTGGAGATAGAGTGGTGATCGAAAGAGATCCTCCAACCCTTGCAGTCTGGTGAGAGGAGACATGAAAAACAACAACAGTAAAACAGGATAATTTCAGATAGTGATCACTTCTCTGAGAAGTAAAAGAGAATAAGGTGATGGCGTGCCAGGGCTCTACTTTAAATGATCAGGGAGGACCTTTCTGGTGGGTCATGAGTAGTGAGAAGGAAGTCGGGGCATTTTTAGGTAGAGGAAAATAGCAAAGCAAAAGGCCTTGCAAGGGGTAGAAATAAACTTGGGCGTGTTGAGGGAAGGAAAGGAGGTCAGTATAGCAGGAACAGAGAAAGCAGAGAGGAAAGTGATGGATAAGATTGGAGAGGTCAGCTAGGTAATGGGTCAGTTACCAAATCTCTCTGAAACCCAATTTTCCCATCTGTAAAATGGAGACAGTTACAGAATTTACCGCCTCTGACTTATGTGAAGATTCTCATTAATCAGGCATGCAAAGTGGGAAAGAAAGAGATAAACCTGGCTAGGCTTAGGTGCTGGGTGCTAGAGGCCGGGGTTGGAGCCCAAGGGGACACCTGGGCTGCTGGCAGAGCTCAACTCCTTTGCTGGCTCTCCACTTCTTTCTACCAGTTCATCCCAATGCCTGTGCTCTATGGCATCTTCCTGTACATGGGGGTGGCAGCAATTAGCAGCATTCAGGTGAGCCCCCTAAAATCACCATGAAACCCCACGCCTCCTTTCCTTTCCTGCTGGTACTTCTTGCTTGCACTTGCCAATCTCCCCCCTCCCCCCCCAGTCCTCTTCCTGTTTCTTCTGGGCAGAGGGATTCCGCTGCCATGCTCTGGGTGAGGAGGGGGCCAAGGGAGTCTCTGACTGCCCCAGTGCTGAGCTTTCATGGCTAACAGAGACACTGTCCAGGCTGCCTGAACACCCTGCTCTCCTCCTCCTCCTGTTCCCCCAGTTCACCAAGAGGGCGCAGCTTTTATTGATGCCAGCAAAACACCAGCCAGACCTCCTGCTCTTGAGGCATGTGCCTCTGAGCAGGGTTCACCTCTTCACAGCCATCCAGCTTGCCTGCCTGGGTCTGCTTTGGATAATCAAGTCTACACCTGCAGCCATCATCTTTCCCATCATGGTGACTCAGGGTTGGGTGGGATCCTGGGGGGTTCCTACGAGACTCTGAGCCTGGGAGGGTGGCCAAGGCTTCCATAAGAGGAAGACTCTCCCCTCTTTCCTTTGCCCCAGGCTGTGCCTGGTTGGGAATCCTCGGACAAATAAAGATGGCCGAGGGATGCCAACAGATGGGCCCTGGGATGCCTGATTCAACTCCTTTCCCAGCCTCTTTGGGCTTAGCAACCACAGGGAGAGATAGAAAGCCCAGAAAAAAACTGAGGCCCTGGGAAAGGAAATGCTATCACTTTTGTTCCATAGGGAGGTGATCAGATAGGTAGTTCTGGCTTTGTTGTTACTCACCGAGGAAGTTAAGAGCCAGGGGCTTTGTATAGGACCAATCTGGTTACCAGTCTCTAAACTTCCAGGGCCTCAGTTTCCTTCTCCGCACAATGGCAGAGTAATTATTGTATCTGCTCATAGGAGTGTCTTAGCATTCAGCTAAACAGTACGCAATGCCTAGCACATTGGAAATGCTGAATAAATGTTACTGTTGTTAATGCTCCTCCTGTTGCTGCTGACAGCCCTGGGTTTTGTTTCTGTCCCTGCAGTTGCTGGGCCTGGTGGGGGTCCGAAAGGCACTGGAGTGGGTCTTCTCACCACAAGAACTTCTCTGGCTTGATGAGCTGATGCCGGAGAAGGAAAGGAGCACCCCTGAGAAGGGGCTGGAGCCAGAGTACTCGTTCAGTGGAAGTGACAGTGAAGATGTGAGTTCCAGGATGGGCCCTCTCGGGAGCAGGGGGCAGGGGTGGGGGATGCACTGTCGTCCAGGAGGTGTCCCTGAAGTCTAATATCCCTATTAAGCCTGAAGATCTGGTCAATACAGTCACTCCCCTTAGCTCTGTATTGACATAGGCACACTGAAGAGGTGAGGGAAATCTTCCTTCTGAAGGCAGGGCCCTGGTTTATAAGCCCATGGGGGTGGAAAGGGCTGGGGATACAACCCTGATCTTGGTGTTTGTCTCAATGTGGGTTTATATCCTTTCACTCTCAGGGTCCCTTTCTTTCTGTTGTCTCAGCCTTGTTTTGTCTACTCCCAACTCATCGTGAGATCTCTGTTCCACAGTCAGAGCTGATGTATCAACCAAAAGCTCCGGAAATCAATATCTCTGTGAATTAGCTGGAGTAGGAATCTGGGAGTGGAGACTCCAGGAAACTGAGCATGAGGTGAGGGTGTGAGGGAAGTCCCCTTGGTGTCAAGAATGAGAATGGGGGTGGGAATGAGCGCTCAGACCAAAGAAACTTCCAGTGTGTTGACTAGCCCTGTCTTCTCTTCATGTTCCAATCGCTCATGAACCCCAGAGCCCAGAAGTGGGTAGAGGGAAGAAAAAACAAATGAGGTTACCTGGGCTTGGCTCCCTGCGGCCACTAAAGTATGGCCAGTAGAGGGAGCTCAAGCTCACACCAAACTGGATGTGGCGTTGGGAGGTGGGGAAGGGAGGGGTGCAAAGTCAGAAGAATGGAAAGGAGAGGGGAGGAGAAAAGGGAGGATAAATTTCCCTGAAACTTCCCTTTGCCTTTGGAGGCTCTTTCCTAGGCTGCTGAGAACCACACTTCAGACAAGTGGAAGGATTCTATCACTTGCCCTCTCTGCCATTCCTTCATTATATTCATCCATTATCAAAATATTTTCTGCCCTGGCCAGGTAGCTCAATTGGTTACAACAGCATCCCAATATGCAAAGGTTGCAGGTTTGCTATCTGGTCAAGGCACACACGGGAAGCAACCAATGAATGAACAAATAAGTAGAACAACAAATCTCTCTCTCAAGTCAAATGGAAAAAAACACACCCCACAACATTTTCTGAGTACCTATGGAGTATCTAGGTGCTAGTGATACAGTAGTTAAGACAATCATGGTCCATGACCTCAGGAAGTTAAAATCCCAGCAGGAAAGACAAACAGGTAACTGTTAGAGTGTGATAGTGCTGGGTGAGGGAAAGCATGGGCGGTGTGAGCAGAGGCCTCTACGTCCTTCTTGGAGGGTGGTAAAGGGGGGGTGGTGGGAGTTGGGGAAGACTTCTAAGAGGAAGTGGTCTATAATTTGAAATCTGAAAAATGAATAGAAGCTAGCCAGGACAAGCTGAGGCACAACATGTACAAAGCCTGGAATACCCCCCACTTCTCCCCATAAGCTGAACTTTCTTTTGGGCCAAAGAACACCCTCCTTTCCATGCCTCTCAGAGCTCCAAAGCCTACCACGTGCAACAGAAAATTCTGGGGTTCCAGGGAGATTCAATGACTGGCCCAGAATAAGATCTCCTAGGCTTTCCTTATGCCCTATCAAGGCTTTGCTTTGTTCTTTGCCCTACTATGTCCCTGAACACTTGCTCTGACCCTACCACGTCCTCTCTCAGTTCACAGGTGTTTACTCAGGAAGTCAGGACATTGTTGGCCTTTGGCTTAACTGCCAGATGCTCAGTCAGCTGGGAACCTGGAACAATGGGTCAAGACTGAAAGGCAGCGGGCCAAGACCTCAGTCACCCTCCTGAGCTGGGCTGGAGAGTGTCAGGGAACAAGCAGGTTTGCTTTGTGGTTAGGAGAGGCTTGTAAGCCGGAGAAACTGACCAGGCCCTATTCACGCTCTACCCCATTAAAGGGACCTGAGTCCAGAAGTCCTTCCCATTTTGAACTTTCTGTCCTCACAGATTCTCTTTTATAGAATTGGTAGGTTGTCAGGGAATTCTTCTCTGCTTGAAAAAAGGGAGACAAAGTCCCTCTTTCTAAAATAAGTATTCCTCCTATTTTAAACAGGTTTTTTAAACATCCTATATAATAAAAGCCCAGCAACCGAATGGAAGAATGACTGGAATGACCAGGACAACTGCAGCCCCTCACTCCGGCCGGCCCTGCCCCCAATCGTCTCTCATCGGCACCCGGCCTGTAGTATAAAAATACTGTTCTTACCCAGTCCGTGTGGCTCAGTGGTTGAGCATCAACCTATGAATTAAGAAGTCATAGTTTGATGCCCGGTCAGGGCATATGCCCAGGTGGCTGGTTCAATCCCCAATGTGGGGTGTATAAGAGGCAGCTGATCAATATTTCTCTTTCATCATTGATGTTTTTATCTTTCCCTCTCTCTTCCTCTCTGAAATCAATAAAAATATATTTAAAAAAAAAATAACGCTCTTGCCCAACCAGCATGACTCAGCAGTTGAGTGTCTACTCATGAACTAAGAGGTCACTGGTTTGATTCCCAGTCAGGGCACATGCCAGGGTTGCAGCTTGATTCCCAGTAGGGGGCGTGCAGGAGGCAGCCAATTCATGTTTCTCTCTTCGATGTTTCTATCTCTATCCCTATCCCTTCCTCTCTCTCTAAAATCAATAAAAACACAATGCTATTTTTTTAACCACAAAAGTAAATGAGATTACTAAAAAATATAGAAATACTACAGAACGGTACAATTTTGAAATGGAAACCATTCTAGAGAGAACCAGTATTTACACTTTAGTATATATTTTTCAGATTTATTTCAATGGACACATTACTATTTTTATTAAAATGGGATTACACTGCTGAGTTCCTTAACATGCTTGTTACTGAATATGCATTGTATATTTTCCCCATGTCATATACATATATACTTCATTCTTTTTTTGTTATCTGCATAGAATAATAACCTTTAAATTGAAAAAGATATCATATATATGTATATATATACACATATATATCTAGATATTTTATATATATTTATAAACATCCTATATAATACATATATATATAAATATATACATAAAATATTTATCTAGATATTTTATTTTATATCCTATCAAATAAAGAGGGAATATGCAAATTGACTGTCGCACCATCACAAAGATGGTGGCGCCCATAGCCACAAGACAGTGGCACCCAGTCCCCTCTGCCCTGCCGGAATCCCACAGTCCTTTTAGCCCAGCTGGGGGGGGGGGGTGGCGGCAGGCGCACAGTGCAGCTGGACCCACCCTCAGCCCCCCAGACACCCAGAGCCGG
>NW_006296634.1:415531-422649 GCF_000327345.1 Myotis davidii | reverse complement strand
ATAAATATTTTTGGCAAATCCAAGTATTTCTCCAGAGTATATACCTAGCTATGACTCTAAAGAGTAATGATAAAAGCACACCTCTGTATCCAACACTCATGTTATGAAACAGGATTATTTCTAGCCCTTCAGAAGCTAGAAATCCTCCCAGATTCCATCCCCAATTTCAGGTAAACACTATCTAAATTTATAATAATTATTTTCTTGCTTTTCTTTATAGTTACAAATCCATTAATGTATTTTTCTTAGAATATGCTTTTATTGATTTTAGAGAGAGAGCAAGGGAGGGAGAGAGAGAGAGACAAACATCAATGTGAGAAACATCTATCGGGACAACACTCAACCAACCGAGAGCCACACTGGCCAGGGCTACATTTATGTATTTCTATGTATTTATTTTTTTAGCGTAGTTTTGAATGTTATATAAATGGAATCATAGTATATGAATTCTTTTGTGACTGCTTCTTTCACTCAACATTGTTTTGTGAACCAAACATGTGGATGTAGGCAGCTATAGCTTGTTTATTTCCATTGCTGTGTTGTATGATTCTACCACAGTTCAATTACCCATTTTTTCTATTGACTCATTGGTGAAACCATCTGAACCTGATACTTGCTTTGTAGAAGTTTAAGCTGATTCAAATTCTTTGACATTTATAGAATTTTTTTATTTTATTTTATTTTTGGTGTTAATCTTCATTCAAGGATATTTTCCCATTGCTTTTTAGGGAAAGTGGAAGAGAGAGGGAAAGACAGAGCGAAACATCAATGTGAGAGAAACACATTGATTGGTTGCCTCCTGCACGAACCCTGACCAGGGCCCGGGCCAGGGAGGAGCCTACAACCCAACCAAGGTACGTGCTCTTGACGGAATCGAACCCAGGACCCTTTGGTCCACAGGCCAATGCTCTCTATCCACTGAGCCAAACCAGCTAGGGTGGATTTTTTTTTTTTTTAATTAAAGACATTATTTTTCTTAGAGCAGTTTTAGGTTCAAGTTATAGGATTCTCAGGCTCTTTATTTCTTTTTTAGCCAGTTTTGGTAAACTGCATTTTTCTAGAAATCTATTAATTTCATTTTTCATATTTATTGGTATAAAGTTATTATATTATTTATCTAGTTAACCTATGTAGCCCATTTAGCTATTTAGATATGGTTCCCTTATCATTCTTAATATTATTGTACATTCTCTTTTTTGTTCTTGGTTATTCTTGCTAGAAGTCAGTCTATTTCACTAGTAGTTTCAAATAGCTAACTTCTAGCTTTATTGATCTTCTCTAATGAATATTTTTCTACTTTATTAATCTCTGCTCTTTAGTAATCCCTATAATTTTTCTTTAGGTTTATTCTGTTTTTCCAAAATCTAGCTCACTATATTGAGCCTTAGTTATTTCCTAAATCTATAGCAGTAAGCACTGCTGCTATAGATTTCCTTCAAAATACTCCTTTATTGGCATCCCACAATTTTGATACATTATTCTCATTGCCATTTCTAAGTATTTTCTAATTTTTACATGATTTTCTCTTTGACCCAAAAGTTAAGTGCATTTCTAAAAATTCCAAAGATATGTTTTCCCCCTTAATTATCTTTTTTTGTAACTGATTTCTAACTTAATTGCATTTAAAGATTTGTGGGGCTAACTTTATGGTCTCACATGTGGTCATTTTTGTAATAAATGTTCCATGTGTGCTTAAAAATGTTTATAATCAAATTTTTGAATAACTTTCTATCTATTTCTATTAGGCTAACCTACTAATTGTGTTGTTCAAAATATTCTATATATTTCACGACTTTTTAAAAATATATATTTTTTTATTGATTTCAGAGAGGAAGGGAAAGGGAGAGAGAGATAGAAACATCAGTGATGAGGATCCTGCACACTCCACACTGGGGATGGAGCCCACAACCCAGGCATATGCCCCAACCGGGAATCGAACAGTTTTCTCCTGGTTTATAGGTTGGTGCTCAACCACTGAGCCATGCAGCCCGGGCTTTCATGACTTTTCTTTTTTTTTTTAAAAAAAAATATTTTTATTGATTTCAGAGAGGAAGGGAGAGGGAGAGAGAGAGAGATAGAAACATAAATAATGAGAGAATCATTGATTGGCTGCTTCCTGCAAGCCCTCCTCCCACCCCAGATTTTTTTTTTAATACAATTTAACAATCCAGCTTTTAATTAGAGAACTAAGTACATTTAGAACAATTACTAATATGTTTTGTTTTGTTTGGCTTTCTATTGTTCTGTTTTTTGGTTTCTTTTCCCTTTTATATTTTTCTGACCTTATTTTGGATTGATTGAGCTATTTTTGTCTATTTTTTCTTTTCCATTTCCTTCCCTCTACATATTTGGGATCTGAGAAAAAGAGTAGTCAAGAATGACTCCAATGTTTTTGGCCTACACAACAGGAAAAATGGAATTGCCATTCACTAAGTTCACATTTGGGTATTTTAAGTATGATGACTTTTAATTTTTTCATTTTCATTTTTTAAATACATCTTTATTGATTTAGAGAGAGATAAAAATATCAATGATGAGAGAGAATCATTGATTGGCTGCCTCTTGCATGCCCCCTACTGGGGATTGAGCCCACGACCTGGGCATGTGCCCTTGACAGGGATTGAACCTGGGACCCTTCAGTCCGAAAGCCTACTCTCTGTCCACTGAGCCAAACCAGCTACGGCAGTCTGATGACTTTTAGACAATCAAGTAGAGATGTCAAATAGGCAGCTGAACATGCAAATCTTAAGTTCATGGGAGAGATCTGAATCAGATATAAAAATTTGTAAGTTTATTAGTATCTAAATTATACTTAAAACAGACTAGATAAGATTTCGAAGGTTGTGGATTAAGTTAGAGACCCAGGGACCAAATCTTGGAACATTCCAGTATTAAGAGGTAAGAGGTTGAGAAGCAATCAGGAAAGGAGGAGCCTGAGGACAGGGTAGTGACATGGAAGCCAAAACCAGGAGAACATGGTGTCATTCTTGAAATAAAGAAATGTTTCAAGGAGAAGTGTTTCTGGTTACAGTTTATATTGGGGTCATTCTAACTCCTTACTTTTTTTGCCAGTTCATTTGGGAATTTTAAAGTTAAAAATTACATTTAACCTAGCACTTTAATTGTTTTAGTTAGGAGATTGATTGTTCAGAAATTTGAATACATACAATGACAAAAATGGAAATTCTGATGGCCCTTTTTAATGTTATAAAGAAGGATCCTAACACGACAGTCTAAGTATCTACTTACTAAAAGAAATACATCTCCAAAGTATCATTTAAATTTAGATTTGCATATTTACTTATTTCAATAACATCTACATATTGTTGGAAAATCTTCACTTAGATTTACTTATTTAAATAGTCAACAAATACTCAACATGGACAATGTTGTATCAAATAAGGTTTCTGACTTCATGGAATTTATATTATAGTGAAGGAGAAAAGTAATAAGCAAAAAATAAGATACTGGCAAGTACTCTAAAGAAAATAAAATAGCCCTGGCCTGTTTGGCTTAGTGAATAGAGTGTCAGCCTGTGGACCAAAGGGTCCTGGGTTCGATTCTGGTCAAGGGCACATACCTAGGTTGCAGGCTCCTCTCTGGCTCAGACCCTGGTCAAGGCTCGTGCAGGAGGCAACCAATCAATGTATTTCTCCCACAATGATGTTTCTCTCTGTTTTTCCCTCTCTCTTCTACTCTAAAAATCTATGGAAAATATCCTTGGGTGAGGATTAAAAAAAGAAGAAAACAAAAGAGGGTACTATGATAGGAAATGGGGGAAGACATTACGTAAGATGGATGTCCAGGGAAGGTCTCTCTGGGGAGGTAACCTTTAATTTGAGACCTGAGTGACAAGAAACCAGACAAATCTGCCTGCAGTAAAAGCATGGTACATATGAACTGGGAACCCCTTCCATAAGGGAAAGTTTTTTGAGGTCAGTACTGGCTTCAAACTTAGCTCTTAGCTTGCTCTGTCCAGGCCATGTGAGCCTGAGCTATTCCTTTCCTGGCACTAACCCATAGGCTTCAGTTTTCTGTCAGTAAAACAGGACCAAAAGCCTAGATTCTAGGGTACTGCTAGAGTTAATTGATGCTTGTAACATTCTTTAAGATCTTTAATTAAAAGACTCAGGGCTGTACAGAGGGTTATTAGAGCCTCCCAAACCCATCGAAAATCTCTCCATCAGTAACCTAGGCCCTCTCCTGTCTAGTCTGTAACTGTTGGACAATGGTTCTCAAACTTTTGTGGGCATTAGAATCAGAAGTTGTTATAATATGAATTCTTAGGCTCTTGGAGATTCTGGGTTCTTGGCTTCTTAGTTTTGTGTTCTTCAGTCCCCTTATCCAGTGCCTCATGTTTTCCAGCATGTAGATTTTTGTATTTGCAAATGGGCCTTGTGCATATATACTATGATCAGAGACATCTTTGGTCATTTTTCCCAAGAGCAATCCAGAGCACAGATTGAAGGAGGCAGAAATGTGCCTGTATCTACTTCTCAAATGTTGACAGACGCTAGGAGGGTTTGGGGAAAACTTGTGAATAAAAGGATGGAGGTGCAAAATAGGAGAAGGTGAGTACAAGGAAAGTAATCCTGGTTTGAGGGCCAGTTCACTGCTCCTTACCTCTCTTCTTGGTGCTGAATCCCTCCTATAGGGACTGTCTAGGGCTTGAACAAATATTTGATTGATTGACTGATTCATTCATTCATTCATTAAATACATATTTAATATCTATTATATGCAAGGTGGTGTTTTATGTGGAGGAATTCAGTTTCAAGTGAGACAAAATCTCTAATTTCCTAGAGTTTCCATTGTAATAGGGGGATGCAGAAAATAAATAAATATAACAATATATACACAAAATAACTTCAGATAGTGATATAATAATAATAATATCTGTAATATGCTAATAGGGTAATATGCTAATTAGACCAGATGTCCTTCCGGACAAAGCTGGGGCTGGAGGGAAGCCCAGGTCCCAGGTGCCGAGGGAAGCCGGTGCCAGCAGCCGGGGGAAGGAAGGCCTACTCTTGTACGAATTTTCATGCATCGGTCCTCTAGTCATGTAATAATATCGGCTAATGTGATAAAGAGGGAGGATTTGGTGAGTAACTACTTTAGATTGGGGGTCAGTGAGGGCTTTTCTGAAAAGATAATACATAAGCGAAGTCCTGAATGACAAAAAGAAGTTAGTCATAGGAACAGGGAAGAGGGAATGGAGTGGAAGCAGTTTTGGCAAAGGGAATATCAGTTCAAAGGCTCTCAGGCAGGAAGGATTTTACAATGTTTAAGAAACAGAGAGATATAAGCATAACCAATAGACATAAGACACTGGGGGGTAGGGGAGGCCAGGGGATTGTCAAGGACGGGGGGAGGGGGAGGAGACATATGTAATACTCTTTGTAATACTTTCAGCAATAATAAATAAATAAATAAAAATTAAAAAAAAAAAAAGAAAGAGAGGAGGCCCATGTAGCTAGAGTGGAGGAGAGAAGGAGAGAATATTGCAAGATGAGGTTGGAGAGGATGAGGATTAGGGTTGTAGGCTACCATAATGAATACCTTGGAAGAGACAGTGTGGGTGAGGCCTTGTCCCCTGGGGTTAGAACAGTAGAGGCCAACCCAGAATAGTCAAAACAATTTTGAAAGTAAAGAACCAACTTGGAGTACTCACAGTTTCTTATTTACAAAACTACAGTAATCAAGACTGTGGTAATGGCATAAGGAAAGGCCTATAGAGTTGACAGTCCAGAAACAAACCTTCATACTTTTGGTATATATATATGGAGAGAGAGAAAGAGAGAGAGAGAGATTTCAGAGAGGAAGGGAAAGGGAGAGAGAGATAGAAACATCAATGATGAGAGGGAATCATTGATCAGCTGCCTCCTACATGCCCCCAACTGGAGATCGAGCCAGCAAGCTGGGCATGTGCCCTTGACTGGAATCGAACCCAGGACCCTTCAGCCTGCAGGCTGACGCTCTATCCACTGAGCCAAACCAGCTACAGAGGTCAATTAATTTTTGATGAGCATGTCAAGACAATTCAAGAATAGTCTTTTCAATAAATGGTGTTGGGAAAACTGGATATTTATATGCAAAAGAATGAAGCTGGCTGAAACCGGTTTGGCTCAGTGGATAGAGCGTCGGCCTGCGGACTGAGAGGTCCCGGGGTTGATTCCGGTCAAGGGCATGTACCTTGGTTGCGGGCACATCCCCAGTGGGAGATGTGCAGGAGGCAGCTGATCGATGTTTCTCTCTCATTGATGTTTCTAACTATCTCTCTCTCCCTTCCTCTCTGTAAAAAATCAATAAAATCTAAAAAAAGAAAAAAAAAAGAATGAAGCTGGACCTCTACCTCATATCATATGCAAAAATTAACTCAAATTGGATAAAAAACATAAATGTAAGGGCTAAACCACTTATTGGAAGAAAACATAGGTATAAGTCTTCATGACCTTGGATTTGACAATGGTTTCTTATATGATACCAAAAGCACAAGAAACAAAAATAAAAAAATAAATTGGACATTGTCAAAACTTCTGTGCTCTAAATGATACTATCTAGAAAGTGAAAAGATAACCTATAAAATGGGAGAAAATACTTGCAGTCATATATCTGATAAGGACCTTGTATCTAGAATATATAAAGAACACTTACCACTCAATAAAAAGACAACCCAATTTAAAAATGGATATTAAGGGAGAAACTAAGATGGCGGCATAGATAAACACCAGGAAATTGCTGCCTCCCACAACAATTGAAAAATACATCAAAAACACAAAACGGACATCATCCAGAACTACAGGAAGGCTGGCTGAGTGTAAATTCTACAACTAGAAGGAAAGAAAAGCACACTGAGAGCCAGAGGAGCTGCGGAAGTAAAGTGCAGAGGTAGGGGGCTCGCGCGCGCGGGAAGGGTCTGGCACCTGAGGACGCGGCTGTCTTTTTGAATCTGGAGGGAGTCACAAGCTCCTGACGGCTCTGAACTCTGGTTCTGGGAAGTCTCTGGGGACCCAGGACTCATACGGGGAGAAACTGGACTGTCCGGCAGCGGGCGATCTTGAGGGCGGCTTTCACTCAGAGGTGCTTGCAGCCGTTACTGGGACACTGAGACGTGC
>NW_006296634.1:396630-414014 GCF_000327345.1 Myotis davidii | reverse complement strand
GGGTAAGGGCATGAGCGGGGGGGGCGGGGTAGAGGGTAACGTGGGGACAAGGACACATATGTAATATCTTAATCAATAAAAAATATATTTTAAAAAATGGATATTAAATAAATATTGATCTGAATATATATAGACAATGAACACATGAAGAGATGCTCAACATCATTAGCCATCAGGGATTGCAAATCAAACCACAATGAGATACCATTCACACCCACTAGGATGGCTATAAATAATAAGTATTGGTGAGGCTGTAGAGAATTTGGGACCACCATACATCATTGATGGGAATGTAAAATGGTGCAGCAATGCTGGAAAAGAGTTTGTGTTCCTCCAAAAGTTAAACATAGAACTACCATATGGTTCAGTAATTCCACTTCTAGGTACATGCCCAAAAGAATTGAAAGCAGGGACTCAAACAGATACTTGTATACCAATATTCATAGAGGCATTATTCACAATAGTCAAAAGGTGGAAGCAATCCAAATGACCCAATAAATCAAACTGATGAATAAAAAAATGTATTATATCCATACAGTGAAATATTTCTCAGCCACAAAATGGAATGAAACACTGATTCATGCTACCATATGTATGAACCTTGAATATATCATTCTAAGTAATAGAAGCTAGTCACAAAGGACCACATGTTATATAATTCCACTTATATGAAATACTCAGACTAGGCAAATCTGTAAAGATAGAAAGTAGACTAGTGGTTGCCTAGGTTTGGGGACCTGGAGGATTGAGAGATAATAGCTAAAGGGTAGAGGATCTTTTTAGGAGTGATAAAAATGTTCTAAAATAGATGTGATAGTTATATAACTCTGTAAACCAACACAAACATAACAAAAGCCACTGAACTGCACACTTTGAATTGTGCAGTATGTGAATTATATTTCATTAAAGCTGTTAAATTTTTTTTTTAAAGGTAGGGGGCAGAGCTTGTTATCTAATTAGCAGGGCACAGCAAAGAGGTTGAAAATCTCTAGGGCCTTCAAGACCAAAGGAATTACCACTGCTGGGGAAGAACTGGGTAATTTTCTAATACCAACTCCAGGAACCAACCAGCTAAGTGAACCCAAGGGAAGAACCATGGCCCTGGGAGATTTATCCAGGTTGTTTTCAGAACCTGTGTTTGTTCATCTCCCATGAATATATCCATGTCCAAAGAGGATACTGTATAGTGATACAGTTGTTCCCTCGCTTGGTCCTCTGTTCTTTCCAACGATAATGCATTAATTTCAGAGCTTAGCTCCAATATGGACATATTTCCTGTTTATTAATAACTATAGGCTCACAGAGCTGGAAGATCACCTCATCTCTAAGATGCAGAAAGTAGGGTCCAAAGGAGAGTTACCTGCTCAATCACACAGCCAGTAAATGTCATAGAGGAGACTGAAATCATTCCTGAAAATTCCCCATGCTAGTGACCATATCCCCAGTGAATCAGTAATAGCCTAAGAAGGCCAGGGCTCAAGTCAGGGGGAGGGGATGGATGGTAGGAGGCAAAGGAAGAGCGTAGGTGGAGATGGAGGTAGAAGGGGAGGTATGTGGAAAAGTACGTACATTTTTCCTCTTTTTAAAAAAATATATTTCATTGATTTTTTACAGAGCGGAAGGGAGAGGGATAGAGAGTTAGAAACATCGATGAGAGAGAAACGTCGATCAGCTGCCTCCTGCACACGCCCTACTGGGGATGTGCCCGCAACCAAGGTACACGCCCTTGACTGGAATCGAACCTGGGACCCTTCAGTCCACAGGCCGACGTTCTATCCACTAAGCCAAACCAGTTAGGGCCATTTTTTTCTCTTTAAGCTTGATTTCTTTCCATGTTGGCCTTTCCTAATTAACCATGTGGTTTTGTGGCCTAGAAGAATTGTTGGTTCTTAAAGGTTATTAAAGCGTTTAGGTCATTTTAAGAAATGGGCCAGAGCAGGAGGAAGGGAATATGAGTATTGCTGCTTTGGGGGATGGTCCTGGCTCCTCTGCTGGAGTGTAGAGTGGACGTGCTGTGGCCTCTGACAGCTTGTCCTTATCATATAACTTCATGTTTTCCTCCTCCTCCTTCTTCTAACACAAAACCACATCTTGATCTTACTTAGTAATACTGAGCAAGTTTTCACTCAAACAAGTGTGGAACCTGGTAAATTATCTTACAATAGCTACCTTAAATGTACTAAAAATAACTTAAAAACAACCATTTGAATGTGTGCCACTTGAGCGCCCCCATCTGCCTGACACCTAAGCCCACAGAAATGAAGGTGAAGATGGGAGTGACCTACCCTACATCAGCAAGTCTTCCTCCTGGAAATCACTGCTCTTGCTTAGGACCCCACATTAACTGGTCTCCTGGGAGAAGGAGCAAGCAGCACCATAATCCATTTTAAGGGTCCTTATTCTGGGATGGTTCCATGGTCCTTAAATAGGAGTTGGCAAATTCCACAAACAAGGGCTCCTGCATGCAGGCTCTCATGAGCTTGCCCTTGTCATCTCCCTGATCAAGGCTGACCATCAGCTAAGGTGTGGGTTGAGCAGCAAACTTAATGCTGCAGACTCCCCTAAATTCTTTAAATTGTACAAAGAAACTGTCCTCTTCCTCGTCACTATTGAGAAAATCAGCTACAGAATCATCATCATAATCTTTCTTTTCCTCGGGCTTTATAGTTTTTTGCAGTAAAAGCTGGTATTTTTTTCCTCAACAAGACGAGTTTCGGCATGCACTGCTCTCTGTGCTACCGGAAACAGGTCACAGAGCAGTAGAGCACTCCGCAGGCCAGGCGGTGCAGCGGTATTTGGGCTTCTCCAAGCAGTTCACACAGAGGAGGATGCTACCACTGAGCACGCCATGGTCTCCCACTCCTGCTGCGCACTCTAACTTCACGGTTTCTAAATGAACTTCTTCACGGTTGGGAAGTTCCCTTACTCTCACCTGCCCTTTCCAAGTCTTTCTCTGAAAAATATAATTTTCAAAAACAATTGATTTCAGAGAAGGGAGAGGGAGAGTGAGCTAGAAACATCAATGATGAGAGAGAACCATTGATGGGCTGCCTTCTGCACACCCCCCACTGGGGATCGAGCCCTCAACCTGGTGCCTGGGCTGGGAATCAAACCATGACCTTCTGGTTCATAGGTTGATGCTCAACCACTGAATCACACCGGCCGGGCAGTTCTGAAACTTTTTTGGTCTCAGAACCCCTACACACTCTTAAAAATTATTGAAGACCCAAAAAGCTTTTTTAAAAAATATATATTTTATTGATTTTTTCACAGAGAGGAAGGGAGAGAGATAGAGAGTTAGAAACATCGATGAGAGAGATACATCGATCAGCTGCCTCCGGCACCTCTCCCACTGGGGATGTGACCGCAACCCAGGTACATGCCCTCGACCGGAATCGAACCCGGGACCCTTCAGTCGGCAGGCCGACGCTCTATCCACTGAGCCAAACCGGTTTTGGCCCAAAAAGCTTTTATTTAAGAATCAAAGAGCTCTTGTTTATGTATCTGGGCTTTATTGATATTTACTGTATCATGAATTTAAAAAAAAATCTGCAAGTTCATTTCATAAATGTCAACATAAGTAACATTTTTATGAAAAAATATTTTCCAAAGCAAAAACATTAATAAGAAGAGTGGAATTTTTAATGCCTGGCTTAATAAAAGACAGACGGATACCCATATCTGCTTCAGTATTTGGTCAACTGTAATATAGTGTTATAGTTTAAGAATACAAAGAAATCTGGACTCATACAGATTCATAGTTGGAAAAGGGAGGAAAATTTTAATGGCTTTTTCAGATAATTTTGGTTATTCCCCTTTAATATCACACCAAAATTAAACAACTATTAGTATCTAGAATATATAAAGAACACTTTATTCTGTTATATTAAAATCTGTTGGTCTATCTTTGGATGATTCTTTTACTCATGCATGTTTTTTAAAAATCATGCATTAGTCATTTGGGAAATCTTGGTTCAATGAGTTATGCAGATCTTGAAAATATTGACATATTATCTATAATAATAAAAGCATAATATGCTAATTAGACTGGACATCCTTCCAGACGACCTTCCGGAGGAAGCCAAGGCTGTGAGGGAAGCCCAGGGTCCTGGGTGCCAGAGGGAAGCTAGTACCAGCAGCCGGGTGAAGGAAGGCCCAGCTCTTGCATGAATTTCATGCATCCGGCCTCTAGTATAATATGAAGAACTACATTTGTCATTAACATCACCTATCTTATCAAGAAAATCTTTACATTTTGGGAAACTGTCAACCAATGGCAATGAGTACAATTTTACAAATCCTCATTTTTGCCCCAACACTTGAATTTTATAATTGGAAACAAATACTATTTTCCTTCAAGTGGCAGGCTCCAGAAAATGTCTGCCAAATACACATATCTGACTTACCAAAATTCATGTTAGTCATGCTTTCAAGTAAAAATGGTGTTTCATGAAAAAGTGGTTAGTTCAGCTTGAAACTAGAAAAGTTTCACAAATGGTTTTCTGAGACAATCACTCAATGTATTTGAGACAATCAATGTACCTGAAAACAGCCAAGGTACAGCAGAAGTGCTCTATGTACACTTCCCATTTCTTCACACTGAATCTTTTTTAGAAGGGTGCAGAGCTTTAATCCTATCTAATAAAGAGGGAATATGCTAATTGACCTTCACACCATCACAAAGATGGCGGCACCCACAGCTAATAAGGAGGGAATATGCTAATCAACTGCCATGCCCTCAAAGATGGCAGCACCCACAGCCACAAGATGGCTGGCAGGGGAAGGCAGTTGGGGGCAACCAGGCTGGCAGGGGAGGGCAGTTGGGGGTCACCAGGCTGGCAGGGGAGGGCAGTGGGGGTGATTGGGCCGGCAGGGGAGCAGTTAGGCGTCAATCGGGCTGTCAGGGGAGTGGTTAGGGGGTGATCAGGCTGGCAGGCAGAAGCAGTTAGGGACAATCAGGAAGGCAGGCACGCCGTTGGGAGCCAGCAGTCCCGTATTGTGAGAGGGATGTCCGAATGCTGGTTTAGGTGGGATCGGGCCTAAACTGGCAGTCGGACATCCCCCAAGAGGTCCCAGATTGGAGAGGGTGCAGGCTGAGCTGAGGGACACCCCCACCCCCAGTGCATGAATTTCATGCACCGGGCCTCTAATATAACACTATACATATATATATCCCACATTCAAAGGCTGTTAAATCACGTTGCTTACCCATATCTTCAGAGAAAAATCACTTCTACTGGCGTGGTAAACAACCTGCTTCCCTATTTATAATGGTCTGGCCCTCAAGCAACTTCAGGGCATGTAATGGCTCCTCCTTCATTTATAATTTCTCCTTTATTAGTAGTTTAGCTAAAGGTTTGTCAATAAAACAACTCACTTTCCTTGATTTTTTTCTATTGTCTTTTTTTTAAAATTGATTTCAGAGAGGAAGGGAGAGGAGAGAGAGAAACATCAACGATTAAAGAGAATCATTGGCTGCCTCCTGCATGCCCCCCTATTGGTGATCGAGCTCACAATCAGGGCATGTGCCCTGATTGGGAATCAAATTGTAACCTCCTGGTTCATAGAGTGATGCTCAACCACTGAGCAACACTGGCCACGCCCGACATTGAATATTTAAAATACATGTACTCAAGGGTAAAGTTTTAATAAAATTAATTTTTCCTGCTTCAGCCTGAGTAAAATTGCCCCCCCCCCTTGCTTTGAAAGCTCAGTGGGGAAGACTACATTAACTACTATATAGTTTGATACCATTGCCTAAGGCACCAGCAATTTTTACCCCCATTGCAAAAGTCAACACAGTGAAAAGTAATACCTTAGAATGATAATAAAAACAATTTTGATTTCATGGACTCCCTAAAAAAGCCTTGTAGCTTCCAGAAGCCTACAGACCATACTTTGAGAACTCTGGCAATATACATGTGTGTGTATGTATGTATATGTTGAAATATATGTAAAATATTTTCCCCTTAAGTTCACATTTCTGTACGTTCAATATAATCCCTAGATTTGATCTGCCAGAGTTTAAGAGGGCCCTCTGGGCAATAAGTTTCACCTAGAGACCTGATCACAATTTTTCTTATAGTTTTTATGATCTTGTCCAGACTCATGTCTCAACTAGACTCTCTATGTGTTCTTTTGGGGCCATAGCAGACACCATGCCACTTCCTTGGGGAAGAACATTTGGGAAATGGCACTGTTACCTGCCCTGCAGGTGAACGCCATGCTGCGTCTCCTGATTTATGGGTCTGCCTTGATGAGCAAGAGGTGTGGTAAACTAAATTGAGTCCAAACACTCCACACGAGTCCCCAAGATCAGCCTTCAGAGTGACTCAGTTCTCACTTATAAGCCAAAATTGCTTCCTGAGTTGGAATCCTGGGCTTGCTCTCTCCTCACATTGGTAAGCAATGATGTACTTTAATTCTAACAGGAAACATCAGAGGGTAATAGATGGGATCATGTAGGTCACCTCAGAGATTTTCCTGATCCTAATGACCAGCCCTCTAGTTCTTCCTTTATTAAAAGTGGGAGTGTGAAGACTACGTGACTCCTTAAGGGTCCTAATTCACTACATGCCAGATCACCAGGACCTGGAAAATAAGGTGATTTTTGTTGTGGGGGTTATTGTTTAACTGTTCTCTCATCAAACCATGAGATTCCAAACTTTTGCCAGTCCTGAAACCTTCTAAAGTCTGTGATAGAATGCCATGGTACCAGCCAAGGAGGTACTATGACATTCTGTCACAGACTTTAGAAGGTGGGTGTGTTCTAAGTGGCAGGGTACAAGGGGACATATGAAGCAGGGTGTTTGGAGTGGTTAGTCTTAGGTTTCCCAAGTGTGGGACAGGAGGTGGGAACTTCATTGTGATGTACGTGGTAAGCTTCTGGGTTTCTCCAAAGGGTCTACTATGGACTAGGTCTTCTGGGCTAAACTCTTATACACCTCCTCATACTTATTCTTCAATGTGATTCTTGGCCTTCCCTTTTAATTAGTACTGAGAGGTGGAGGGAAGCTTACAGAATTGCTGCTAATAGTCATATTTTCATTATGCATCTTTCTGTGGAGGCAATACTATATATATATATATATATATATATTCGCCAAGGATTTACCTGAGAGAACAGTGACTTAACATGACTTTTCTGCAGAGAGATGCTTCCTTCTGTTACAATTTGACATGTTAAAAAATGTTTCCCCCAATTACAGTAGAGATGTAGCTATGTTCCTGCTTAGTATGTTTCTCTTGAGGGTTTCTGGCTGACTTACTATGTAATGTTCTATATCAGCTAAGTTCTCATTGCCATCTGAAACCAACACATATGGTGAACCTATCATCATCTTCAACTGAAAAATAATTGTTCCTGCTTAATTTCCCTAACACTCTCAATAAATATCCCATTTGATCAATCTCCTGATTTTATACCTGTAGTGATTTTTTCTTACAAACTTTATTTTTTTTCCTGATTACCAGAGTAATATACACATTACTTATAGAAAAACTGAAAACAAATATGTAAAATAAATAAAAACCACCCATTGTACTACGATCCATAGAGAATCTCTGTCTGGTGTATGTCATTTTGATGTATTAGAATATTCTATTCATTTTAGTGTGTACTGGGAATATCATATGCCTCTTATTTTATAATTTTATTTCATTTAAAATTTTTAAAAAACTCTTAATATGTGAACATTTTTAATGACTATAGACTCAAATTGCAAACCATAATTAAGTTAAACATTTTCCTGTTAGGTATTTAGGTTGCAATATTTTTTTCCTATGTAATATTTTGTGCCCATGTCTGATTAACTTTTTCTAAAAAATTCAGTAATTTTATAGACACGTTCACTAAAAGACGATGCATCTATGAATATTACTTTGAAATTAGTTGAAAATCCATTAATGAAAGTTATAGAAATATTATTCATTAGAAAAATATACTTTTCCTATTTCAAGGAAAGAAACTAATTGTTTCTCTATTGATGATTAACTCCTTTTTTTGTTAATCCTCACCTAAGGATATTTGGATATTTTTCCACTGCTTTTCAGAGAGAGTGCAAGGGGGAGGGGGGAGACAGAGAAAGAGAGAGAGAGAGAGAAACATCAACATGAAAGAGTTACATCAACTGGTTGCCTCCCTCACACAACTGGGGTTGGGGAGTGAACCTGCAACACAGGTACTGGATCTTGACTGGGAATCATTATGATGTATACTTTAAACTAATATTATACGTCAATTATATCTCAATAAAACTGGAAAAAATAAAAATTTTAATTTTTAATTAAACATTTGAAATTTTAGAGTTAAAAGAAAAGCTGTGAAGATAGTACCCACATATTACATTAGGTTAGTTCAGTGGTTGGCAAACTCATTAGTCAACAGAGCCAAATATCAACAGTACTTTTTTAAAATAGACTCGCCCAGGCTGAAAACCGACTTCTGCGCATGGGCCACGAAGTTTCAATCGCACTGTACACATGCCCGCACGTGGTATTTTGTGGAAGAGCCACACTCAAGGGGCCAAAGAGCCGCATGTGGCTCATGAGCCACAGTTTGCCGGCCATGGGACTAGTTCATTTGTCACAATTAATGACTTATAGTGATATACTATTAGCTAATTGATGTAATTATTAACTAAGTTCCATACTTTATTTACATTTCCTTTGTGTTTGCTTCATGTCCTTTTCCTGTTTCAGTATCCCATCCAGGATACCACATTACATTTAGTCATCGTCATCTCCTTAGGCTGCTCTGGACTATGACAGTTTCTTATATTTTTCTTTTTTAAAATATATTTTTATTGATTTCAGAGAGGAAGGGAGAGGAAGAGAGAGAGAGAAACATCAGTGATGAGGGGGAGTCATTGATTGGCTGGCTGCCTTCTGCACATTGGACTGAGCCCGCAACCCAGGCATGTGCCCTTGACTAGAATTGAACCGGGGACCCTTTGGTCTGCAGGCCGACACTCTATCCACTGAGCCAAACCAGTGAGGGCTCTTATACTTTTCTTGCACACAATATCAAGGGTACAGTTTATCAACATGACATCACTATGATTGATCACCTGACTGAGATAGTGTTTGTCAGTTTTCTCCACTATAAAGTATTTCACCCCCAACTTTCACACTGTACTCTTTGGAAGAATGTCACTTTGCACAGTCCATACTTAGGAGAGGGGAGTTAATGCTTCACCTCCTTGAGGGCAGAGTATCTACATAAATTTGGAATTCTTCTAAACGGAAGATTTATCTATTCTCCCGTTTATTTATATATTCAATCATTTATTTATATCCATATGAACTCTTGAATATTTATGTTATACTTCAGGTTATAATCCAATACTATTTATTTGCTCAAATGTTTCAGCTTTGGCTACTAGGGGCTCTCAGTTAGCTCCTATATCTCTTTTGATATACGTAGTGGTGTGTGTGTGTGTGTGTGTGTTTAGCACCTTCCTACTTGGCATTATAAGATGCTCCAGGCTCAGCTTGTATATTTCCTGCCCCATCCTAGAATCAGCCATTTCTCCAAGGAACGAACCATGGTTCCTTTTATTGAAGAATGATATTAAAAACCAAGATCTGGGTGCAAAGTGTATATATTGCTACTGGAGTGTCATTGTTTCTAGGTCTGCTCAGCTGACAGAGCAAGGAAAACTATGTGTGAATCCTATCTGTGTATATACACATGCCTATACATGTGTTTTTTTTTAAATATATTTTATTGATTTTTTTTTTTTTTTTTACAGAGAAGAAGGGAGAGGATAGAGAGTTAGAAACATCAATGAGAGAGAAACATCGACCAGCTACCTCCTGCACACCTCCCACTGGGGATGTGCCCACAATCAAGGTACATGCCCTTGACCAGAATCGAACCTGGGACCCTTCAGTCCGCAGGCCGACACTCTATCCACTGAGCCAAACCGGTCAGGGCACCTATACATGTTTTTTACATGTATCCACTTGTAACCATATTTAACTTCATATGAATTCATACTGATGCCTCCAACTCTAATCCATTACCACATGAATCATTCTAGCGTCTAGCCTCTTCCACTTGTTTATCTGCAATCTCCCACTTCAACAGTGAGAAACTAAGCCCCCACCATCTATTTACATAACTGTTCAATTCTAGTACACATACAAAGTGGTTTCTGATGTGTAATACATATCCCTATGGGAAACAACGTTGTCAACTACGGTACAGTTCTTACGTGCTGCTCCTTTTGCCTTTGGTCTTAGAGCCACCACTCATTTTCAAAGTTACATAGGTCAGTACCTTTTTCCTTTACTCCCTTCAGTGAAGTTGTTTCACGCATTTATATAATACAATTAGATTCTTTTCTCATAGTCTGCATTCCATTCTGGAATTCCCTGATCTACTAAATTATTTAATTTTTTCCCCATACATTAAAGTAAACTCTGTATATAAAGTTCTATGGATTTTTGACAAATACATAGTATCATGTACTTACATTACTGTATCATACAAAATACAATACCATATAGAATTTTATCACCCCCTCCCCTCCAAAATCTTCTGTGTTTCACCTATTCAACTCTTCCCCCACCCAGACTCCTGCAGTCACTGATGTGTTTATCAACTCCGTGGCTTTGCCTTTTCCAGAACATCATATAAATAGAACCATACAATATGTAGCCTTTTCAGACTGACCTCTTCCACTTAGCAATATACGTTTAAAATTCATCTATGTCACAACAGCATGAAACGTATCAAAAGGGAACAGATGAAGAGGGCAAAGGGGCTTAATATATGGTAACTAAGGGAGACTAGAGTGCGATTATCATAGAATTGTACACTTGAAACATATAGTTTTATTAATCAATGTCACACCAATAAATTGAATTAAAAAATAAAATTTAATCTCAGAGGGAAGGTGGGGTTGGGTGAGTGGGAAGAGATCAAACAAAGAACTTGTAAGCATATATGCATAACCCATGGACACAGACAATAAAGCCTGGGGTAGGGGGTAGGGGTGGGCTAGAAGTGGTCAATGGGGGACAAAGGGGACATATGTAATACTATCAATAATAAAGATTTAAAAATAAAATAAAATTTATCTATACCTTTGCATAGCTTGATAATTCATTCCTTTTAATTACTGAATAATATCCCATTGTGTGGCTGCTACACTATTTGTTTATTCACTTATTGAAGAACATCTTAGTTGCTTCCAGGTTTTGGTGATTAAGAATAGAGCTGCTATAAACATTCACATGCACGATATTATATAGATATAAGTTTTCAAATCAGTGGGTAAATACCTAGGAGTGCAATTGTGAATTGCATAGTAAGACTATGTTTAGCTTTATAAGAAATTTCCAGGTTGGCCACTGTGGCTCAGTGGTTGCACATTGACCTATGGACCCGGAGGTCATGGTTCAATTCCTGGTCAGGCCATATGCCCAGGTTTTGGGCTCTATGCCCAGTGTGGGGTGTGCAGGAGGCAGCCAAGCAATGATTCTCTCTCATCATTGTTGTTTCTATTTCTCTCCCTTTCCCTTACTCTCTGAAATAAAAATAAACAAATAAAATAAAATAAAAAGAAATTTCCAACCTCTCTTCTATAGTGGCTGCACCATTTTGTATTCTCACTAGCAATGAGAGAGTTTCTATTGCTTTGCATCCTTGCTAGCAATTGATATTGTCATTTATTTGGATTTTAGCCATTCTAATAGGTGGAAATAAAAATTTAAAGAAAGGATCTTGATATACAAAGCTACATTTCTCTTCAGAAAGTTTGTATTGATTTCTCTGGAGTAACTTTTGTTCTTATGCTTCTTTGTTCCCCACATTTAATCAGGCACCAAGTCATGCTGCTTCTTTATACTTGCTGACAGTTTCTTTTTCTGTCAGATAGCCACTGTTCTGATCCAGGCCTTCATTACCTCACACCTGGACTAAGTGCAATAGCAAGATTGCTTGTTTCCTAGATTCCAGTATCTCCTCTTCCAACCCGACTCACACAACAGAGTCAAAACAACAAAAAATTATAATCTTCTTTTAACAATTTTTATCTTGGTAACTTTACTTTCCAAGACCTACAGTGGGTGGCCTATTGAACCAAACTGAAAGCCTTCAGTCCATTATTCAACATTTATGTAACTAAATTTCTCTTTAATCCCATTTCCAATTTCTCCACACTAACCAACTTAGTCTTTTTACCTGACACAGAATTTGAAGACTTTCCATTCTTTGTCATCATTCCTAACATTCCTTTCCATTTGGAATGCTTTGTCTCTTCTATTTCCCTCAGTCAGTATCCTAGCTCAAAATGATCATAATCAAAGCTTTTTCCTAAACAAACTCACTCCATTTTGATTTCTCTTTTAGGTCCCACTTATTCAATACTGTAAAATAGTTACACTGTCTTGAATTAGATTTTCTGTTACTTAAGACTGTTCTCTATTATTCATGTGCATTCTTTCAATCTAACCATCAGTCAATAAGTACATTCATCAATGTAACGGAAAAGAAATACGTGAAATATTCTGATTATTTTACATTTTCTCTAAAGCTCTTGACACAGTGCAGGAATTGAATAAATGCTAGTTGGATTAACAGATTTAAAAATTGCACAACTGGACTTCCAATCAAGATAGTGGCACAGGTAAATGTGGTACTGGAACCCTCCCACGACCACATCAAAATTATAACTACAGAATAGTCGTCACTCAGAACCACCTGAAATCTAGATGAATGGAAATCCTACAACTAGGGATTTAAAGAAGCCACACTGAGATTGGTAAGAGGGGCAGAGACTCAGAACAAGCTGGTTCCACATCCACACCAGGCCCCCAGCCCAGGGTTCCAGTGCCAAGGGAAAGAAGTCCCCTTAATTTCTGGCTGTTAAAACTAGTGGGGATTGTGGCTAAGATGGAGGGCTGCTGGGGTCCCAGGCAGTTCCTCTCAAAGGGCCCATGCATGGACTTACTTGGACTCACTCCCTCTGAGCTCCAGTGCTGGGGCAGTAGCTCATGAGGAACTAGGGACACATGGTGTTAGAACTAAATTGTCTGGCATTAGGGAGAGAGCTAGACAATAGTGCTTGCAGAGGCCATTGTCCTTTTCTGAGCTCTCCCAACAGAGCTGACAGGTGGGCACCATATCTGAATCTCCATCAACCTGGCTCACATTGTTCCCCCTGCCCTGGTGATTCTAAGACCCCACCCTGCTCAACTTGCAGGCCTACCCAAGCCATTTCTAGGGGCTTTTCCATAAAACTGGCCTCTCTTGTCTCATGCTTCAGACTTCCTAAAATCTCTCAGACAAAGAGCATCCAGCCTCTCCATACCCTATACCTCTTGCTAAGTGGCCCCGGGCCCGGCAATAGTGGCAGCCAGCCTTGGTTTGCAGTTTGGCCTCTCCTGGGCACTTCTGAGCCCAGCACAAATAGCAATGATCTGCAGATTGCTCTTTAACTTGTGCCAGGTGGCCCGAGGCAGGGCATAGGCCAGTGATGGCGAACCTTTTGAGCTCGGCGTGTCAGCATTTTGAAAAACCCTAACTTAACTCTGGTGCCGTGTCACATATAGAAATTTTTGGTATTTGCAACCATAGTAAAACAAAGACATGTTTTTGGTATTTATTTTATATATTTAAATGCCATTTAACAAAGAAAAATCAACCAAAAAAATGAGTTCACGTGTCACCTCTGACACACGTATCATAGGTTCGCCATCACTGGCATAGGCAGTGGCTGACCTTGCACTTCCCAGGAGGCCCAAAGCCAGTGTACCCAGTAGGTAGCTTCAGACCAGGCCAGATTACCACCATACCACTTCCACAAGCAACACATTCAATGGGTGGACTCGGTGAGCACCAAAGCCCCACTGAAGCAAGTCTTCCTCTGTAGAGTCGACTCTTGCACAGCAGCTCCCTCACTGTAGTTGCAGATGGTCCACACTGCTATTCCCCTATGGTGTCAATCCCTCCCATTGATGCCAACAGCAATCAAGGACAGTGCACACAGCCCACACAGGGGGCATCTGTAGCACCCAGTGTGGGTGACTGGGGAGGCTGTGCCACTGGGCCCTACAGGACACCTACTCTACCAAATATGGGAGACAGAGCAGTCCTATCTAATACAGAGAAACAAACATAGAGAAGCATCCAAAATGCAGAGACAAAGAAACAGGTCCCAAATGAAAGGACAGGAGAAATCTCCAGAAAAAGAATTAAATGAAATGGAGGCAAGGAAACTACCTGATATAGAGTTCAAAACAATAGCTATGCCCCACTGGTGTGGCTCATTGGTTGAGCGTTGGCTCAGGAACCAGGAGGCCACTGGTTTGATTCCCACTCAGGGCACATGCATGGGTTGTGGGCTTGGTCCCCTGTGGGGGGCGTGCAGAAGGCTGCCAGTTGATGTTTCTCTCTCATCAATGTTTCTGTCTCTCTATGCCTCTCTCTTCCTCTCTCTCTAAAAAAATCTATAAAAAACATATCAAAACAAAGCAAATAGCAATGGTTATAAGGATGCTCAAGGAACTTAGTGAGAATTTCAACAGCATGGAAAAGGACATAGAAACCATAAAAAAGAACCAGTCAGAAATTACAGATATACTAACTAAAATGAAGAATAATTTACAGGGAATCAACAATGGAGTAGAGAATGCTGAGAATCAAATCAGCGATTTGGAATATGAGGAAGCAAAAAATACCCAGAAGAGCAAAAAGAAAAAATTATCCCCCCAAATGAAGATAGTGTAAGAAGCCTCTGGGATAACTTCAATTGTACCAACATTTGCATCATAGGGATGCCATAAGGAGAAGAGAGAGAGCAAGAAATTGAAGACCTATTTGAAAAAATAATGATAGAAAACTTCCCTAACCTAATGAAGGAAGTAGACATACAAGTCCAGGAAGTACAGAGTCCCAAACAAGATGAACCCAAAAGGCCCACACCAAACACATCATAATTAAAATGCAAAAAGTTAAAAACAGAGACAGAATCTTAAAAGCAGTAAGAGAAAAGCAATTAATTACCACAAGTGCTTCCTGGAGAATAGAGAGTAGGTTAGAAAGTTAGACATCTGTAGCATTGTTTGTTATACCACCCCCCAAAAAGGAGAAACAATCTAACTGTCCATCATTACAGAACTGGACAAATAAATGGCATAATCAGTCAACAGAATAGTATGAAGCAGAAAACAAGAATGACCGAGTTCTCTAAATACTAACATGGAATACCTCTAGAATAAATTAGGTGACAAAAAGCAAGATACAAAAGTGTGTATAGTATGCTGTTGCTTGTGTTAAAAAGGCAAAAAATAAATTGACATGTATAGAATTGCTTATATATGTATAAAATCTCTAGAATGATATTTAATAGCCTAATAATATAGTTTTCTTGTGAAAGGGAATCTGGGTGTTTAGTGGGCAATGTAAAAGACTCCTTTTATCATATTCTTAAAATAATTCTTAAAATTTGAACTATATTGATCCACTGCCTCCTGCACGCCCCCTACTGGGGAGCAAGCCCACAACCCAGGCATGTGCCCTGACCGGGAATCGAATTGGTGACCTCTCAAGGCATGGAACAACGCTCTCTCCACTGAGCCACACCGGCCAGGGCAACTTCATATTTCTTATGAGGAATTTAGTCTTTTATTACCTCAGAAGTTTTAAAAATTCTTGGTCTATACAATGTTTCCCCTTTCCTTTTCCTTCTCTATGTGAAAGATGGTTAGAAAAGGGTATTGTTTTTTTTTTTAATGTTTTCAGGAATTCAACTCCCTTTAAAATATATTTTAATTGATTTTAAGGGAAGGAAGAAAGAGGGAGAGACACAGAGAGAAACATTGATGGGTTGCCTCCTGACTGGGGACCTAACCCACAACTTGGGCTGGGAATTGAACTGCTGACCTTTCTGTGCACGGGACCACGCCCAACCAACTGAGCCATACCCACCAGGGTGGAAGAGAGTGTTTTGAAACCAAGTACAATTCTACCCCAATACATATTCCTACTCATTTTCTAAGGGAAAACATTTATTCTAATGCTCTTTTCTAACAAAAATATTTTTAAGAAGGATTTTTCTTTCTACAACTTATTAAACATTTAAAAAATCAGTGTATTACCTTTTTTTTTTATTAGGAAATATCATCTTAAGAGATAACATATTGGAACTAAGATTACCCACCCCATCACACTAATACTTATTGATATTTTACATTGAATACATTCAGTGAGAATTTATATATTCACCAGTTAGTTTTCACATTTGTAAAATCACATGAATGTGGTTTATATGGAAATATTAAATGATTTTAAATACAGACCTTATATAGCAGTCACTAAGTCTAGGAGATTGGGAGTTCCTAACTCCCATACTTACGGTCAAACTACTGACAGTGACTTAGGTAAAGGTCCAGGAGAAAAAAAAGATTATTGCTCAATCGTATTTTCCTGGCTAACAGCAGGGTTGGTTGCTAGGTATTGAGGAATATTTTTTTTATATACTGAGAGAATATTTTTGTCTCATACTGGAAAAAGATGTATATACCTAAATTTCCTCTGCCCTTGAGTTCCATTACATTTGTTTAAAGAATTTAATGAATTTGTTCAGGGAGTTGCATCAGAAATTATTTTTGTATTGGTGGTAGGAATGACAAATAGTTCCTTTGTAATGTTGCACCAGTCAATACCTGTTTTTGCCTGAGGATATATCCATGCCAATTCTGGATAATCCAGCTTTGAAGTGGGATGGGCACTGCTGGGTTTCTTTTGTTGGTGTTATTAGTTTGGGCTGTGACCTAGTCACACATGGCCTTAAAAACTTAAACAGCACTGAGGATATGGGCTAATTAAGTGCCACAAATTCTAACTACAGCCAACGTGTACTTGGCATTTACATCAAAATAGTTTTCTAGAAAAGGTACAAGACTCTTTTCCCATTTTTTTTTTCACAACTTATTAACTAGGAAGAACATTTACCTAACATGCTCTGCTCATAGGAAACACTGTCCTTTTTTTTGCATGTGAAATGCCAAATGAGCAATGACTAAACCAAAGCGATTTTTACAATCTTCAAAACGTTCTTTAAATAAATGTTAGGCAGAATCTTTTTAAAAGTCATTTTTTAAAAATCATTAGATTCTTTACAGAATTTTCAGATTCCAGTTCAAGGAGGGGGGGGGGGTAAAATATTAAATATTGCACAATCAATACAAAGTCCTTTGTTAAAGTTGCAAAAGAGGCGACAATGCCAAATCGTTTGCTTTTAGCCAGTCTCCGTTGGCTAAGTATCATGCAGACATTCTCTGGGTCAAAGGACATTTGCCATACAAATACGAATTTCACCAAGGGTCTTTCTTGTGATCTTTGATCATAGGATTGGCTGGAGCAAGCATATTTA
>NW_006296634.1:389221-396600 GCF_000327345.1 Myotis davidii | reverse complement strand
CTTTACTGGCAAAGGAGATAAAAACAATAGAGGCAGAGCTCCCTAGAGGGGACGAGACCACCGTCGCCAGCCTTCCATTGCATCACATTGCTCCGACAAGAATCAGCACGGTTGGCAGGGCTCGGGGGTAGGTGGAGAACTGGAGCGTAGCTAACAAGAATGAGTTTTTACTGTATGTTTGGCACGTTGCAAAGCGCCTCATGTCATTATCTAATTTATTCACAGCACCCAATGAGGGAGGTATTAAAATGACCCGCATTTTACTGATGAACGCACTATAAGTCACTGAGATTAAACAACAAACGCCCGGAGGTCACACAGCAGACCAGTGGCGGCACCCGAGCTCGAAACTGGTCCAGCGCTCGCACCCTTTTAACCACGGCGTTCGGCCCCGCGGTCTGATTGCGCGCTCAACGCGGTGCCTTTCCCCTCAGTTCGTGGGACAGTTCCCAGTACTGAGGCATGGCGCTGTCCAGCCCTCGGGCCCGCTGCCTTCCACTAGCCAGAGAACGCGGCCCCGCGGGGCGATCCCGCCCGCAGGTTGTAGAACTGCCACGTCCGGGCACGCGCGTGGGCCGAATCGAACGCAGGCGGCCACCCCGAGCAGCCTTCAGAGTCTCCAGAAATCCTCGCGCTGCGCTCCGTTCCGAAAGGCCGGAGGCGCGCGGCAGGACCGGCCCTGACCCTCACCTCTCGCAACCCCCCACTCCGGCCCAAAGAGCCTGAGGCAGATAGTTTAGAGGCGGCAGCCTCACCTGTCCCAGAAGAACGACTGCTCTATTGACTGACGCTCTGCTCCTCCAACCAGGGCCTGGCGGGAAGGTGGGGCCTAGCTGAGACTGACTACTTTTCCCGCCAATCGCGGTGCAGCAAACCTCCGGGTCGCAGTCTCCGCGCCTGGCGTAGAGCGACAGGTGGGAGCTGCGTTATCTCCGCGTCTCTTGCTTACTTGATGTAGAAGCTTCCCGCGCGCATGGCGAATTCTACTCCAAATCTCACCAATTCTTGCAAGTCGTCACCTCAGCCTTCATTTTTATCAAAAGTGGAAATTCCCCAACCCTTTCCCGTCACCTCAGATGGGGGCAGGATGAATAGTACTCTTCCTGACCAATTGTACCACGCGACGTCCTGTGACACAGTGACCGACACTTTACGGCGCCAATGAAATCTCCCACTGTCAGGGGTCACTATGACTGACCACAAGGCCAACTAATCCACTTTAAGGTCGTGACGCGATAGTCAGAGAATTTGACCAATAGATGTAGAAAAAGACCGGAAGTCAGCGCGCGCGGAATAGAAGGCGGGTGTTCGCAACCGCCTAGGCCTGCGCGGGTCAACGCAGCTTGGGGGCCCCGAGCCAGCGAGCGGCGCGTGACGAAGAGCCTGAGCGACGGGTAACTTTGGCCAATGATCTGCAGCCTCTTTGGAGCTGTAGCCAATGGCGAGTGTGGGGGGCGGGAGGCAGCAGGTTAGGCAGTGAGAAGTTAGTGGCGCTACTGGGACGGGGGGAAGGAGACGCTTCTTCCTTCTGCTGCTTCTCTCGCTCCCGGGATCCGCGGCGGTGGCCGCGAGTGACTCTGCAGTGTCTCCGGCTCCGCGTGCGAAGCATGCTGACCGACGGCGGAGGCGGCGGCACCTCCTTTGAGGAGGACTTGGACTCTGTGGCTCCGCGATCCGCCCCAGCCGGGGCCTCGGAGCCGCCTCCGCCGGGAGGTGTCGGGCTGGGGATCCGCCCCGTGAGACTCTTTGGGGAGGCTGGGCCTGCCCCGGGAGTCGGTGGCGGCGGCAGTGGTGCGGGCGTAGGGGACGCGGCGCTGGATTTCAAGTTGGCGGCTGCTGTGCTGAGGACCGGGGGTGGAGGTGGTGCCTCTGGCAGCGACGAGGACGAAGTGTCAGAGGTACGGTTCCAGGACCCCCCCCACTTACCACACAACGTGGGGCATGAAAGCTCGTGGGCTGGTGCAGGGCTGGGGCCACCCTCCCGCTGCCCGGGCGGAGTCCGCTGACAGCGATGGACTCCAAGGCGGCAGTGGCAGCGGTGCGGGCCTAGTGCTCTCTCAGCTTGACTCTTCAGCCCGTGGTTCGAGCCGGACCGGTTCCCGTCACCATCGTAGACCCACAATGGGGAGTCCTGTGGTCTCTGAGCTTCGCGCGGGAACGAGGACTCGCCAGGCCAGGCTTCCCTCCCGCCTACCCCGCTTTGGAGTTGGGGGGGTGGGGGGGGCGGGGTCTTGCCAGAGTCTCTGCCCTTGGTACTGAGAGCGAGACAGAGAGACTGAGAAAGAGACAGGGAGGCAGGGCTCGCTGAAGTTGAGGGATTGGACAATTATTTGCCTTCTGCTTTACCTGTGTATTGAAGTCGGGTTCTTGATTCCCTTCTGTAGTTGGAGACAGGTGAGTGTGAAGGAGCTTCCTGGCTTTACCCCGAGCAATCACGTGAGCCTTGCACCTGGGACCTTTTGTGAAATTAGGAGAAGGAAGTTCCCGTGCAACTACAGAGTAGCAGGAGAGCTGAACCTGAGATTTTTAGGCTTGGAGAAAGTGAGGCATCCTATGGACATCTTTTGAAGTGAGGGAAATTAGTAATCAGGTCCTTCTTTTGACTCTTACGTGTGTACCGGGCCGTTTTAGGTCTGAGCAACCTAGGGTGATAAGGCATCAATTTGGGGGCTCTAGGGAAAAAGGAGATATTTTATATCTGTACTTTTCCCCTTGATTATGGCTTGGCTATCGCTTAGCACTGTGATGACTATTGTTCTAAGTGCTCAGAGTATTCTATTTGGGTTCTAAGATGCCTAGTTCATCCCTTAGGACCAGTTATTTTAACCTCTGTTCTTGGTGCTAAAGTACAGGGATTTCTCTGTGGACAAGCATCGTGGCTGTTATATTTGAGAGGAATAGGAGAAACTGTATTTGTGGGTTGCCGAATACAGTTAGTTCACTATTTTACATTCTAGATCTAAGCAGGGATTCCTTTAGATTCAAAACCTTCATACATTCTGACCCCAACATTTTGCTTTGGAAGAAACACTGTGTGGGTTGTAAGGGAGCTAGTCCCTTGAATGTCTGTATCTTTGATGAAACTTTGCAAGAGGTGAGCCTAGAACATGTATACTTTTTATCTATAAAATAAAGTGGGAACATGTTTAGACTCTATTTTTCTTTGAAACTTTAAAAGAAGTTTCTTTGGTCTAAAAGTGATAGAAAGGTTTGTTTTGGTCTAAGAGTGATAGAAAGATGATGTCCTTGATTTTCTGGACTATTTTTAAATTATCACAGGTTAGATAAAAGATCACTCATTAGCTTTTACATAATAAGTGGTATTCTTAAATTTCAGAGGTAGAGCACTAGTGAGCCTCCAAAGTCGTAAATCTCTAACTCTTTGGGCTCATGTGTTATATCTGGGAAATGAGCTTTTGAAGTAACCATTTCTACCATTTCTGTGAGGCTTGTACACACACACACACTCAGACACAGAATTTCATTTGGAGTCTGCATACCATGTGGTTAAAGCTATGAGCAGAATCCACACCTTTTGTGTGTGTGTGTGTGTGTGTGTGTGTGTGTGTGTGTGTACTGAATTTCAGTGTTTAGCACAGAGTTCACCAATTGTTTCAGAAAGAATTCCATTATGCATTCCTTTTGAACAAGCTATATTTATGGGTATTGCTTTATGCAATCTTATCCCCCCAGATTTCCTGAGGTGAAATTGTTATTTTTTTAATATGTTTTTTTTTTTTTTTTTCCAGAAAAAGGAAGGGAGAGGGGGAGAGAGAGATAGAAACATCAGTGATGAGAGAGAATCATTGATCGGCTGCACTCCCGTCACTGGGGATTGAGCCTACAACCCGGGTATGTGCCATGACCGGGAATCAAACTGTGACCTCCTGGTTCATAGGTCACTGCTCAACCACTGAGCCACACTTGCTGGATGCCTTTTGTCTTGTTTTTATGTTTATTATAGAAATTATTTATTTATGATTCTTATACCCATTTAGGCTAATGGTAGAAGAACCCCTTAGTCTCTTGTTTACTTCAGTTTTCTGTGCTTAAAAAGTATTTAGGTATTAAGTATATATATAGACCTCATTTTTGGAGTGGAGCTTTCTAGGATACCCAGAGACTGGTCTAAAATGATGCCCAGTGTATATATAGATTCTTTCTTAACCTGTGGAGAAAGGAAATTTTGCTAAGTCCTGTTTCTCCCATATCACATAAAGAAGAAATTCCTGGAGTATCTAGGATCCACTGTATCGTCTTATGCCTTTTTTCTGCCTGACAAGATAAGCTGTCTTCTCCTTTATTATTGCCTTTGAAATTCCAGTGTGAAGACTATAAATAATGATCTCCAAGAAGCAATCACTGAACTGGCATTTGATGAATAATACCAAAATCTTTATTTTCATCTTTCATAGATGTTTTATTTATTTATATTTTTATTGATTTCAGAGAGGAAGGGAGAGGGAGAAAGAGATAAAACATCAATGTGCCCTAATCAGGAATCAAGCTGGTGACCCTTCCATGCACAGGACGATGCTTAACCAATTGAGTCACTCCAAACGGCAATACTATATTATTTTTGAAAATTTTATTTATTGTCCAGGAAAGTGAATTTCTAAAAAATCTTTATGGGGGACTTTGTTCAAGGCAGAAGGGCTTTATTCCATAAATTATCATCAGAAGTGAGAGATAGGAAATAGAATTTTATATTCTAGTGAGCAAACATTTGAGAGATTGGAGATGTTTATTGAAGGAAAAGTTGCATGTTATTAACTGCAATGATTTTTTATAGCATGAGTATCAACCTTGCACAAATTTCATTCTGTAAAGCCTAAAGACTTTACATATCAAATGATATGTTGATGAGTATGGTTACATGAATGGTGGGTCAAAACACTTGATTGGTAGGGGTGGAGGAAAACCTTATTGTGAAACTTGAAGTATACAGGTGTGTTTTGAGGTGGTTGTTTTTTTGGTGGTTATTTAGTACATTTTGATAAATGATTACATTCATATAGTTCATAAGTCAAAGTCAAATTAAGTCAAATACAGTTAAAAGTCTTGATCTTATCCCTGCTCCCAAGTATCCTGCCTGCTACACCTTTAATATCTTGTATATTCTTTCAGAAATTTTTATGGAAATACAAGTATGTATTTTTATTTTTCTCATTGTTACACAAAAGATAACATACTATTCATATGAGATTTTTAAATGGTAAATGTGAGAAGGATTTAGATTTGTTATGTAAACAAAGTGATAAAACGTATTAAGAATGAAGTATTTGGGATGAGTTTATAGACATTTCTTTCTGAGTCTATCTGGTAGTAGAGTGATGATGTACTAGATGCCCTCTAAAAATCAATTCTAGCCTTCTGATTCAGTGATGAAGATAAGATAAAATATATTTCTTTAAAGAAAGCAAAACAGTTTTTAAAAGTATAAGTCTTGAGTTGGCAAGTATAAAGAAATGAGTCTACCAATTTTTTGTGTGTGTCCAATTTTACCTTCCTTCAGAATCCAAAGTCGTAAGAAATAAAAAAATTATTTTTTTTAACCCACTATAAGTGAACTATTTCAATATATCTGTTTTCTTGGACCTTATTTATTTATAATTTTCCTCTCCTGTTGCTTGTCTATAAAGTCATAGAATCTTGGTGATAATTCTATCTCATCTCATTTTTAGGTAACTGCTACCATTAATTGAGTGCTTATTAAATGCCTGTATCGTACTAGATACTTTCGTTATTTTATTTAATCGTTTCAACATCCCTTTGAGGTAGGTATATTATCTACATTTTTATAGACAAATAAATGTAGGCTCAGAGAAGTGATGAATTAAAAAAGAGACAAAAAAATGTTAAACTGTTACACAGCTAGTAGTGGTAAAACTAGGATTTGAATTCAATACTGAATCCAGAAGTCATGCTATTTTGCTTCCTCAGATTAAGAAATAGGCAAAGGTTTTGGTTACAGAATGCTGTTTCTCCAATACATGTTTGCTTAGTCCCTGTTGAAGTTTTCATAGATCTAAAGTGAAATGAGAAAAGCAAGGAGGCCCTGGCCAGGTAGTTCATTTGGTTAGAATGTCATCCTGATAGGCCACGTTTGCAGGTTTGATCCCCGGTCAGGGCACATACAAGACTCAGCAAATGAATGCATAAATAGGTGGAACAACAAATTAGATCTCTCTCTCTCTCTCTCTCTCTCTCTCTCTCTCCAAAAAAAAAAAAAAATACTAAGGACAGTGTAGTGAATATCTTATAAAGCTGTTTTTTCCCCACTCGTTTTCTATTTTAATTTCCTTCCTACTGTTGCAAAATGAATTTTTACCATATCTGTATTTGACAAAATATCAAATTTGGAAACTTCATGTCAGGACCCTAGGTAAAGCCTCAGAAGTTTGAGAACCAGTGAGCTAAATGACTTACCCAGGATCACACAGTTAATTTGTAATAGAAAATAGGTCTCATGACTCCCATTCTAGTTAATCCTACCGGCTAGCTTGTTCTGTTTACTGTTTCTCTTCTGATGCATTGTACCAATGAATTAATTAGTTGCTTAAGAAATGCCTATCTTTAGGCATTTAATCTGTATATAATCCATATAATCCATAGCTGACCTTGTTGGAAAAGTTTTATATTAATTAATAAAATTGGTGACATCATGAAGATAAATATATTAAGGAAACCAAAGGTGTACCAATGAGCATAGAACGTAATTGAACTTACTTGAAAAGTTCAGGCCTTGTCATTATTCATTTTTAAAGAATTAGAAATATTAAAACCACTAACAAAGAAAGGCATACACCCAACTTTGCACCAACATTTGCAACTTTGCCAATATGGAAACACTTGTTTTGCAATATTGTTACACTTTGATTAATTTGTAAAAATTAATGTATGCTATTCTATTAGTAGTTACTGACAGTGTATGGTTCCTGTGAATGAAGTTGATTTCCTTATGTTGACTGACTGGTTTACTTTTCTTCTGGCCAACTTTACCTAAACTAGGAAGAACGGAAAGTTGTATATAAGGTTCTTTTTTGTTTGCTAGGCTGAAATATAGCAACCATTTTGTCAAAGAGCACGTTTTGTTCTTTCTCCACTACACATACTCCAATTCTCTCTCTTTCCCCCCCCAACTTAATGGATTCTGTTTTCAGTATTAGAAAGGGTGGTTTTATTTTGTTTTTAAAGTAGATTTCTCACCCTGGTCGGTGTAGCTCAGTTATTTGAAGCATCATTCTGTGCACCAAAAGGTTGTGGATTTGATTCCCCGTCAGGGCACATATCTATGATGTAAGTTAGATCTCCAGTTGGGACTCCTTCAGGAGGCAACGATCAATGTATCTATCTCATATCCTTGTTTTCCTCTTTCC
>NW_006296634.1:377725-389148 GCF_000327345.1 Myotis davidii | reverse complement strand
GCTTGATCCCCAGTTTCGGGCTTGCAAGGAGGCCGCAGATCAATGATTCTCTCTCATCACTGATGTTTCTATTTCTCTCTCCCCCTCTTTCCCTCTCTGAAATCAATTTTTTAAAAAGTAGATATCCCATTGTATCCTAGTGGTTTGATTCACCTGCATTAGTGTGCAATTTTGAAAAGAGAAAGGCCAAGTGTGTCCTCAGGGATTAGCCCTAAGAATTAAAGAATAGCACAGGAGAAACAGTTTATTAAGTTGCCAAGGTAAGTTTGATGTGTTTAACAGTTTGTAGTGAGGACAGTTAGTTTGACAGCATGTTTCCTTTTTTTTTTTAAATTGTGGTAAAATACACATCACATAAAAACGACCATTTTAACCATTTTTTTTAAAAGTTGTGTTAAGATATATATAAGATAATATTTACCATTTGAAAGTGTACATTGAATGGCATTAAGTATATTGACATTGTTGTGTAACCATCATCACCAGCCATCTCTAGAACTCTGGTCTGCCCAAATGGAAACTCTATATCCATTAAACAGTAATATCCCAGCTTCCCTTCCCCAACCCATAGCAACCACATTTCTACTTTTTTTCTGGTGAATTTGACTAATTTAGGTATATCAAATAAGTGGAATCATACAGTATTTCTATTTTTGTGACTAGCTTATTTCACTTAGCATAATGTCTTCAAGGTTCATACTTGTAGCATGTGTTAGAATTTCTTTCCTTTAAAGGCTGAATACTATTCTGTATATTTATACATTTTGTCTATCCATTATTGAGGAATTGGATTGCTTCTACCTTTTTACAGTTGTGAATATGCTACTGTGAACATGGGTGTACAGATATCTGTTCGAGTCCCTGCTTTCAGTTCTTTGGGTATATATCCAGAAGTGGAATTGCTGGATCATATGATTTGATTTAATTTAATTTCTTGAGGAACCACCATACTGTTCTTTACAGCAGCTTTACCTTCCCACCAGCATTGCATAAGGGTTCCAGTTTCTCCACATTCTAGCTAGTGCTTGTTATTTTCTGTATGTATGTATTTTGAGAGAGAAGGAAACATCAATTTGCATTAATTGGTTGATTCTTATATGTGCCCTGACTGGGGATGGAACTCGCAACCTTGGCCTATTGAGATGACACTAACCAACTGAGTTACCTGGCGAGGGCTGCTTTGTTTTGTTTTAAATAATAGTCATCCTAATAGGTATGAAATTGTATTTCATTAGGGTTTGGATTGGAATTTCCCTGATGATTAGTGATGTTGAGCATCTTCTAAAAATAAAAATCCTTACTCAATGATATGTTTATTGATTTGAGAGAGAAACAGGAGAAATATCGATGGTTGTCTCCCATTTGTGTCTGACCTGGGATGGAACCCACAACCCAGGTTGTGCCTCAGTGGGAAACAACTCGAAACTTTTTGGTGTATGGGACGAGGCTCCAACAGCTGACTCACCCAGCTAGGGTATGTTGAGCATCTTTTCGTGTGCTTATTGGCCATTGTATATCTTCTTTGGAGAAATGTCTATTCAAGTCCTTTGCCCATTTTTTAATTGTGGTTTTTTAAATTGTTTAATTGTAGGAGTCCTTTATGTATTCTGGGTATTAACCCTTATCAGATATGTGAATTTTTGCAGATTTTCTCCCATTCATGGATTGCCTTTTCAAGTCTTGAAATTGTCCTTCCATGCTTAAGTTTTTAATTTTAATGAAGTCCAGTTTATCTACTTTTTCTTTTATTGTCTATACTTTTGATGGTCTATCCATGAAGTCACTGCCAAATCCAATATTATGAAGATTTTTTTTTCAAGTTTTCTTCTAAGAATTTTATAGTTTTAGCTCCTATTTAGGTCTTTGATCCATTTTGAGTTAAATTTTGTATATTGTGTAAGATAAGGGTCCAACTTTATTCTTTTGCATGTGGATATCTAGTTTTTCCAGCACTAGTTGTTGAAAAGACTCTTTTCTGACATCAAAATGTTTTGGCATCCTTGTTGAAAATTAATTGACCATATATGAGAGGGTTCATTTCTGGGCTCTGGGGTCTATTTCATTGGTCTATATATCAGTCTTTATGCCAGTATCACACTGTTTTGATTTTATAGCTTTTGTAGTAAATTTTTAAAAATATATATTTATTTTTATTGACTTCAGAGAGGGAGATAGAAACTTCATTGATGAGAGAGAATCATTGACTGGCTGCCTCCTGCACGCCCCCCACTGGGGATCAAGCCTGCAAACCAGGCATCTGCCCTTAACTGGAATCAACCAGGGACCCTTCAGTCCACAGACCGACACTCTATCCACTGAGCAAAACCAGCTAGAGCTGTAGTAAGTTTAGATATCAGGAAGTGTTAGTCTTCCAACTTTGTCCCCCCACCTCCTAGATTGTTTTGGCTGTTCAGGGTCCCATGAGATTCCACATACATTTTAGGATGGGTCTTTCTGTTTCTGCAAAAATATGCTATTGGGCTTTTGATAGGAGTTGCTTTGAATCTGTAAATTGGTATGGGTGAGAACAAGTTTTGATACAAATCTTATGTAATTATTTCATCACAGTAGATATTAGCAAATCAACATATTGACAGAATACTAAAAAGGAAAGAGATTGAGCACTTACTGATGTCCTCCATGAATGAGTAGATGTTTCTGAAATATAACCCATATTTTTTCCTGATTTGTCCTCTTACTGAGTATTTGTGATTTATTATGATGCTTCATATATTGGTTAAATGCTAGGAAGAATACTTGATTTTATTTTCTCTCTTTTTTAAATCTTTATTGTCGAAAGTATTACATATATCTCCCTTTTTCTCCCATGGACCACTTATAACCTGTCCCCACCTCAGGCTTTCACCCCCCCTATTATCTGTGTCCATGGGTTATGTAAATATGTATACAAGTTCTTTGGTTGATCTCAGAGGAATAGTTTTTATCCTTTATATGATTAGAGATGAGTTGAGTTTTGGAAAAATTATCTCAATATGATATTAAACCTAGATGAATGAACCTATAGTATTTCTTTAATGATACAGAATTTTAAAAGTTTTCACATAGGTATTTTATAACACCTTATTCAGAAGGTAAAGTTTTGGCCATATCAGTTGATAACTTTGACTGATATACTTTAAAAGGATTTTCAGCTCTTACCAGCTTTTAATTATTTTTTCTTCTATGCTTTTACTTATTTTCTGCTAAGTCTCTACATTTTATTTTTGTCTTTTAAAAGTTTACAATGGCTAAATTTAGTAATGTGAAACATCATTAAAGAGCATATCCCAAAAGAGGCAGTAGTCCAATTATATTGGATACATTCTTTTTTGTTGTTACTTTTTATTTTGATATAATTTCAAATTTACTGGAAAGCTGCAAGAATAGTACAAGGCATTCCTCCCATATACTCTTTACCTAGATTCACCAATTATGTTCATTTTGTTCCATTCTCTCTCTCTCTCTCCATAAACAAAAAAGTAATCATTTATTTTTGAGACCATTTGAAAGTAGGTTGCATATATCATGCTGCTTTACCCTTAAATTCTTCAGTGTACATTCACCAAAGACATTTTCTTACATAACTATGGTATATTTATCAAAATAGGAAATTCAACAAATTTCTGAAGTATTCTTCAAGTTCAAATTCCCAAAGTTTTAAAAATTGAAATATAATTCACACATAGAATTTAAATTTACTCTTTAAAGTATACAATTCAGTGGTTTAAACATTTTTATCACTCCCAAATAAAACCTTGTACCCATTAGCAGTCATTTCCCATTCCCCACTCCCTGTAGCCACTGGTAATCATCTACCTACTTTCTCCCTGGATTTGCTTTGTCTGGGCATTTTATATAAATAGAATCATACAATATGTAGTCTTGTGTCTTCTTTCACGTAGCGTATTATTTTCAAGGTTTCTACATGTGTCATTGGAATAATATTCTATTTTGTGGATATACCACTTTTTGTTGATTGATAGTTTTTGATGACATTTAGGTTATTTACATGTATTGGCTATTATAAATGATGCTATGGATATTTGTGTACAAGTTTTTCATGAACATATCTTTTCAGTTCTTTTGTGTATATACCTAGGAGTGGAATTGCTTGGTTATATGATAACTCTGTTTAACTTTCTGAGAAACTACCAAGGTGTTTTCTACTGTAGATGCAACATTTTACATTCCACCAACAATGTATAAATGTCCCAGTTTCTCCACATCCTTGCTAATATTTGTTATTTATTTATTTATTTAATTCATCCTGGGGGGTATAGAGTGGTATTTTTTTAAAATATATTTTTTATTGACTTCAGAGAGGGAGATAGAAACATCAGTGATGAGAGAGAATCATTGATTGGCTGCCCCCTGCATGCTCCCTACTGGGGATCAAGCCTGCAACTAGGCATGGTGCCCTTAACTGGAATTGAACCCAGGACCCTTCAGTCCACAGGCAGATGCTCTGTCCACTGAGCCAAACCAGCTAGGGCTTAGAGTGGTATTTCATTGTGGTTTTGATTTGCATTTCCTCTGTGACTAATTAAGTTGATCATATTTTCATGTACTTGTTGGCCATTAGTATATCTTTGGAGAAATGTCTATTCAAATATTTCCTCCATATCTTGATTGGGTTACTTGTCTTTTTATTGTTGAATTGGGTTTTGGGGTTTTTTTTTGTTTTTTTTAGAAAAAAAATTGTTTATTTGGGGTACTAGTCCCTTATATGTATAATTTGCAAATATAGTCTTCCATTCTGTAGGTTGTCTTCTTTCTTTCTTTCTTTTTTTCTTTCTTTCTTTCTTTCTCTTCCTTCCTTCCTTCCTTCCTCCTTCCCCTCTCTCTCTCTCTCTCTCTCTCTCTCTCTCTCTCTCTCTCTCTCTCTCTCTCTCTCTCTCTCTCTCTCTCTCTCTCTCTCTCTCTCTCTCTCTCTCTCTCTCTCTCTCTCTCTCTCTCTCTCTCTCTCTCTCTCTCTCTCTCTCTCTCTCTCTCTCTCTCTCTCTCTCTCTCTCTCTCTCTCTCTCTCTCTCTCTCTCTCTCTCTCTCTCTCTCTCTCTCTCTCTCTCTCTCTCTCTCTCTCTCTCTCTCTCTCTCTCTCTCTCTCTCTCTCTCTCTCTTCCCTCACCTGAGGATATTTTTCCATTGATTTTTCAGAGAGAGTGGAAGAGAGAGGGAAAGATAGAGATAAATATTGATGTGAGAGAAACACATCGATTGGTTGCCTCCTACACACGCCCCAAAGAGTGCCCGTGCTGGGAGGAGCCTGCAACTGAGGTGCGTGCCCTTGACTGGAATCAAACTCGGGATTTGGTCTGTAGTCTGACGCTCTATCCACTGAGCAAAACTGGCTAGGGCTCTTCACTTTCTTGATTATGTCATTAATATTTTTGAATTTTGGTGAAGCCCAATTTTTATATGTACCAGTATTTATTTTTTCTTTTGTTGCTTGTGCTTTGGTGTCATGTCTAAGAAATAATGCATAATCCAAAGTGGAAGATTTATGTCTGTTTTCTTCTAAGAGTTATAGTTTTAGCTTTTACACCTAGGTCTTTGGTCCATTTCAAGTTAATTTTTATATAAGGTGTGAGGTAGAGGCTCAGCTTTATTCTTTTGAATGTGGGTATCCAGTTTTCCTCAACATCATTTTTTGAAAAGACTCTTCATTGCATTTTCTTGTCATCCTTGTCAAAAACCAATTGACTATAAATGTGAGGGTTTTTTTTATGTTCTATTGATTTACATGTCTTCTTATTCCAGTTTCATACTGTCTTGATACTATAGTTTTTTTTCAGTAAGTTTTGAAATTGGAAAGTGTATGTCCTCCAATTTTGTTCTTTTTCAAGATTGTTTTGGCAACTACAGGTTATTGGCTTGTTCTTGTTCTCTTGATTTGGTCTTCAAAAGAAATTCAATGGGGGTATTTAATATGCTGCAGAATTTGTGGTCACATACAAAAGACCTTCTCCCCACCCCTAGTAATAATATTCCAGCTCTTGAAGTTTCTGCTACTTTTGTATATGCTAAAGGTATATATGTGTGAGGGGGAAACTCATGTAATTTAGATCTGTGTTTGTCATGCTACCAGAAGAGCAAGTTGTCATAGTAGTAGTGTTTATTTTCTTGCATCTTCTCCCTGACAAAGCCTGGAAAAATGCTTGAGAGGAGATAAAGATGAAATGGGAGGAGATGGTTGGTTTGGATAGTTGTCTTAGTGCATCTATTGTGGACTATAGTCTGCAAGAAGAATATGGACAGAATTTCTTTTTCCAGGATAATAAACAAATGGATAAAGTGGAATAACATAAAACAGCAGTTAGAGTTTTTGCATCTGGTATCTTCTAACAACTGCATAAGAGGTGTGAATTCAATATTTAAGTAGCATACAATTTGCTTGACACCCAAGCCAGTGTTACCACCTTTGTGATTAAACTGCAAAAACAAATCTTGGGTGTCATTGCTCAAATGGTTCCAGTTATGTTAAATTACTAGTTATTTTAATTCCATGAACAGTAAGAGTCTGTACTATATTTTAGTATCCATTTTACTTAGGACTTGACTGACAAGTTAATAAAGAAAAGTTTATTTTCTTCTAATTTGAAGAGACCATTATTTAAGACTAGAGACCTGGTGCACAAAATTCATGCACTGGAGGTGGGGGGTCCCTTAGCCCGGCCTGCACCCTCTCACAGTTCAGGACCCCTTGGGGGATGTTCACCTGCTGGCTTAGACCAGATCTCCCTGAAGATCGGGCCTAAGCCAGCAGTCAGACATCCCTCTCACAGTCTGGGGCTCTCACAGTTCAGGACCCCTTGCTCCTTACCGCCCACCTGCAGTGGAGGCGGGAGAGGCTTTCGTCACTGCCACTGCGCTCGCCAACCATGAGCCCAGCTTCTGACTGAGTGGCGCTGCCCCTGTGGGAGCACACTGACCTCCAGGGGGCAGCTCCTGTGTTGACTATCTGTCCCCTGGTGATCAGTGCACATCATAGCGACCGGTTGTTTCGCTGTTTGGTTGATTTGCATATTAGGGTTTTATTATATAGGATTACTTAAATCAGGTACATGGATTTGACCTATAGCATACCACTCTAACAAAATTTAGAATAATACAATAATACAGTATCAAAGGTACTTACTGTTGTGTATGATCTTCTTGTTGCTAATTTGTTACAATTATTATTCACTTATTCTCTACAGAAGAAAATTAGAGTCTAGTTTTGGGTAGGCCTTCTTAATGAACTCACGTCTTGCATAATAAAATTATATCTTTCAGAGATTAGAATCCTTGGCAGTTGGTTTGAAAATTCTGATTAGTATTGTAGAGTGGATTATTTATTCCACAATAATTTATCTGAAGCCTACTGTTTGTTAAGCTTTGTGCTAGGCTTTGGAATTATAAAGATGGAAAAATGTGGTCCCTGATTATTAAAGACATCAGTCTTTTCAGGAACTAAACATTTCAGGGAATGTGAAAACAAGGTCATTTTTAAAATTCAAATTATATTTGCCTTTGTAAACGCCTTTCAGATATTAACAAATTATGTTTGAGTGTTTGTTCTAGGCATTGTGCACTTTAATTGCATCACCTCATTTAATTTTCTCATGGTCTTGTGACAGTCCAAGATTCTAAACTAATGAATGAATCATTGCTCTATGTTGGTTGGATGATCACTGTAAAGTTTGATGTTTGGGTGTCTTCAGTAGTTTGATGGGGTTCAAGCAGAAGACTTAAAGGGGCAGTGATTTTTTACATGAAAGGCTACAAAGCCCATCGGCATAAGATTGTCTTATGCTCATGTTTGAGCAAAACCACAACTGCTTCATTATGCTCCGTAAACTCTCCAAGCATGTCCTAATTCAGGACCTTTGGCATTTGCAATTTATTCTCAGCAGTCTTCTCTTAGATATCAATATTTCTTTCCTGTCTCATTTCTTTTAGTGATCAGCTAAGAGGCCTTCCAACTGCCTACTGTATATATGTTCCATAAACATCTCAGGTTCACCAGTTCTGAAACTGAACTCATCCTTTCCCCCTCCACCCATATCCTTTTCACCTCTGACCTTTGTAAATTGTATTGCCCTAAAACTAGTCACTGTCCTCAGAAATCTCAGAGCTCATATCTGTTTTGTCTCATCACCAAACACATCTAAGCAGGCACTAGGTCCTGTAGGTTTGTTCTTAACATCTTGTTTGGCCCAGATGGCATGGCTCAATGGTTGAGCATCAACCTGTGAACCAGGGGAGGTCACAGTTTGATTCCTGGTCAGGGCACATGCCTGGGTTGTGGGCTTGAACCCCAGTAGGGGTTGTGCAGGAGGCAGCTGATGGATAATTCTCTCTCACCATTGAGGTTTCTATCTCTCTCCCTCTCCCTTCCTCTCTGAAATCAATCAATCAATATATATATATTTTAAATCTTGTTTGTATGTCCCTTTTGCTGTATCCTCACTGCTTCTGCTGTAAATCAAACCATCATCTTTCACCTGCACTTGTTGCAGTAATCCTGGGCTCTATCTACTTCCAAGATTATATTTCTCTACTTTTTCCTCTATTGTGTTATCAGAGTAACTTCTCTAATGCCAGTTCAATCATGTCACTCCTTTGGCAAAAAGCCTTCTCAGTCCTTAGATCAGTGGTTCTCAACCTGTGGGTCGCGACCCCTTTGGGTGTCGAACAACCCTTTCACAGGGGTTGCCTAAGACCATCGGGAAACACATATATAATTACATATTGTTTTGTGATTAATCACTATGGTTTCATCATGTTCAATTTGTAACAATGAAATTGGGGGTCACCACAACATGAGGGTCGCAGCATTAGGAATGTTGAGAACCACTGCCTTAGATAAAGAGTAAATTCAAATTCCTTGCTATACCATAAGAGGTTATTTAGGATTTTTGCTTCTGTCTGTTTTCCCAACCCTATCCTTGCTGCACCCTACTTTATTTGCTTTTTATATTCCATCTATACCAAATTGCTGTAGTTTTCTGAACCTATCAAGCAATATTATATGCCCTGGTACATTCGCTTTCACTGCTTTGGCTTTTAGAATCATAATAACTACTATAATGCTGAGTGCTTATTGTCTATGGTGCCAAATGCTTACTTATATATTCTCAAATTTTACAACTGCCATATGAAGAAAGTGATATTATTCCCAATTTACCGGTAAGGAAGCTGAAGCTTAGAGATATTATGTAGCATATACAAAGTTATTCATCTAGTAATGATGGAGCCAGGATATGAGTCCAGGTATTTTCTTTCTGTAAAGCCGATGTTCGTAACTACTACTATTATAGACTGCTGCTGTCACTGTTGTCACTCTTTTCCATCCTATTGGATACCTTTTTGTTTCAGAGTTGTCATTTCTGATTTTCTTCATTACTATCTAATTTGGAATTGACCATTCATTCCTTCCTCTGTGCTCTGATGTTATGTATATGATATAGTGTCTAATATGTTATTGCATTTATTTGATTATCTGTCTTAATGAGCAGGAAACTATTATTGATTTAAAAATATGTTTTTATTTCTTGTTTAGAGAGAGAGGAAGGGAGAGGGAGAAACATCGATGGGCTGCCTCCTGCATGCCCCTTTTCCATTGGGGTTGGAAGCCCACAACCTGGGCATGTGCCTTGACTGGGAATCGAACTGGTGACCTTTCAGTGCACGGAACAACAATCAACTGAGCCACACCAGCCAGGGCATGTCTTATGTTCCCAGTATATAATAGAATGTCTGGCACATAGTAGATGCTTAATAAATGTTGAATGAATGTATATGTAGTGCTTAATATGCTCAGATTATTTGTTAGTCTAAAACAAGTATAATGAATTCTATATTATTTTTGTGGAGTAGAAAATAAGAATATAGAAACTGACCTTAATAATAGTAGTAGTAGTAATATTAATAGTAATAATAACAATGTTTGTTGAGCAATTACCATGTGTTCAACACTGTTGTGCAAGTTTAGAGATACTGTTTTAATCATCAACAACTCTGTGATATAGTTGTTTTTATTTTATAGCTGAGAGGTAAAACAAGTTATCTAAGATCATACTGTGAGTTGTGTGGGCTGGTATTCTACAAGTTCTTGCTCTTAGTAATTATGCTGTCCTCCCCTTATAGGTATTAATTGGAAGTTTATGGGTGTTTGAGTTCTTTTAACTTATTAAAATTGAGTATTCCTTTTGAGTGTTCAATGCCTGTTGTCTATACTAATAAAAGGGTAATATGCTAATTAGACCAGACGTCTTCCGGACGTCCTTCTGGACAAAGCCATTGTGGTGGGGCAGAGTCAGAGGCTGTTAGGGGTGATCAGGCTGGCAGGGGAGAGCAGTTAGGGGGATCAGACCAGCAGGGGAGAGCAGTTAGGGGGACCAGGCCGGCAGGGGAGAGCAGTTAGGGGGATCAGGCCGGTGGGCAGGTGAATGGTTAGGAGCCCACGGTTCTGGATTGTGAGAGGGATGTCCAACTGCTGGTTTGGGGCCTAAACCGGCAGTCGGACATCCCCCGAGGGGTCCCGGATTGGAGAGAGTGCAGGCTGAGCTGAGGAACCCTCCCCTCCCCCGTGCACAAATTTCATGCACCGGGCCTCAGTTTAGAATAATGAGCAGAATCTAGGACTTCTTTCTAACTTCAATCTTACCCATTTATTATGATAAGGAAAATATAGAGTAATATTTTTTCCCTTCAACAATAAGATTTTCTTGTTCTTAATTGCCAGATACTTGATTCCTGTGGCTTTTCTAATGAATATGTAAGCAATCTTCTTTTTAAAAACTTATTGTGTCACAAATGTTATTATACATGTGCTGATTAGAAATAATGTAGATGTAGCTGCCAGAAATTATTAAGAGAAAACAGAATTTGTCTGTTTAAGAACTCTGGCATAGAGGAGTTAGTTGGCTTGATAATTTATTACATTTAATGTAATTTAAATAATTTTTTTCCTGACATTACTATTACTGTTAAACTGAAACATTGCAGTCCTTGTAGATTCTCTGCTTACTTCATTGCTTAGTATTCGTTTTACTTACCGTATTTGCCGGCGTATAAGACGACTGGGCGTATAAGACGACCCCCTAACATTTCCACTCAAAATACAGAGTTTGTTATATACTCGCCGTATAAGACTACCCCCTCTTCCGCACACCTTCCACACACCAAATAAACGGTAAAACAATATCAGATTTGATTTTAACATTTTAATTTATATTCAAATGCTTATGACATGCAGGAAAACTGTCACAAGGCTGTATGTAATCAAACATATACATAAAACAGTGCAAGTTTATTACCGGTAAACATACCGGTAATTCACTAAAGAAAACACACTCTATAGACTGGTACCGTAGATGCTTCTCAGGAACACAGGCAAGCAGCCCACAACCTAGAGGGACTGTCAATGATAGAAGAAAGAT
>NW_006296634.1:375885-377416 GCF_000327345.1 Myotis davidii | reverse complement strand
AAAATCGCATAACAGCCGAGCATACACCCAGCAGCGCTGCTGATGCCTGAACGGTGTGTGGAATGAAGTGGGCGGGCATCGGGAGGCCACTATGGCACGGGGCAAGCACTATGGGCAGTCTATCTGAAGTGTACCTGGCGTATAAGACGACCCCCCACTTGGAGGCATATTTTTCAGGGCCAAAAAATCGTCTTATACGCCGGCAAATACGGTATACTTCATTGTTTAGGAGATTCTCTTAATACAGTTTGATCTGGTGAAAGGTTATGAGCTTTGGAATCTGAAATACATGGCTTCAGATACCTGCATAGTTATGTGATCTTGGGCAAGCCACTTACCTTTTTTTGTTACATTAAATGAAGATTAGGCCCTAGCCGATTTGGCTCAGTGGATAGAGCGTCGGCCCACAGACTGAAGGGTCCTGGGGTCAATTCTGGTCAAGGTATATGTCTGGGTTGCAGACTCCACCCTAAGTGTGGGGTGTGTAGGAGGCAGCTGACCAATGTTTCTCATCGTTGATGTTTCCATCTCTTCTCCCCCTCCCTTCCTCTCTGAAATCAATAAATATATATTATAAATAAATAAATAAAGATTAGTTCTCTATTTCATTGAATAGGTAAGATGATTGGATGGAATAATAAATGGAATATGCTGATAAATATGAGGCCTTTTATTAATGTTGACCTAGTTTTTAAATACTTAATGGTAATTATTTTGTAAAAGATCTTCCTTTCTCCCATTTTTAATTAGAGACTTCAGAATATAATAGATTTTATTTAAACTATAGTTTAGAAATGAAATTTTTGTAGTTGAACAGAGTTAACTTTCTCCAGTTTTAACTTAGGAAAAACATGATGTTCCCTGCTGTGCTGTGTGAAGCTAAAGAAATCCCAAAATACCATTTATGTTTTGTGAAAAGAGAATTGTAGGTCTGAAATTGGGAATACAGTTTTCCTTGTAGAAATAAATTTGAGAAGTATTTATGTTAGGGAATATAGCCTTTTCATTCTAGTATTTCAGGATGTTATTGCTTATTATATTGGGCCTTATGTATCAGCAAAATTCACTCCTAAATTTATCATTATTTGGGCCTGAATTGTAACTATGTTACTTTCTCCCTTTGAGTGATTCTTGGAGCATGTTTGTGATGGATGCTACTGTTGAACTTTTAGAGTACTGTGTGTTTTGCAAAAAGGAATTTCTGTGTCCTTCAGTAATTATTTCTTGGAATACTAACCCAGCCTTTTTGCTGCTCCAACTAGGAATCGATAGTAAACCAATGCATTCTAAAATTGGTGTAAGTGACGATTCTGACTTAAAGAAGAGGGAGGGCTTAATTTAGGTGGGGAAAGGCAAGACATGTTGGTCTATCCTATAGATAGACTAAATAAGAGAGGAGAAATAGCAAGTACATTTTTAAAAAATGTGTATTTTAGAAGTTTAAAATGTTTTATTTAGCTTATTTTTAATTTTCAAATCTGAATTTCTTAAGAGAGCTTCAGTTGGGTAGGATCTTCATTTTTGAAGGTTT
>NW_006296634.1:360609-375742 GCF_000327345.1 Myotis davidii | reverse complement strand
GCATGTACCTGGGTTGTGGGCACATCCCCAGTGGGAGATGTGCAGGAGGCAGCTGATCGATGTTTCTCTCTCATCAATGTTTCTAGCTCTCTATCTCTCTCCCTTCCTCTCTGTGAAAAATCAATGAAATATATTTAAAAAAAAACATTTAGCCTTCCCTTTAGCTTTCTCATAGCTCCACGTGGAATTCATGGGAGTGATGATTATTCCTAAAAGTTTGTAGAGCCCGGCCAGTGCTGCTCAATGGTTGAGCGTCATCCTATGAACTAAGAGATCACAGTTCGAGTCCCAGTCAGTGCACATGCCCAGGTTGGGGACTCAGTCCCCAGTAGGGTTCATACAGGAGGCAGCTAATCAATGATTCTCTCTCATTGTTGATCTCTCTCTCTTTCTCTCTCTCTCTCTCTCTCTTGCTCTCTCTCTCTCTCTCTCTCTCTCTTTCTCTCTCTCTCTCTCTCTCTTGCTCTCTCTCTCTCTCTCTCTCTCTCCCTCTCTCTCTCTCTCCCTCTCTCGCTCTCTCCCTCCCCCTCCTTCCCTTCCTCCCTCCCCTCTCTCTCTTCCCCCTTTCCCTTCCTCTCTGAAATCATTAAAAATAAATTCTTTTAAAGAGGTTAGTAGAAACAAAATTTGTGGCTACTAATATTTTAGTCCCTAACATAAAATACAAATTAACGTGTTAAAAATAAAAATTATATACTCTGTTTGTTAAAAATTATTCTATGTAAAATAGTGTATTTTTCTACTTATATTTGAGAGTTTGGTGGTGGTATCATGCTAATTGCATGATATGACCACCTATCTAGAGAAAAAAAATGTATAATATAATGTACATGTTTTATAATAGATAATTCATTTTTACTGAGTTCTTTTCTCTTTTAACTAGCAATTGCTATTCCAGAAATATAGTATTAGAGAAGGTAATAATTGGTTATTGACAAATGTAGAGTGAGATTTTTACTATTATATGACTTAAAATATATTAATCTTATTGAAAATTTAATTATAATACTGTTTCCTTACACTTGATATAGTTGTTTGGTTTTTTTTTTTTTTTTAAAATATATTTTATTGATTTTTTACCGAGAGGAAGGGAGAGAGAGATAGAGAGTTAGAAACATCAATGGGAGAGAAACATCCATCAGCTGCCTCCTGCACATCTCCTACTGGGGATGTGCCCGCAACCCAGGTACATGCCCTTGACCGGAGCCGAACCTGGGACCCTTCAGTCCACAGGCCGATGCTCTATCCACTGAGCCAAACCGGTTTCGGCAAGTTGTTTGGTTTTTAAAAAATACATTTTTATTAATTTCAGGAAGAAAAGGAGGGAGAGAGAGGAGAAAGAAACATCAGTGATGAGAGAGAATCATTGATCGGCTGCCTCCTACATGCCCCCTACTGGGATCAAGCCCACAACCTGGTCATGTGCCCTGAGTAGGAATTGAACCATCACCTCCTGGTTCATAGGCCAATGCTCAACCTCTGAGACACGCCTGCTAGGAGATATAAATTGTTTTTTTTAGTGGAAGCATGTTTTGGCCAAATCATAATTAGATTGATAAGTGATTTTTCTAACTAGATTTTGGCCAGGGTGACTGTTTTTTTGTTTGTTTTTAAGATGATAAAAGCAGATTTCTGTGGTTAATCTCCCTAGTAACTGTTGCCATCCAGTGGTTTGTTTCTGAAATGTCAAGTGGGATAAAAAATGCTTTTCCTTTCTTCCACCCCTTTGTTTAAATTCTAGTTGAAGCTACAAACCACGCTCATTTTTTTTAAACAGATTTAAAACAAGACTTTTGAGAAGAGAGACAAAATTTTTGCCTTTAGCATTTAAGAAAAGATAACCTACAAGAGAAAAACAGGTAGTTTGTGTGTGTGTGTGTGTGTGTGTGTGTGTGTGTGTGTGTGTGTGTGTGGCGGGGCCAGATTCCCTCTTGTCCTATTTTTTCCACCTTTTATTTTTGTACTTTATCAGAGGTAGAATAAAAATCTGCAATATTTAAGACTTGAAATAAACAGTTTTGCCATTGGCAAATACCACTATTAGGTGGGTATTTCATGTTTGCTGCTGAATGAAGCTGATGAATAGAGATGTGCTGTGTACATGTATCATCAGGCAATAAGGGGAATTTCTGTAATTCTTCAGCAATATATAAGAAACTATGAGACTTTATATTCCTTTGCATAATGAGTAATTTCATTAGATATGTCATAAATTTGGACTTACCCATTTTATAGACTTTTTTTGGTACTATGTTACCAAGCCTTTATTAAATGTACAGAATTGGTCTTATTTACTATTTTCATGTAGTTATAAATTGTTTCCACTTTTGCTGGCCAGATATATATTGAGGTGATGCTATGTCACTCTGAATTTCAAGAGTATGTGTTTCAGTGGGTTTATCAGTAAGATATTTATGAACTGCTAAAAGTAATCCCCAAGTATTCCCAAAGTAATAGGCATAACTGGGTTTTTAAAAAATTCCACATTATAAAATTTTAGAGGAGATAAGACAAAATAATAATAATAGAATTAAGTGCTTTTTGGCACATCTGGTTGACACAAATATCTTTAAATCACTTATGTGTTTAGTTATATGTGACTATAAAATCCTGGGAATTTTAGATTTTCCCAAGTGTTGTAGCTATTTCAAGTTTTTTATCACGTGGGTCAGAACTTAAATATAGAATGGCTAAAACTACATTTGACAATTTACGTGGACATCACAAGAAAAAGAAAAAAATTGTAACTGAATTGATGGTGTTAACTAAACTTACTTTGGTAATCATTTTGCAATATGTGCATCATATGAAATCATTATGTTGTACACCTTAAATTTATACAATATTGATGTCAATGATACCTCAAGAAAACTGGAAAAAATGAATGGGGGAAAAAAGAAAATTCAAGTGAATGCTGATTCTCAGTGAGTGTCATTCTTCCAGTTTTAAAAGGCATAACAGATAGCCTTAGTGGATAGCCCTAGTGATTTGGCTCAGTGGATAGAGCGTCGACCTGCAGTTATTCTTTCTAAAGCCACAATTGTACTCTTAAATTGAGATATAATCACATATCATAAAATTTAACATTTTAAAGTGTACAATTCAGTGGTTTATGGTACATTTACAAGATGCAGTATTCATCACTATCTAATTTCAGACATTTTCATCATTCCAGAAAGAAATCTCAGACTTGTTAGCAATCACATCCATTCCTCCCTCCCTGACTCTTCAGTCAACCATTAATCCCTTTGCTGTCTATATGGATTTGCTTATGCTGGACCTTTCATATAACTTTTTATTCTGGCATGTGTCAGTACTTATTCCTTTTTATGGCTAAATAATATTCCATTGTATGGATATACCACATTTTGTTTATCCATTTATCAGTTGATGGACATTTCCATTTCCATTTTTATGTCTGCATTATATCATAATGCAGCTATGAACTTCTGTGTACAAGTTTTTGTGTGAACACGTATATATGTTTTCAATCCTCATATATATATGCATAGAAGTAGAATTGCTGGGTCACTTGATAATTCTATGTTTGATATTTGAAGAACTGTCAAACTGTTTCTCACAGTGGCTGCATCGTTTATATTCCCATTAGCAGTGTATGAAGAGGACCTTATGTTTTTTGTGTGGACCAGTCATCATTTTCCAATGCATCTTCAAGCCTGTTTTTTATTTCATTCCTTTCCACCTCTATCCCCCTCCCCCCATCTGACCACCTGTTGAAATTCTATGCTTCCTTAAAAACCAAACTCAGATACTACTTGTGCGATGTCTTCTTAGATTACTGAGGCTAGAAGTGACTTCTCTCTATTGTGTATAGTTGTACCATATATTTCTCTTTTAGGCCTTTTTGTAATCATTGTTTGAGTCTTTGACTTATTTCTTCTACCATATTTTTGTGCTCTCATGGTGCTTTGTATAAAACAGGACTTCAGTAAATATTGGAGAAACAAATGGGAGAGGATTGAAAATCCTTAACTTGGATTTTTAAAATGTTATATGATACATATACTCTGTATTTGGCTCTATAGTAATATATAATACCACATCAGACCAATACTTTTTATAAAATTGAAATGTTAACATCTAAATACCATCTTCAGTAAAAACATTCCAGAATTTGGAATCATGATTTTATCTATCCTTACAAACTGGCAAGTATATGTACCTGCAAATACCTAATGTTGTGGGCTTATAACAAGCTCTTAGTTGTACAGTTACCTTTTGATATAATTTGACAACTAATATTCTACATTTATCTATTGGCATGGATCTATAATGCCATCTTTGTAATTACATATTAATGAAGCTGCGTTGTATTATACAGTACTAAGTACATACTAGTTCATAGTTCATTGCTCAATGTTATTAGGTCTGAAGTTAAAAATTTATTTTGTAAAATTATAGTGTACTAGGTAATAAATTACATCCAAATCATTCTAACTTTACTGTCTTTATTAGGATACTTTTATTTGGTGTCCATTGTGGAAACTAATAATCAACTAGCTAAATATGCCAAATAGTGTAGTCCAAATACGGAGGTGCTTTGTTTATAAATTTGTGATATAGTATTACCTAGTGATTAAGCGCACAGATTCTGTAGCTTAGTGGCCTGGATTTGAAACCTAGCTTTGCCATTTATTAGCTGTGTGACTCGGAAGAAGTATTTAACCTTTCTATTCCAGTTTTTCTATCTGTCTACAAAAACTGTTAACTATACTTACCTGGCAGGGGAGATACCATGATCACAAAAACTGTTAACTTCCCCAGGTATACATATTTATATATTACTAGAGGCCCGATGCATGAAATTGGTGCAAGAGTAGGCCTTCGCAGCCCCAGCTGTCTTCGCTGCCTTGGCCTTTGCAGCCCCGGCTTTGTCCAGAAGGTTGTCCGGACGGTCATTCCGCTGTTTGGCTGTTCGGTTGATTTGCATATTATACTTTTTTAAATTTTAGATAGACATATATAGGTATGTAAATATGTACTCATGATTATATACTATGAGTACTCATGTTCATGTTTACTTACATGTACATATATACTTTTAGCAAAATAACGACCATACTGTTTTGAATCTTGTGGCTTTCACTTAGCTTGATGGTTTCTCATGCCATTCAGTATGCTTCAAAAACACTGTGTATAATGACTGCATAGTAGTCCATTCTGTGAATGTTCAAAATGTATTTACCAAATTTCCCATTGTAGTTTTTTCTTTTTCTTTTTGGAATTTTAATTAATGCTGCAGTGAACATCCTTGCATAGTTTTGTCTAGCTTTCAGATAAGGTATATCAACATATGTGTAACTCCATCTATTGAAAAAAATCCGCATTATTGGTACACCTGGTAAATTTTTAATAGATTCCTTAAAATGGAATTACGAGGACAAAGAGCATGAACTTTAAAAATATATATTTTTATTGATTTCAGAGAGGAAGGGAGATAGAAACATCAGTGATGAGAGAGAATCATTGATTGGCTGCCTCCTGCCTGCCCCCTGTTGGGGATCAAGCCCAAAACCCAGGCATGTGCTCTGACTGGAAATCGAACCTTGACCTCCTGATTCATAGGTTGGCACTCAACCACTGAGCCACACACTGGAGAAGGGCATGAGCTTTTTAAGGCATTTTGACGCATTTCCAAATTGCTTTCCAGAAAAGTTGTGCATATTTTATTTAAGAGAATTTATTTAAAATGAACTTTATTTGAAATTAGTGGGTTGTTTTTATTTTCATAAGTTGATTTTGCTATATCATTTATTTTAATGAATATGTTTTTAGACCCAGAGGATCAATGAACAAATAGGTATGGTTCCTAATCTCATGGAGCTTGCTTGTCTCTAGGACTGCAGTTATTTGGCAGTGGATTACATTATTTTAAAGAGTTAGAATTGAATAAATTAATTAGAAACAAGGAAAAGTTGTGCCTGATGACTTATCTATGCTATCTAGTCTTTTTACTATGTAGTCCTGTATACATCATATTGGGGGGTTATGTTCATAGATTTCCTTCACTGAAAAAATGCTGCTTTTCAGCTCTGTGTTAGGCACAGAAGATACAATGCTCTCTAGAAAACTTGAATTTGGTATGTCTATGTTATATTTGTAATCAGAGCTAAAGATAGGAGATAGTTGGGAGGCTCCCTCAAAGTCTCTTCCCATAGTCCCATATTTCTGCAGTAATTTATCTGGTTATACTTAAATTCCAAATCAGAAGTCATATTACCTTAAATTGCAGTTATTCTAACAATATTGAGATCAGTTTAATGGATATTGCATCTTTAATTCATAAACAGGTTGAATCATTTATTTTGGACCAAGAAGACCTGGATAACCCAGTGCTTAAAACAACATCAGAGATATTCTTATCAAGCACTGCAGAAGGAGCAGACCTACGCACTGTGGATCCAGAGACACAGGCACGACTAGAAGCATTGCTAGAAGCAGCAGGTGCGTAATTTTTGTTTTCTCTTTTTCAACTCTTTAAAAGTCTAGATTGTTATACAAAGTTATATAAGATTACCCCTAAATTATATAACACTAGAGGCCCGGTGCACAAGGGGCGGGGGAGGTGTCCCTCAGCCCAGACTGCACCCTCTCGCAGTCTGGGAGTGGGCCTAAGCCATCAGTCAGACAGTCTTAGCGCTGCCGCAGAGGCGGAAGAGGCTCCCACCACTGCTGCTGCGCTAGCCACCCATGAGCCCAGCTTCTGGCTGAGCAACGCTCCCCTTGTGGGAGCACACTGACCACCAAGGGACAGCTCCTGCATTGAGCATCTGCCCCCTGGTGGTCAGTACGTGTCATAGTAACTGGTCATTCTGCTGTTCGGTCAATTTGCATATTAGCCTTTTATTATATAGGATTTTGTGAAATTTGAAATCTCTATACAATATATTATTTTTTTTACCCTGAAGAAAACATTCACATTTTATATTTTAAAAATTCTTGGTTGAAAGTTTTCTGTGAGTGATTTCTGGGCTCTGCACTAACATATTTAAGGTATTAGATAATAACCTAGTTATCAAGGAAAATTTATTACTAATTATATTATAAAATAAAACTGTGAAAGGTAAACTTAAATTTAATTCATCAAATTATGAATCTTTTAACTGATTTAGGGAATTCTATGATTATTTTAGTTTATGTATCTTAATAATAGATTGCTTTTTTTTTTTTACTTAGAAAATCTTAAATAAAAATTGAACACAAAATTGGATCAGCTCTAGTCAAATATACCAAGCTATATCAACTTATTCTGAACTAGCAGAAAAGAAAATCTGTGATAAGCATGCTTTCTTAAAATAATAAATACTTATCACTTTTATTTTTCAACCTGCTTCATTATTTGCTACACAAAATTTCCATTATACTGTAATGAAAACCTTTTATCTCCTAAAATTATATTTTGAGAAGGAAGTTAACTTTTTTCTGATATTTGTATATTGCTTTTGAATGTTCACTTTGTATGACACTTCCTTTATTTACTTAACACATTGCAGACCAGTAGTTTTATTGCTAGCTTTACCCAGAGGCCAGGTAAGTTTCTATCGAACAAGTACAAAAACATTTTACAGCCCTAACCGGTTTGGCTCAGTGGATAAGAGTGTTGGCCTGCAGACTCAAGGGTCCCAGGTTCGATTCCAGTCAAGGGCATGTACCTTGGTTGCGGGCACATACCCAATGGGTGTGCAGGAGGCAGCTTATCAATGTTTCTCTCTCATCGATGTTTCTGACTCTCTATCCCTCCCCCTTCCTCTCTGTTAGAAAAATCAATAAAATATATTAAAAAAAACCAAAATACATTTTACATAAATGTTAAAGGCACACTTTAAAATTAAATACCCATTGCATTTTGAGGTTATTTATTACATGTTCTTACAACCTAATATCTTTTTAAAGTATGATACTTTGTAAAACACTCTAATATGAAGTGAGAATTCTCGTGATCCATCCGCAATGTGTTAATATAAATATATGTGCACATTACACATATGAAAGAATTTAATCTGGAAGAATTTACAGCTTATTTTTTAAAATAGCACCTGGACACTTCTTATGGAGATATATATGTTTTTACAGCGATATATATGTTAGGCTATGTTACAGCTATTAAAATACGGAAAATAAAAAATAAAAGTTTAAAAAAGTATGGGGAATGTCATTAAGCTTCTGAGTTCAATTGATTCTACAACAACACAGGAGGTTAGGGTTGTCAACCTCCATGCAATAAAAAATTCACATATAACTTTTAACTCCCCCCAAACTCAGTTATTTCTCAGTATTTAAGGGATTTGGTTCCAGGACCCTCTGAGGGTACAAAGTCCATGGATGTTCAAATTCCTTATATAAAATGGTGTAGAACAGTGCATGTAATTGGCCCTCCACATTTGTGGATATGAAACCCCAGGGAAATGTAGGGCCAACTGTATATTGAGAAAAATTCGTGTGTAAGTGAACCCGTGCAATTTAAACCCGTTTTCTTTAAGGGTCAACTGTCCTTTAATAAACATAATATTAAAGGTAGGTATTCAGGCCGAAACCGGTTTGGCTCAGTGGATAGAGCATCGGCCTGCGGACTGAAGGGTCCCGGGTTCGATCCCGGTCAAGGGCATGTACCTGGGTTGCGGGCACATCCCCAGTGGGAGATGTGCAGGAGGCAGCTGATCGATGTTTCTCTCTCATCGATGTTTCTAACTCTCTATCTCTCTCCCTCTCTGTAAAAAATCAATAAAATATATTTTAAAAAATATATTAAAAAAAAAAGGTAGGTATTCAGAAAAATTACAGCAACCTTTTAACACATTTGATATTGAAGGAAATAAGCAATGATACATTTGACCAAATAAAGACTAGGGGAAAAGTAGGAGCTAAAGAAAATTGAGTTTTTCTGTATTATTCTTAGAAAGACATAAATAGTATGTTAGGAATGTATTTACTTGATATCCTCTTGTTATTCCTTTAACTTTATCCTGTTATGAAAGCATAGGTACAATTTTTAGTGATTGACTTTTAGTCCATCTAATGTCTCTTTTTGGAATTGATGCACACTTAAAAATATATTGAACAAAATATGTAAGTATCCAGCAGAAGACTGTTTAATTTAGGGCAGGACTAGTAATTACAACAACAACAACAATAAAAAAAGGAATGAAGATCACATTAGTAATTATACTAGGTATCCCTCCCTTTTAGTCTGATTTTTTATGAGTTTCCTGGTTGTGATTTAGGGGTATAATGTATAATATTTCTAAAATGGGAATGCCCCTAGCCACCTTCTTTTTTTTCTGTGCTTTGGAACCTTACATTTTACTTAGAACAGAAAGAAAGGTGGAGAAAAGGCATTCCTATTTTCCAAATATTTTCTGGACTTATTTCCTTTCCTTTTCCAGACCAAATTTTTTTAGTGGTAGTACATCTTTACCCCTTAGTTTAGGCTGACACTCCACTGATGTTGTGAGCACTACTTCAGATCTCTAATTAAGGGTTTTAAATTCATTTCTCTGTTTTCTGATTCTCATGATTCTCACTCAGGACTGCCTCTTTTCTGGTACATTAAGCAATTTTTGTTTTTTTGATGTTCTTTTTTGTTGTTAATCCTCACCCAAGGCTATTTTTCCATTGATTTTTAGAGAGTGTGGAAGGGAGGGAGAGACAGAGAGAGAGAAACATCAATGTGAGAGAGAGAGACAGCGATTGGTTGCTTCCTGCATGTGCCTTGACCAGGGCCTGTGATCAAGCTTGCAACCTAGGTATGTGCCCTTGACTGGAATCAAACCTAAGACCCTTCAGTCTGTGGGCTGGCACTCTATCCACTGAGTAAAACCAGCTAGGGTCATTTTCTATCTTATTGGGCAAGTTTTCCCATTTTTTGTTGTTGTTCTCCAAAATTTGTTTTTACTATTTTTCTCTCATTTTTAGTAGTAACAGGCAGTGATACTGTCAACAAAATTTTTGCTTACAGTAGTCACTGATTCTAGATAAAACGATTTATTGCCAACTTAGACATCTGATAGTCCTACTTGACTGTGAGTGCTATGAGGACAGGAACTATGTCTTATTCCTTTTTGTCTCCCTTGTGTCTGGTACATCATAAGCAAATAATAAAATTAAAAATAAAAATGAATTTTTTAATTAACATTTTTTTTTATTTTAGAGAAGGGAGAGGGAGTGAGAGAAACATCAGTGATGAGAGAGAATCATTGATTGGCTGCCTCCTGCATATCCTTTACTGGGGATCAAGCCTGCAACCCAGGCATGCATTCTGACTACAAATCAAACTGTGACTTCCTGGTTCATAGGTTGACACTCAGCCACTGAGCTGCACTGGTCGGGCAAGAATGAATTTATTTTAATTTAAAATGTGGCCCTAGAAGATGGTTCTAAGTGGCTATTTGGCCAGAGGAAGAAACTATTATATTGTTTGTTGAACATTACAGAATATCCCCTTTGTTGCTACTGAAAACAGTCTATAAACAAATACAATTCTGTCCTAGAGATCTTATGGTATGACTATATACTTTGAAGGAAATCTCATTTATTTGCTAAAATAAGCATCCTATTAAGTTACATTTGGAGTTAAGTAGGGAACAAATTAATATTATATGCACTGATTGTAAAGATGGAAAGACTAAAACGTAGGTGATTATGATGGTCTTTTGACATTAGTGGCAAAATTGAAATTATCAGCCTAATCTTTCTTGTTTAGAAATGTAATTACAATTTGCACTTTTATGGTTTTCTTTCCCTGCACTTCTGATTGCTTGACGCACACTGAAGGAATTGGCAAATTGTCAACTGCTGATGGTAAAGCTTTTGCAGATCCTGAGGTACTCCGGAGATTAACATCCTCAGTAAGTTGTGCGCTGGATGAAGCTGCTGCTGCACTGACACGAATGAAAGCAGAAAACGGCCACAATGCAGGACAAATAGACACGTATGTATTTAATGACTTCTGCTGGATATTAGATGTTTTCTTGAATAACAAATTTTGGTTAAATATATCTTTTGGAGGGGCTTATAAATTTTAGTCAAGTGGATATTATACAGGGTGGACATAAGTGGGTTTACTGTACCATTGTGATATTCTTTTGAATTAATAAAGCCATTGTAATAATCATAACCTGCATGTCTTCTTGTGTATGAACAACTGTAAACCTACTTTTGCCCACTTTTGCATTTTAAGTTGATATATAAATGCGTATATAAATATCAATGTAAAAATGGATATTATATTTTTATCCTTACATTCTACTCATATTCATTAAGCGTCCTTGTGGAATGTATTAGTGTGAGAAAACAAACTGAATAAGATCTGGTTTCCATTTCTAAGGAAGTTACTTTTCCTAATAGTTACAGGAGTAAAGTTTAAATTAACTGCTTTGAATAATAATAAATAAATTGGTTGAAAATTGCTAAGAGAGTAAATCTTGAGAGTTCTCAGCACAACAAAAGAAAAAACCTACTTTTTTGGTATCTACATGAGATGATGGATGTTAACTAAACTTATTGTATTCATTTCATAATATATGTAAGTCAAGTCACCTTAAACATATACAGTGCTGTATGCCAATTATAGCTCAATAAAATTGGGGGAAATAATAAATGAAATGGATTGTTAATGCAATAATCTAGGTGCTTGCTATTCAAACATGGTCCATGTACTAGCAATATTAGCATCACCTCACAGCTTATTAGAAATACAGAATTTCGATCTAATAACTCAGAATCTGCATTTTAATAAGAAATATGGGTGATTTGTATGCACATTAAGTTTGAAATTCACGGATTTTGTTAGTAATCATTCTGCAATAAAATTTTTACTTAGATTTTTACCTTCTACTATTACCGAATAAAATTTTAAACCATAGGATTATATCTCAGATATCTTTGAGAATCATTACACTAATACAGTATTATTTAAAAACTTGTGCATCTAGTCCAGCCGGATAGCTCAGTTTGTTAGAGCATAATCCTGGTACACTAAGGTTGTGGTTTCAATGCCAGATAAATGGAACAACAAATCAATGTTTCTCTCTCTCTCTCTCTCTCTCTCTCTTCCTTCCTCTGTCTCTAAATCAACAAATTAAAATTAAAAAGAAAAACTTGTGCATCCTAATAGCTTTAAAAAAACTTTATTTAAAATTTAATATGACAATATGTTAGGATATTTTAAAATACAAAAATGACAACTATTTCATATTCGCTTATTCTGGCTTAGTTGATATCCATGAATAAGTATTGCAAACAGGATGCTCAGTAAACAAGGTATTCATACAGTTTTGTTTTTTACTATATCAATATTTTTCTGTGTACGACTATTTATACTTAATGTAATTTATGATCATGGAACCCTGAGTCTTTCTGGGTTGCTTAATTGTTGATGATTTTATTTTCAGTCGCAGTCTGGCAGAAGCTTGTTCGGATGGTGATGTAAATGCTGTTCGTAAATTACTAGATGAAGGCAGAAGTGTAAATGAACATACAGAAGAAGGAGAAAGCCTGCTGTGTTTGGCTTGTTCAGCAGTATATTATGAATTAGCACAAGTAAGCAGAAGTAATCTTTGGTGATTAAAATTATTGAAGGGTTTTGATGTTTTATTTTATCATTAATAAAAAAATTATAATTATAAGCCAAAGTCTTTCCTTCTTGGCGTAGGTAAAATAGAAACTGATACATAATTAATTTGTTGCCTGTACATGCAACTAGGCATGGCCCATTTTTCTACCACTTACTCAAAACTAGACCTAATGAATAAACTCTTAGAAATAAATAATATTTTAAACTTTGGAAATAATATGCAGCTATAATAGAAAGTGATGATTTATTTTCATTTTGCCAGATTACCCCAATTCTTTTAAATTTTTCCCCCTGTTGGAGCAATATTGGGAAATAGCCATGTGTTTATCAGTTTCTATCTTGTGAGTATAGTTTTGTTGTTCTCTTATTAGATAATCCCAAGCATAATACCAATTCTTTGACAAGCGCAGTTCCATTATATAATAGGATGGGTAATGTGATTACATACTTAAAGATTAATGTGTAATGGTATTGTAAAAATATAGCATCTAACTTGGTGTTTTGAGCACCGAATGCTGGCATATTTTCCCAAAGGTGATTATTTTTTATTTTTTATTATCCTCCTACACACACTCTAAAAGAGTATTTTCCCAGATTTAGCATATTCTCTGGAAATAATGTTAATAGTAAGAATTGATAATTTCTCTGTGTGTATGTGTTTTAAAGGTATTGCTTGCTATGCATGCTGATGTTGAAGATCGAGGGACTAAAGGAGACATAACTCCCCTAATGGCAGCATCCAGTGGAGGTTATTTAGATATTGTGAAATTACTACTTCTTCATGATGCAAATGTCAACTCCCAGTCTGCAACAGGTATATAGAGAATTATGTGTGAATTTGAAAAAGTAAATTTATATAATTAATTATAACCTGAGAGATAAAAATTTGATTCTTAGGGAAAACCAGTTGTAAACCTACAAAAAAATCTCAGCCCTTGTTTAGAATCTGACTAAAATACAGATTAATTTGATATCTTCAAAAGTCTTTAAACCATACTTAGATTCTATTTGGTAAGTTTTTCTGTAGGGGACAATTTTTTTCTACCACAATTATATGCATTGTTTTTAAAGAGGCAAAATTATGGACTGTATGTCTTATAATTTCTTTATCTCATTTAGTACAGCTCCCTTGACTTTAGATTATAGATTAACCTGAGACTTATTTTTTTTATAAGATATTTTTATTGCTTTCAGAGAGGAAGGGAGAGGGAGAGAGAGAGAAACATCAATGATGAGAGAGGACCATTGATTGGCTGCCTCCTGCACACCCCCCACTGGGGATCGAGCCCGCAACCTGGGCATATGCCCTTGACCAGAATCGAACCCAGGACCCTTCAGTCTGCAGGCCGACGCTCCATCCACTGAGCCAAACCGGCCAGGGCACCTGAGAGTACTTTTTTATCCATAAGGTTTTTCATGACACATGTATTGAATGCATTTACTAATAAGATATTCTAATGGCAGCATGAAAACTCCTCTAGTAAGGACTACTCTTTTATTTATTAACTGGTAGCCTGGTGCACGAAATTTGTGCACATTAAAAGGAAATTAATTGCCCTAACCGGTTTGGCTCAGTGGATAGAGCATCGGCCTGCGGACTCAAGGGTTCTGGGTTCGATTCCAGTCAAGGGCATGTACCTTGGTTGCGGACACATCCCCAGTGGGAAGTGTGCAGAAGGCAGCTGATCGATGATTCTCTCTCATCACTGATGTTTCTATTCCTCTCCCCCTCTCCTTACCTCTCTCTGAAAAATCAAAAAAACATTTTTTAAAAAAAAGCAATATCATGTAAGCTAATAAGGGATTTTATAGGGAAAATGTATCCTATTTTCATTATACCAGAATCTTTTATTGTTTTAGCACATGGATCAAATTTGTGGCCTTATGAGCCCCTCCGGTGTGGCTCAGTGGTTGAGTGTCGACCTATGAACCAAGGCAGCAGCACAGGTGTGATGGGGCATCGCCTTCCCCTGATCTCCAAGTCGCCTCCTGTCCCTGAGGGCTTCCAGACTGTGAGAGGGGGCAGGTCGGGCTGAGGGACCCTCCCATCCAGTGCATGAATTTTCATGCATTGGGCCTCTAGTTAATAAATAAACAGTAACAAAAGGATATAACAACAACAGAGGCATGATATAAAAATGACAAAAACATGATATGAAACCAACAAAACATGATATAAAAACAACAGTGATGCAAACAATGACTGATAAAGTGATTAAACTTATTCTAATATCTCCCTGTACACCACATTAAGAGTGAAAACATTTTCAGAGTGCTTGACTAATTTCCCTTGTGATGAAGTATTTAGAACTTTATAACATCACATGGTCTTCAAACTGGAGAGAAAGCAACATATACTGACCATGTGAAAAAACGGGTTCAGGTAGGAATATGCCTACTCTGTCTAGAGTTTGTCCTTGTGTTTTATTAATAGTCATCACAAATGCTGGCATCACGGGAAACCGTCATTGAATCAATTTAAATGGGAGGCCAGTGTCAGATGGGGACAAATTAATTCATAGAATCAGAACAACCTCTCCC
>NW_006296634.1:341906-360113 GCF_000327345.1 Myotis davidii | reverse complement strand
TAAGTTTCATGTAATGGAATTGGTAATGTATATTGGGAATGAAAGGTGCTTCCACCGAGAAGTAAATTTGCAGCAATTCCTGTAGACGCTGTGGGTAAAACAGTACCACCACGACCTCTAATATAATGTATTAAAACTTTATACACATATTCAGGTGAATAGGATTCATAGCTGGCAGGCCCCTGACAGCAGGCTGGCCACCTGTCGATTCCGTGAGGAATGGGGCTCCCTCCTCCCTCCTGTCAGGGTCCGGGGTGCAGGTGAATGGGGTTCCTGGCTGGCAGGCCACTGACTGCAAGCTATCCAACAGCAGATTCTGTGAGGAATGGGGCTGCCTCCTCCCTACTGTCTGGGTCTGGTTTGAAGGCTGGCCACTCCCCCTGTTGGGCCAGACCCAGAGTTCTACCACGCTGTTGCCTCCACCTCAGCAACCCAGGGCTGACTGTTGCTGGGTGCTACTGGTGCTGCAAGGGTGGGTTCTTCCCTCACGCCTCATGGGAAACGGCTCGGGGAGGGCGCAGCCCTTGGCAAGGCAACCCAGGACTCAGTACTTCCACTCTCCACTCCGAGGGCAGGTTCCTGCCTGAAACCTCACCCACCAGGAAACAGCTGGGGGAGGGCACAGCTGTTTCCAAGACAACCTCTGCAGGATTGACTTCCTTCCAGTTGGTCGCACCTGAGGTCATGATATTACACCCAGGGTTTTTATATAAGTAGATGCTTTCCAGACTCATAGACAGGAAGAGCCTTGGTCGTATCTCTTTAGTTATAGGGTAGTTTTAGTAGTGAGATTCCTTGGATTTAGTGTTTAAAAAGAAATTTAAATAATGAAAGCCTATCAGAGTTCCATGCAATTAAGTAAATATTAAATGTAACCTAGTTTACTTTTAAAATGAACAAGACTTCGTAGAAGGGATTTTAGGTAATTTTGCTGCCCAAGTTGTAGTAATATTAATGCGTATAATGTCTGAGATGGTTAAGTGGTTGAATTCTGAACAAATTGAGTTTTGAAATGATAGTTTTCTTCCTGAACCTTTAAAATAATCTTCTCTAGTCTCATTCTGATTGATAGTTAAACCCTCTTCCCACCCCCTTTAATAAATAAAAATCCTCAAGCCCAGGCAGCATATCTCAGTGGCTGGGCATCAACCTATGAACCAAAAGGCCACAGTTCAATTCCCAGGCAAGGTACATGCCCAGGTTGCGGGCTCAATCCCCAGTGTGGGATTTGCAGGAGGCAGCTGGGCAATGATTATCTCTTATCATTGATATTTCTTTCTCTCTCTCTCCTTTCCTCTCTGAAATCAATTTAAAAAATATATTTTAAGGAATAAGTAAATAAATAAATCCTCAGAACAAAATCCAGAAAGAAATAAGTGGTAAACCAAGGGATAATGACCTTTTAAATATATATTTCTTTTGAAGGAGTTATGCTGAGGGCAATTTATATCTGTCTCACTAGGTTACTAAATATAGATTGAAGATATGTTTCAGAAGGAAAATGTACCTAAAACAATGAATTGTTTTATGAACAAATCTGTAAAGATAAAGAAGAACTATAAGAGATCATTGGAGCTGAGAACCAGCTTTAGCTCTGAGGCTCGACTCCAGCTCTGAGACCTCGGCTGCTGAAAGCAGGCATCTGGGTTTGCTTGGCTTCTAAAATTGAAACACTGTTGCAACTCCAGCTCTGAGGCCAGGCTGGCTGAAAGCAGGTCTCTGGGGTTTATTTAGCTTCTATAATTGCAACATTGTTTCTTAGAGTGCAGCTCAGAGGCTGGCAGCGGCAGGCGGGGAACCTTGGCTTCCTCCTTCACTGGAGCAAGCAAGCCTCCTGTTTGCTTCAGCTGCCTGGCTGCCGACCGCCATCTTGGTTGGCAGTTACTTTGCATATCGCCCTGATTAGCCAATGGGAAGCGTATTGGAGGTACGGTTAATTACTATGTTTGTCTATTATTAGATAGGATGGCTTTCAGAGAGGAAGGGAGACGGGGAGAGAGATAGAAACATCAATGATGAGAGAGACTCATCGATCGGCTGCCTCCTGCATGCCCCCCACTCGGGATCGAGCCCACCACACGGGCATGTGCTCTGACTGGGAATCAAACGGTGACCCTCTTGGTTCTTGGGTCGACGCTCACCGGTAAGCCACACCGGCCCGGCTGTCTGGGGATTTTAACCTGGAGATTCTTCAAACTAACCAGTAAACTTTCCCAGATTTCACCCGCTTCTGCTGGGGCCCGCCCCCAGCGAATCCCTTGTTCCCCAGGCAGGCCCCTCCCCGTGCCCCCAGGACTTCTGTGCATCTGCCCGCCCCCCCACATCCCCAACAATCCAGCACTGGGGGGCGGTGCTCACCCCTGGAGCCCAATGCTGTGTGAGGCTGAGCTTCCCAGGGGACCAAGCCCACAGGTCAGGCTTCCCTCTGCCCTCCTTCCTGCCTGAACATTAACTAGCTCATTGGAGGACAATTCAGTGTCAGGCCCTGGTGGCCACCCCCCACCTCCCGCCCCCGCCCACCTGTTCAGGTGCCTGCGTTGTCTCTGTAGTTTGCCTAGGAGCACAGCCTAAGCCAGTGATGGCGAACCTATGACACACGTGTCAGAGGTGACACGCGAACGAACTCATTGTTTTGGTTAATTTTTCTTGTTAAATGGCATTAAAATATATAAAATACATATCAAAAATATGTCTTTGTTTTAATATGGTTGCAAATATAAAAAAAAGAAGAACTATAAGAAATGAATATATATAGAAATAAAATTAAGTGTTTCTAAGTTGTACAGTTTTGAGAGAAAAAGGAATAATTATAAATGATAGAATATTTTAGATAAAAATATGTTGAAAGTGATTTTTCAAGATGGCTCTTAATCTTGAGATAAGGAAATGTGAAGAGTGGTAAATTGATCTGTTTATAATAAACCTTTTAATTAGTAAGAAAATTAAGATGATGTTTCTAACTAGTACAGCAGAAAAACTTGAGATGATAGTTTATTCCTTTATGCAAAAAAAATGGAAGTGGTAGAACTAAAGCAGTAGCATAATTTTATCCATTCTATCATAATTTTGTATATCTTTGGTTCTTTGTTAGGAAACACTGCATTGACTTATGCCTGTGCTGGAGGATTTGTTGACATTGTGAAAGTGCTACTTAATGAAGGTGCAAATATAGAAGATCATAATGAAAATGGACATACCCCCTTAATGGAAGCAGCCAGTGCAGGTCATGTGGAAGTTGCAAGAGTTCTTCTAGATCATGGGGCAGGCATCAACACTCATTCTAATGAATTCAAAGAAAGTGCTCTTACACTTGCCTGCTACAAAGGTACTCTATATATGTATGACTAGGGTTTTTTAAAATAACAACTTTGAATATTTGAGTATTGAGTATTTGATTTAATTTTATATTGCTTATGTTTTCCCTGTACTATATAATTATCTAGCTTACACCAAATTATATAGAAAGTACATTATAGCCTTTATTTCCTGAAGTTTACTTTACAATGTATGTTTCTTTTGTATTTTAATTCAAATTTATTCAATTAGCTATAAAGTCAACCAACTTTTAGCACAGATTTAGAGGGTTTCCATTCTTTAATGACTTTTGTTTTATATGATTTTCCCAGCCTTTATTTAACAGATAATTCACACTCAAATAATATAATAATCACACTTGATTCAAAAACCTGAAAAACACAGAATAGCATAAAGAAAAGAAATTTTATAATGGCAAGTATATTTGTAAGCAAATGTATATATACAGGCATACCTCTGTGATATTCCATTTCAGACAACTGTAATGAAGCAGTCTCTCAATAAAGTAAGCTGTAATCTTTTTGCAGGTGGAGGGTCTTGCCTTTAATTTATAAAAAAAAAAAAATGCAACATCTGTGAAGCGCAATAAGACATGGTATGCCTGTATTTTTAAATTAAACAATCATACTCTAACACTGTTTTGTAGTCCGCTTATTTTATTTAGCAGTACATCATGAACATTTTGCCATCTCAATATTTTTGTAATACAACTTGTGATGGTTACATTGTATTTCACGATTGCATTTAGTAGTGGATTTGGCTGCAAAACCTAAATTAATAGTAATCTGAACAAAAGAGAAGCCTTTTCACTTTTATTTAAAACAAATCCAGGGGTGGGCTGTCTAGGACTAGTATGGCAGTTTTATTATTATCTAGATCTCAGCATTCTAATTTTCTGTTTCACCATCCTAATATCTGGTTTTTATCCTCAATGTTGCCAAGATGGTAGCTATGGCCCCAGCAATACATAGTCTAGGAAGGAGGAAGAGGATAAGAGCAAATTGGGGATGCCTTCCAATATATTAAGCTACCTTTAAGAAATTTCCTAGCAGTTCTTCCATATAGCTAGCTCCCACTTACATTTCATTGGCCACACATAGCAACAAGGGAGCCTGGGAAATGTAGTCTTTTAGTCAGGCAAATTGCCACTCAGATAAAAATCAGAGTTCTGTTATTAAGGAATATTTGAGAGAATGGATATTGAGTAGGGAACTAGCCGTCTCTGTCAAATACATCCAATGGATGCACCATAATTGCCTATTTTTGGACATACAAATTGTTCCCAGTTTTTCACTACTATTAACAACACTGAGATAACATCCTTGTGCAGACATCTTTGCCTAATCTCTGATTATTTCCTTAGGCTAAATTCCTGGAAGGGAATTACTGGGTCAAAAGGTATGGGCATTTTTAACCCTTTGCGGTCCAATTTTATTTTTGGAATTCAAACTGTCTGGTCCAAATTAATTGACGGGATTGAATGTTGAACCGGTTTGCGGTGTCAACCTCAGCCTCGACGTTGGACCTGCTATTAGCGCCTGGTCTGTCGAGTCAGCCTCTACATTGGACTGAAAAGGGTTAAGGCTTCTGATACATATTGCCAAATTGCTTTCTAGAAAGGTTGAACCAATTTATACTCCCACCAGCAGTGTTTGAGAGTGCCCTTTACCTTATCCTATACCCTCACCAACACTGAGTATTATCATTCTTCATAATATTTGCCATTTTGGTAGTAAAAAATGGTGTGTCGTCTTAATTTGCATTTGTTTAATAGGAAGGTTTAATATTTTTTCATCAAGTTTAATATTCATGAAGTTTAATATTAATTTGCATTATTTTACATTACCATTTTATGTCCATCCATTTTTCTACTGCAATGTTTGTCTTTTTCTTATTGACTATTAAGGTTTTTTTAATATTAAATGTATCAAGAAGGTTGAAATTATTTTGATGGAGTTTTCATTCCCAAAGTGAGTTTATGGTTATTATTTTAAAACTGTTTTTCTGAAAAATGATCCAGACATACTTTAGCTGACATTTTATTTGATTTCAGTGTTTTGATTTGATAGTTTATATAGATTAAATAAAAGAATAAGTATTATTCATTTGAATTATGTGCTTTGGACTAATTTGCTTTTAAAAACCAATATACCTTGCTGAAAGGCTGCTTATTATTTTGGATTGGTTTTGTAAAACTGTCATTGATTTATTCAATGCAAAATTTTTGTATAGACATCTGAAAGAAAAAGAGTTCCCATTTTAATACTTTATATTAAATTGATACTCAGTTCTTTAGAAATATAGTTTTAAAATTTGTGTTCTTTTTTGAAGGCCATTTGGATATGGTTCGCTTTCTACTTGATGCCGGTGCAGATCAAGAGCACAAAACAGATGAGATGCACACTGCCTTAATGGAGGCTTGCATGGTAATTTTAAATTGCACTCAAGATTTTGGGGGAAGAAAAGGTCATGTTTGTTTAACTCTTTAAGGATTAATATTATATTTTTAGAAAAATATTATGACAACAGTAGATTTTTTAAATTTTGACAATACTAAAGAGGGAAAGGGAAATATCTATTTTATTTACCTTTTGATAGTAAATCTCTCAATTTAGTACAAAAGTCAGTCTTGACAGTGTTATTTCCAACTCACTGATACACTTTTTTTATTTTTCCCCCCATTTTTTTAATGTGGTAAAATACACAACATAAAATTTACCATCTTAACTATGTCTTCTTCATGGATTAATCCTTTTATTATTTGTAAAGTCTGTATCTCTGGTAATTTTCTTTGTTCTGAGGTCTGCTTTATCTGATTATTAATAGTAGCTACGCCTGCTTCCCTTTGATTAATGTTTGCCCACTAAATTTTTTTTCCTAACTTTGATATGTTTGATCTGCCTCTATTATTATACTGAAGTGAATTTCTTAATTGGTTTGTTTAGATCATTTATATTTAAATATAAATATTGTTATGGTGTTTTTATATTCTGGTTCTATGTTGAAATTTATTTTTTTGTCTGTTTTCTCCATTTTTTTAACTTTTCTGTAATTTATCATTAATAGTTATTTTGAAGTCTTTTTCTGTTAACTCCTATCTTTTTGATTCAGTTCTGGATCTACTTTTATTGGTTATTTTATATCTTGATAATTAGTCACTTTTTCCTGCCTCTTAATATGTCTAGTATTTCAATTGTAAACCATATGCTGTGAATGATACCTTTTATGTCTGGATTATCCTGTCTTTTTAAGACTGTTAAGTTTTGTTCTAGCAGGCAGTTAAATTACCAGTGGATCACTCTGATCCTATTGAGGCTTAATTCCAGCTTTACTCTTACTCCTTAGTCCTTACTCTTTGATCCTAGAGTAAGGGATTCTAGGTCCTACTTCTACTGTATGGCCTTCTATGATCTCAACTGATAGCCTGGGATATTCACCAAGGTCTTTTTTTTTTTTCTTAATCCTCACCGAGGACATGTTTATTTTCTTGATTTTAGAGAGGATGGAGGGAAAGACATTGATATGAGAGAGAAACATCAATCCGTTGTCTTATGTATACACACCCTGACCGGGGATCGAACCTCAAACCTTTTGGTGTACGGACAATGCTCTAATCAACTGAGCTATCCGGCCAGGGCTCACCAAGGTCTTTTCATTGTAGCTGAATCTGAACTCTCAAAGTCTCCCACCTTTCAGGAGCCTTCTCTGCTATGTATCCTGGAGGCTCATCTTTGATGTGTTTCTAACGCAGGAGTTGCCCAAGTATCTGAGGATGATTTTAAATAGATTTTTGGGACTCCTCCATATCTTCTTTTTCTCAGTTATCCTGCTCACACTCCCTAAGTCCTAAGTATTTGGCTGACTTGTGTTCTGGTTTTGTTCCCTTTACCCACAGAAATGTTCACTCTTTGTTTAGGCTCTATTTACTTTGGCCATGGTTGGAAAGAAACCAAATAAACTGAAGTGAATGTACAGTTCATCTCATTGCTCCTTTCTTTCAATGATCGTGTTACCCTAGCCCCTAGCTTGGTTGCTGCCCAATGCCTCCCATTGCTTTATCTATTTTTTTCCTAATTTTTATAGTTAAGTCCAATACCAGCTATTGTTCTATGGCTAGGACATTTAAAGGCTTAGAATTTAAAAAACTTTTAAAAATAATGATATTAGACCTTTAAGAGTGGATTATTTATTTTATTATTCTTTTGGCAAAATTAATATTGTTCAGTAATATCAAAAAGTGCTTAGTATAGTTTCTCTTTTACTATATGTATTCAAGATATGTTAACAGAATCCATAAAGGATCTTTAAAAATTCACATAAGTTCAAGCAAAAACAATTTATTAGGAGCCTCCAGGAGCTTGGCACAGTCAGTAGTTCCCTGATCTGGAAACACTTATAAATCTTTATTTTCTTTTCAATTAGAAATGTATTTCAAACACCAAATAACTCAATACAGTGATTTGGTTAAAATATATTTTATTTTACATATATTTGAAGAATTAGTAAAACCAAAAAAAAATAGTAAATTAGTAAAACTAAAATTTTAATGTGAAGACATTTGTGTTTGACATTGTATCAAAAATTATTAAAGCTAGGCTAGTCATTTAGTTAAGTATAATGAAACTCTTGATGGTTGCCGAAATCTGACATTTAAGTAAAGCTTCTTTAATTATTTCTTTAATAAAAGAATTGCCCAACCTTATAAAACCTTAGTTTTGTACTCAGTCTTTACTTTTCATTAGCAGTATTTTGGTCATTTAAAAAATATTAAACAACATGGCATCTGACTTTATATACCACAACAAGAATTAAGGCCTACATAAATTTTTTAATTAAAGAATTTTAAACTGACAAGAGGGTATTTATGATAGAGAGGTATAGAATGAATACCCTCTATGAGACTATTTAATGGCCTTACTGAGATACTTAGTTTTATGTCTTTGTAAAATTCATTGCTTCATTGCAGCAAGCTAGTGATGAGGAAAAATACAGGGTAATATCAGTCCTTGGGGGTTTACCTTGATGACATAATCCCAAGTGGTAATGACTTCACAGAATTTGTTGTTATTTTTTTGCCAAGTCTTTGTTTCTTAAATAGATCTAACGTAATTTCTACACTTAAACATGACACCTAAGTTTGAGGGTAAAACTGTATTTGACCTGGCAGTAGCAGAAACATTATTCTAAGGTACTATCTACTATAGATGTAACAGTTTTTTTGAACTTCAAAGAAGATAGAAATTCAAAATTATTTGAAATTGTCACTGTATGTCACAAGTATGATTATTTTAGAAAATTTGGGGTTTGTTCAAAAGTAAAGTAAAATAATTTTAATGGGCTTTTGATAAGATAGATATTAAATTGCTCAGATGGGCATGATAATGTGTATGCATCTACACTGCATCTTTCTGTGTTTTCTCAATCTCTTTTGGCACTTTAAAAATCTCCAAATGATTTTCTTCCTCTTGTTTTACTTTTTAAAATCTGCAGGATGGACATGTAGAAGTAGCACGTTTGCTTTTGGATAGTGGTGCTCAAGTGAACATGCCTGCAGATTCATTCGAGTCTCCGTTAACACTAGCTGCCTGTGGAGGACATGTTGAATTGGCAGCTCTACTTATTGAAAGGGGAGCAAATCTTGAAGAAGTTAATGATGAAGGATATACTCCCTTGATGGAAGCTGCTCGGGAAGGACATGAGGAGATGGTGGCACTACTTTTAGCACAAGGTAAAGTAGATTTACTTCTTTAATAAAAAAATTAATTTCTTTTTGATGTTTTGTGTCAGTATCAATGAAGTTTACTACAACTAAAATATTTTTTTGCGCCGATGGACTGAACCCCAAAAGCAGAGATGATAGAGATGGTTATTATAATTCAAAACAATTACTTTAATTATTTTGTAACTAATTTTGTCTATTTTTATGCTCTCCCCAGGAGCAAATATAAATGCCCAGACAGAAGAAACCCAAGAAACAGCTTTGACTTTGGCTTGCTGTGGAGGATTTTCTGAAGTTGCAGACTTCCTGATTAAGGCAGGGGCTGATATAGAACTTGGCTGCTCCACACCTCTCATGGAGGCTTCTCAGGAAGGACACCTGGAGTTGGTTAAATATTTACTGGCTGCCGGTACGTGGCTTTAAAAATGCCTTTTAGAAAAAGATTTTTATGTTGCTTTCATAAGTTTAACAATTAGACTTAACTTTTTCATATCTTCCAAAGTTGAAGGACAGCTGTGCCACAATTTAACTGCTATTCTTAGGCTCCTGACTCTCTAAAAATGTCATTTTGTAAAACTTTTTTTTTAAAATATATTTTTATAGATTTCAGAGAGGAAGACAGAGGGAGAGAGAGAAACTTCAATGATGTGAGAGAATCACTGATCGGCTGCCTCCTGCATGCCCCCTACTGGGACTGAGCCCAAAACCTGAGCAGGTGCCCTTGACTGGAACTGAACCTGGGACCTTTCAGTCCCCAGGCCGATGCTCTATCCACTGAGCCAAACCGGGTAGGGCTCTAAAAATGTCATTCAATAAATTTTTTCTTATTGTTACTAATGGCTGCTTAGTGACCATAGGCTTCTTTTGTTTGTTTTTTTAAGACTGAACTTTTTCTTGTTGTTAATTCTCACCTGAAGATATTTTTTTTCCCCTTGCTTTTCAGAGAAAGTGGAAGGGAGGTGGAAAGAGAGACAGAAACATTGATGTGAGAGGTGCTTTCCCTTCCCTGGAGCACGCCTTTCTATTTCCCTCCCCTCCCGTACCCACCCCACATTCCCCCAGGCACATTACTATTAGATTCCTCATTCAAGCTCCAAGAGCCCTTCCTTTACCTCTATAACTTATTTCCTAAGCCCATTTTTTCTAGAAATTACTTTTTCTGCCTCTGTAGTTTACCCAATAAATGTTCTCTTACAAAAAAAAAAAAGAAATACATCAATATGAGAGAGCCACATTGACCGGTTGCCTCTTGTAGGTACCCCGACCAGGGCGGGAGAGCAAACCCACAACCCAGATATGTGCCCTTGCCCAAAATCGAACCCGAGACCCATTGGTGTGTGGGCGAACACTAACCATTGAGCACACCAGCCAGGACTTAACTTTAAAAAAATAAATTTTTATTGATTTTAGAGAGGGAGAGGGGGAGGGAGGGGAGAGAGAAAGAAAGTGAGAGAAACATCGATGGGAGAGAGAAACATCAATTGGCTGCTGTGACCAGCAATTGAACCCCTTACCTTTTGGTGCACAGGACACCGCTCAACCAACTGAGCCACACCAGCCAGGGCCATTGGCTTCTTATTGGCCTTTTCTCTCCAGTGAATGGTTTGTGGCTTCTGGAAAAGAGAGACTAACATCTAGTCTTTCTGCTACTAAGAGGAGGTGGGGATGACACTATAGAGATAATTTGGTACCTTTAAGCCTGCTCATTTCTTGACATTTCTGAGTTTTCACACACACACACACACACACACACACACACACACACACAGGAGTTTGATTTTTTGCAAAAGTACTTACTATTAAAATAATTTGCCTTTATACATTGTTAAGCAATAATACAGCAAAGTAAGAATATACCAAATGGGCCCTAACCGGTTTGGCTCAGAGGATAGAGCATCGGCCTGCGGTCATCGATGTTTCTAACTCTCTATCCCTCTCCTTTCCTCTCTGTGAAAAATCAATAAAATATATTAAAAAAAAATAAAGTTCTTAACTCTTAGAGATACAAACTATAACGTATTCATGGAAGGAATGACCTCTGAGACTTACTTCCTTAAAAAAAAAAAAAGAATATACCAAATGAATTGATTCAGGTAGATGTAAACCTTTATATAATATAATTATCCTATATGTTGTATTTGTTTAAAACTATGTAAAGGAAAATGTTTAGCAAAATTTGATTCATCCTTTTTGGACTTTCACTGTTAAACATTAATTTAAATATAGCCCAGCCTCAATTTTTCTTTTGAATTATTATTTAAATAATTTCTTAATCCAGATGGTTAATAGTTCAGATGATTATTTAGATTTTGAATTAGTGCACAAACTGACCATACAAGCAGATCTCTTCCCTGACTCAGATACTATTAATCACTATAATTAGTATATGCATTATTCAGTCACTGTTCCTTCATCATTTTCAGTAACTATGTCCCATTCAAGAGTCTTTCTCATGTTGGTTACACCTCAATTAAAAAATAGTCTTTCTGCCTGGCTGGTGTGGCTCAGTGGTTGAGCTTTGACCTATGAACCAGGAGGTCATGGTTCGATTCCTGGTTAGGGCACATGCTCAGATTACAGGCTTGATCCCTGGTGTGGGGCATGTAGGAGGCAGCTGACCAATGATTCTCTCTCATCATTGATGTTTCTATCTGTATCTTTCTCTCCCTTCCTCTCTGAAATCAATAAAAACATATTTTTAAAAAATTATTGAATGTCAAACATTCTGCTAATTATTAATTACCCCTGGCCCCTGTATAGTAAATTATTAAACACATTATTATAGATATAGAAACTAATGCACAATCATGTTTCATAATTTCCCTAATGTATCCCAGCTAATAAGTGACAGAGTCAATACTTAGAACTCCTAATATTTTTATTACATCACCATTGATTCTCGTATTGAGCTACTTTTGCTAATTTGAAGCATAGTTTCCAAAATTATCTTAGATATTTGAGAATCACTTTTTTATATGATCACTACCTAGAAAAATTTTTTTCTAGATTAAAGTATGATTTATTTACATAAAGTTCTTCTTTTAGCACTAAAGAAAAATCCAATAGGTCTTTTTAAAAAATCTTTATTGTTGAAAGTATTACAGATGTCTCCCATTCCCCCCCCCATTGACTCCTAGCCTGCCTCTGCCCCCAATATGTCTTTTAATACATTGCCTACACAATTTTCTAAAAATGAAAAACTTTTTTTATGGCATTTTTCCACACCATATAGAAAATGTAATTTAATGAATCCTAAGAACCCATTATCAGCATTAGCAATTTTTAATTTATGGCTAGTCTCATTTCATCTATATGTCCTTCAATCCCCCATTATTTTTATAAAATTATTTTGATTTAAAATAATTTGATTTTAAAAATTTTTGCTGAGATAAAATTATATTGTGAAATGCTTACCATAATAAGTGTAGCTAACATCTGTCACCATACATAGTTACAAAAATATTTTTAAATTAAAATTTTAATTTTTAAATGTGAAAGTAAATTATTTTTAAAGTAAACTTATTATTTTTTAAATATTGTTGATTTTTATTTTTTGGAAGGGAGAGGGATAGAGAGTTAGAAACATCAATGAGAAAGAGAGAGAAGCATTGATCAGCTGACTCCTGCACGCCCCCTGCTGGGGATGTTGCCCACAACCAAGGTACATGCCCTTGACCGGAATCGAACCTGGGACCCTTCAGTCTGCAGGCTGACGCTCTATCCACTGAGCCAAATCGGCTAGGGCTAAAATAAACTTATTTTTATAAATTAATTATAAAAAATATTTCAATATGTATCTCTAAAATATAATATTTCAAAAAGTAACAGTGTACCCTGGCTGGTGTGGCTTAGTTGGTTGGAAATCATTCCGTGCACCAAAAAGTTGCCGGTTGGATTCCTAATCGGGGCATATGCCCAGGTTGTGAGCTCCATTCCCCAGTTGAAAGTGGTTGAGCGTCAACCTATGAACCAGGAGGTCACGGTTCAATTCCTGGTCAGGGAACATGCCCGGGTTGCGGGCTTGATCCCCAGTGTGTGGCTTGCAGGAAATAGCCAATCAATGATTCTCTCTCATTGATGTTTCTATATTTCTCCCTTCCTCTCTGAAATCAATAAAAATATATTTTTAAAAAGTAAAAATACTATTTCCTACCTAAATTTTTTAGTATAATTAAATATCCAAGGAGTTTTCATAATTTCCTGAAAATCCTATAAATGTGTATGTTTGTGTAATGCCTTTTGTGAATCAGTATTCAAATAAGATTCATATAATAACTATTGGTAAATATGTCTCTTAAATCTGTAGGCTCCCCTTCCATCTTTCTTTTCTTATTCCTTCTAAGTTTTGGTTAAAGAAATGGAATGTTGTCCTAGCCAGTTTGGCTCAGTGGATAGAGCGTGGGCCTGCAGACTGAAGGTTTGATTCTGGTCAGGGGCACATGCCCGGGTTTCGGGCTCGATCCCCAGTGGAGGGGCATGCAGGAGGCAGCCAATCAATGATTATCTCTTTCATCATTGAAGTTTCTGTCTCTCTCCCTCTTCCTTCCTCTCTGAAATCAATAAAAGTATATATTTTTTAAAAGGAATGCTTATGTTTTAGGCTCTCTATAGTACAGATTTTGTTAATTACATTTCCATTTCATTTAATTTGTTTTTCTGTCCCTTGGATTTCCTATAAAGTAATAGTTAGATCTAAAAACTTAACTGAATTAGATGTGTGTGTGTGTGTGTGTGTGTGTGTGTGTTTACTAGACTATTTTATACGTAGTATTTGTTATTTATAGTATTTATTATCTTGAGATAATAAATGTTTGATGTCTCTTTTTGTAATATTATCAGCCATTGATGATCATTGCTTAGATCCATTAATTCAGTAGGTTTTCAATGTGGTGATATTGTAAAGTCGACTGTTTCTTCTTTTCTTGTCTATTAGCTAGACTATGTCTATAAAGAAAAACTTCCCCTCATGAACTATTTGATTACTCTTAGGTGTAAATAATATATGAATAGCAGTATAAATGTTTGATTTTTTTTTTAAGTTCCCACAAGGGTCTTTCTCTTTTTTAATCCTCACCTGAGGACATGTTACACCAACTCTAGAGAGAGAAAGGGGGAGAGAGAAACATCATCGGCTGTCTACCACATGCACCCAACTAGGGATCGAACCTGCAACCCAGGCACATCCCCTGACCAGAATTGAACCCTCGACCCATTGTTGCACCGGGACATGATCCAACCAGATGCTCCAACCAACCCAGCCATCTGGCCAGGGTTTTTTTCACCCTTTACTAGAGACCCGGTGCACAGGATTTGTGCACTGATGGGGGCATGGCCTGCGGGGATCTGCCCGCTGTGGGAGTGCCGCTCATCCTGGTCAGCTGAGCGGCTGTGGACTTGCCCTCTGAGAGGCTGCTCCCTGGTCCGGCATCTTCCATGGAGCCAGAGCACTCACCTCCGGGCCCAGGGACAATAGCACTGAGAGGCAGTGGGGTAGGCCTTAGTCCCATGGTGGCCACAAACCCACCTCCCAGCCTCTGGGGTCAGCTCTGTGAGCCTAGCAGCTGCAGCAGTGCTACACAGCCTGCGGGCATCCAGAGAGGGCGGCAGGGAGTGAGGAGGAGGAGCCTGGGACGAGGAGGTGATGATCGCAGCCTGGGTTCCTGCCCATCGGCCCGGGGTTTCCAGTAGGAGCAGCCACTCATCCCAGTCAGCCGAGCTTTGCTCCCACTGTGGTAGCACACGGACCACCAGGGGGCAGCTCCTGCATTGAGCGTCTGCCCCCTGGTGGTCAGTGCGCGTCATAGCGACTGGTTGACCTGTCTATTCTACTTGTTCAGCCATTTGGGTCGCTGGGCTTTTATTATATAGGATTAATATTTCCAAAATAATGAGGTGTTCCTCTAGCATCCTTCAGTAATGACCAATAAAGTATTTTATTTGTTTGTTTGTTTACTTATTTAGTCCTCACCCCAGGACATGCATAGAGAGAGGGGAAAAAAAGAGGGAGGAAGAGAGAGAAAGAGAAACATCAATGTGAGACAGGAACATTGATCGGTTGCTTTCCATATGTGTCCAACTGGGGATCAAACCCACACCCCAGGTATGTGGCCAAGAATCGAATAGCCAACCTTTTGGTGTACAGGATGACGCTAAACCAACTGAGCCACTCCTGCTGGGCAAGTGTTTTTATGTTTTGATATGGACATTATTTTGAACTCTTGGATTTAAACATCTATGATGGCTTTTACCTCACCACAGTCCTCATTTTTGTTTTTAATGTAAAAATTGTCACAAGGCACTGGCAATTTGACTATCTTTGATCAATAAGATTATCTCCTAAATTCTTTTGATATGATCTCATTATAGTCTTTGAGGTTTCTTTGCTTTTTTGTTGTTAATCCTCATCTGAGGACGTTTTTTCACTGATTTTTTGAGAGTGGAAAGGAGAGGGAGAGACAGAAAGAAAGATCGCTGTAAGAGAGACATATCAGTGTGGTTGCCTCAGCACACACGGGATCAAACCTTCAACCCAGGTACATGCCCTCGACTGGAATTGAACCTGGGGTCCTTCAGTCTGCGGGCCGACACTCTATCCCAGCGGTTCTCAATTTGTGGGTCAATACCCCTTTGGCGTTCAAACGACCCTTTCACCAGGGTCGCCTAAGACCATCGGAAAACACATATATAATTACATGTTGTTTTTGTGATTAATCACTATGCTTTAATGATGTTCAATTTGTAACAATGAAAATACATCCTGCATATCAGATATTTACATTATGATTCATAACAGTAGCAAAATTACAGTTATGAAGTAGCAATGAAAATAATTTTATGGTTGGGGGTCACCACAACATGAGGAACTATTAAAGGGTCGCGGCATTAGGAAGGTTGAGAGCCACTGTTCTAGCCACTGAGCCAAACCAGCTAGTGCGAGGTTTCTTTGCTTTCTGATATGCTCATCTTTGCAGCTTTTGCCCCAGTCTTGGAACCAATCATTTTTTCTAAGAAGCACTCATTCCACTTAGTAGGAAATGATACTCAGAGACCACAATCTAAGTTAAAAGTGCTGTTTCTGCTTGGTCTATCATTGTCTCTGGTCTTTATAATTGGTCAGATTTAGGAAATATTTATTTTTCTTATAGATAAAATACGTCATGAGTTCATGTCAATACTTCTAATACTAACCTCAGCAATGTCATGTCTGTCTTCTCTTAATGCCAAAAAATTTCACTTCTTGCCAAAGGATTACTCATTTTATTTTTATCACAGTATCTATAGAACTGTCTCAGAATACAATCCAACACTACCACCAATATGATTTCTGAAAACTGATATTTTTTTGTTTTTGTAGCTCTTTCATTTCTTATGGTATTTCTTATGAGGATGTGAAGGCAGATTTTACTGTGCTTTAAAATCATTTGGTATAGCCAAAACCGGTTTGGCTCAGTGGATAGAGCGTCAGCCTGCGGACTGAGAGGTCCCGGGTTCGATTCCGGCAAGGGCACGTGCCTGGGTTGCGGGCACATCCCCAGTGGGGGATGTGCAGGAGGCGGCTGATCGATGTTTCTCTCTCATTGATGTTTCTAACTCTATCTCTCTCCCTTCCTCTCTGTGAAAAATCAATAAAATATATTTTAAAAAAATAAATAAAAAAATAAAATCATTTGGTATAGTTTCTGTGTGACTAAAAGCATTTTTACAAAGTATATTTAAAGGAAAATTAGGATATTTAAGATACATACCAATAGTTTCATCAGGTTTTTTGTTGTTTTTTTGTTCTGTTTTTTTTTTTAACATTTAGGACTATTGTGAAGTAAAAGCCATCATAGTAAAAGCTCTCATAATAGTATCCATATCAAATTTAATTTTTAAAAATATGTTTTTATTGGTTTAAGAGAGGGAAAAAGAGATAGAAATATCAATGATGAGAGAGAATCATTGATCAGCTGCCTCCTACATGCCTCCTAGGAATTGAGCCCCAAATCTGGGCATGTGCCCTACCAGGAATTGAACTGTGACCTCCTGGTTCATGTGTCAATGCTCAACTCCTGTGCCATACTGGCGAGGCTTCATACTTCAAGTTTATCAGTTTCACCAAATTGCAAAATTAAACTATTTAATATAATGTATAATTCACAAAGTGAATTTATGATTGTTTTTTGTTTGCTAGGTGCTAATGTTCATGCTACAACAGCAACAGGAGACACAGCCTTAACCTATGCTTGTGAAAATGGACATACAGATGTTGCAGATGTTTTACTTCAAGCAGGGGCTGATTTAGTAAGATATTTTTAATTTCAAATATTTTTGTTTTAATTCTCATTTATTTCTTTTTAACATTTAGAAAAAGCTAATAAAGTTCAATAGTTTGCATGCTTTATATAAAATATCTTTAAAAAACACTTGGCTCTTTGTGAGGGAGGAAGAGAGAGAAAGAGAAACATCAATGTGAGACAGGAACATTGATCGGTTGCTTTCCATATGTGTCCAACTGGGGATCAAACCCACACCCCAGGTATGTGGCCAAGAATCGAATAGCCAACCTTTTGGTGTACAGGATGACGCTAAACCAACTGAGCCACTCCTGCTGGGCAAGTGTTTTTATGTTTTGATATGGACATTATTTTGAACTCTTGGATTTAAACATCTATGATGGCTTTTACCTCACCACAGTCCTCATTTTTGTTTTTAATGTAAAAATTGTCACAAGGCACTGGCAATTTGACTATCTTTGATCAATAAGATTATCTCCTAAATTCTTTTGATATGATCTCATTATAGTCTTTGAGGTTTCTTTGCTTTTTTGTTGTTAATCCTCATCTGAGGACGTTTTTTCACTGATTTTTTTTTGTTTGTTAATTTTTTTAGAGAGCGAGTGGAAGGGAGGGCAGAGGCTAAAGAGAGAAACATTGATGTGAGAGAGACACATCAATTGGTTGCCTCCTGCATATGCCCTGACCTCGGCCAGGGATCAAGCCTGCAACTGAGGTGTATGCCCTTGACTGGAATCAAACCTAGGACCCTTCAGTCCACAGGCCGACGCTCTCCACCAAGCCAACCCGGCTACGGCTGCTGTCTCTTGTAAGAGGCCCTGTAGCACCGTGGGAAGGGCTATGACAAGGGAGCCAGCCTGCCTGGGTTCCCAGCTTCCCCACTTCCTGGCTGTGTGG
>NW_006296634.1:331439-340036 GCF_000327345.1 Myotis davidii | reverse complement strand
GTGGTTTTCAACTTTCCTAATGCTGCGACCCTTTGATACAGTTCCTCATCTTGTGGTGACCCCCAGTTTTATTGTTACAAAGTGAACACAATTAAAGCATAGTGATTAATCACAAAAACAATATGTAATTATATATGAGTTTTCCGATGGTGTTAGGTGACCCCTGTGAAAGGGTCATTCGACCCCCAAAGGTGTCGAACCCAAGGGTTGAAAACCGCTCATTTAGTCATAGGACAGCCCTCCTTGTTTTCTTTTTTTGATCCCTTGGAGAGGTCTTCTATTTTTTCAAGTATCCATTGTGATCACACTTGGCTCTTTGTTCTACAGTGGGGCCTTGACTTAAGAGTGTCCCGACTAACAAGTTTTTTGAGATACCAGCTGTCTCTCGGCCGATTTTTTGCATTGAGTTGACAGAGTAATTTGAGTTAACGAGCTCCTTAACGAGCTCGGTCTCTGAATGAATTAAACTCGTAAGTCAAGGCCCCACTGTAGTTTTATTGCATTTAATAACAATATTTTAAAATAACTTAGTTTTTTCTTCTCACCCCAGTCCCAATTGACATCCTTACACTTTTTAAACTGCCCTTTATTAGACATATTATAAATTCAATGATATGTTTACAGAATAGAATAACCTGTCAAATCACTTTAAGTGATTTCTTTTGTTTCTCTAATTTGACTTTAAAAATAAAGCTATCATCTTTCTAACATTATTAAAGTATTCTATTATTTTTCTGTTCTTTTAGTATTTTTCAGTTTGGCTTTACAAAGTTTTAAATTAGATGGCAGATTTATGTGTGTAATATTCCTTACAACTGTGGGAATTGTAAATCATATCCCACTTAAAGGTTTATGCTTCTTGCTGAAATGTGTGCTTTGATTCATTTTTATTTTGTAAGGGTTCTTTAAACTGCTTTCGGGTTTCTCACAAAATTCCCTTATATATTTCATAAAAATGTATGAGACATGTTATAATGAATCAAATTTATTAGTTTTAGTTATTTGGAAAAAAACTGTGCAAGTATTGTCTTTTAAACCATTTCTAATAACAGACATTCCCAAATAGATACCTGAGATTATTGGAAAATAATTATTGACTAAAGTAAATGTATAGTATAATTATGCCACTTACTACTATTTCTCCTAATACTAAATATTATAATAATACTAGCATTTATTATTATTAATTGGGATCTTCCCCATCAGTTAGAATTTCTGAGGTGTACTTACTAATATTTATTTGAGAATTAGAGGCCTGGTGCATGAAATTTGTGCACTCCCTCAACCTGGCCTGCACCCTCTCACAGTCTGGGAGCCCTCAGGGGATGTCCAGCTGATGGCTTAGGCCTGCTCCCCACAGTTGAACTTCCTTAGCGCTGCTGCGGAGGCAGGAAAGGCTTCTGCCAGCACTGCTGTGCTCACCAGCCTTGAGCCTGGCTTCTGGCTGAGTGGTGCTCCCACTATGGGAGTGCACTGACCACCAGGGGACAGCTCCTGCATTGAGTGTCTGACCTCTGGTGGTCAGTGCACGTCTTAGCTACTGGTCATTCCATCGTTCAGTCGATTTGCATATTATTCTTTTATTATATAGGATTATGACAGAGAGACATGTTAAATAGATCTCAATCTTCTGCCTTCTTTCTATATCTTTTTCCTTTTTTAAAGTTGCTTTGGGACATCTATAAAATTTAAGAATTGTTATATTTCACCACTTGAAATAACGAAATAGAGTAGGAAAAAAAAGAAATAGGGTTGAACATAAAAGCTTAGATACTATAAAGATATGTAATATTCGTATCCTCCAAATGCTTACCTGAATTCTCTCTTCCATTTTTCTGCAACAAAGTCACTTTCTCAGCCTGTTTGTTGAAAGTTTTTCTGAAAATATTAAATAGGAAAAAGATAAACTGTTAAATGTATTCTAGTGTATAGCATAATCTTACTGATTTTGATTGATTTGAGTTAGAAATCTATTATGAAATACTAGAGGCCTGGTGCACATGCACTGGTGGGGTCCCTCAACCTGGCCTGCGCAATCCGGGACTTCTCAGGAGATGTTGGATTGACCCCCGCAGGTGCATGAATCCATGTGTTGAGCATCTGCCCCCTGGTGGTCAGTGCACGTCATAGCTACCAGTCGCATGGTCAGGCAGTTGTTCGGTCGCTTAGGTTTTTATATACATAGATTTCCAAATGTTTTATTTGTATAGTCTTCTGGAATTATGTAGTGTTTGTGATTAGAGTTCTTGAGAAGATTTGCATTAAATGAACAAATAGATTTGAATTTAATGGTTTACATTTAAAATATCAGATTTAAAAATGGCTCAGATAAATACATATCTTAATTAAATATAAAGGTAATACTCTTATTTTAACAATTATTTTTCTATTTTGCAATCTACCTTTGCATTTCATATTTACATGTAATTATAATACCTTTTTTATTTTTTCCACTATTTTTGCATAATCTTCATATTATTACATAGTCTATCTTTATAACTCTTTCATAATATTTCATCAAGTTAATGAACCATAACCATTCACTTACTATTGAAGTTTGACTTGCTTTTCATTTCTCACTGTTATAAATACTGTTAGGTTTAATAACTTTATATGCATAACTTTTTCTTCTTTTCCTCCTTTTCAGTTATTTTATATATTGATTTTAACTTTTAAAAATATATTACTTATCACATGCTTTTGCAGTCTGTGGACAGACATTTCAATTTTAATATTAGTTCTTTTACTAGTTATATTCTTTATAGAAAATGTGGAAAGTGTAGGAAAGCATAGTAAGTTGGTATTTAAAACCTATAAATAAACTTTGTAATTTCAGAGTTTACTATAAGCCAGAAAGGGGTGAAAAAAAACTAGTCAAATATAAGAAGTGAGTAAAGCAGGCAATATCAGTTCCTGAGTCCTGAGAAAAATGATTGCTCATTCTTACTAGCTGGACCTAGCAAGGCAGTAGCATCTTTCTTGTCCTTTGTTCTTTGATGCTATCTCCTAGTATCTGTTTTGGGCTCTAGTAATTTCCTCCAGTGGTTTGCAGATGGAAGACTTCCCACTCCCATTGCATGGAGTGGAGATATAGTCCATTTGAACATTCCATAGGTGTGTCCATAGGTGTGTTCTTGATATCTAGGTTTGCTAGTTCTTTAAGTTAAATAGATGTTATTGTGGGTTGGCTGGGCACCTTCGTTTTGGAGAACTATTTTCATGCTTAGTTTCAAATAAGGATGTACAAGTAAGTAAACCTTTGGAACATAATTTGGACCAACCCTCAAGCCTTAATTAGATTTTAGAGTTCAACTTTTGCCATAATTCAAGGTTTTGATATTATAATTTTTTAAAAGGAGCTTAAAAACTGTTGTTTTCCATTTAAAATATTCTGCACCAGAATCAGTTAAGATATTGATGTGAATTTTTAAAAACAATGACTAATGGTCTAAAACCGTGGTCGGCAAACTGCGGCTCGCAAGCCACATGCAGCTCTTTGGCCCCTTGAGTGTGGCTCTTCCTAAGCCTTAGGAGTACCCTAATTAAGTTAATAACAATGTACCTACCTATATAGTTTAAGTTTAAAAAATTTGGCTCTCAAAAGAAATTTCAATCATTGTACTGTTGATATTTGGCTCTGTTGACTGATGAGTTTGCCGACCACTGGTCCAGAACAGTGGTCGGCAAACTGTGGCTCGCAAGCCATATGCGGCTCTTTGGCCCCTTGAGTGTGTCCATGAAGTTTCAATCGCACTGTATGTGTGTGCCCGCACGTGGTATTTTGTGGAAGAGCCACACTCGGGGCCACAGTTTGCTGACCACTGGTCTAGAATGATACTAACTCTAGACCATTCTCAATAATAACTGTTCATTAGACCAGAAGAGAAAGTTTTAATATTTCATACTTGTTCTCATCTCTATAGCTTACTTCATTCAGTTCAAGCACTTACGGCTTGATTTCTTTTACACAATCTTCTAGCCCCCCTTCAGTTTTACTTCTCAATTTCAAGGTGGAGAATTTGCATAGTTAACTATTGAACAGTATAATTTGGATTATAAAACACTACTTTCTTTTTTCTCTTGCTTGCTTTTAATTTTGATCTACTTTGTTGTCTGTTTTCCTGGTTTCCATGCCCAACCATTTTATTGTTATAGACATGATCCCTGTCTATGAAACATGACTGCACTAGGTCAGAGTTTCTAAAGACCCTAATGCAGTGGTTCTCAACCTGTGAGTCGCGACCATCGGAAAACACATATAGCATATCGGATATTTACATTACGATTCATAACAGTAGCAAAATTACAGTTATGAAGTAGCAACGAAAATAATTTTATGGTTGGGGTCACCACAACATGAGGAACTGTATAAAAGGGTCATGGCATTAGGAAGGTTGAGAACCACTGCGAAATATAGATATGTAGTATGTTTAGATGACAACATTGTGTTGGCCAACATGTCAAAGGTTTTTTGATTTGGTGAGTTTTTGTGTTTTTCAAACCATTTGTGAAGATGGTAGAATCTCTCTTTTCATCATGGCATATTAATTTCAGCATTAAAACTTTGATACATTTGTGCTCAACCAGTGTGGCTCTGTGGTTGAGTGTCGACCCATGCACTAAGAGGTCACCTGTTCAATTCCCGATCAGGGCATATGCCCAGGGTGCGGGCTCAATCCCCAATAGGGGATGTGCAGGAGACAGCTAATTGATGTTTCTCTCTCTTTTCCCTCTCCCTTCCTCTCTCTCTAAAATCAATAAAAATATTTCTTTTAAATTAAGGAAAACTTTGATACATTTGTTAAGATAGAAATATTTGTCATCTTTAGAATTTCCTTCACATGTATTTGCCAACAAAGCTGAAGTTGAAATGGGAGAGAGGGTGGTGTATAAATTAGGTAAATAAGTATACCTCCTTGTGTCTAGCTCCTTAGTCTTTTATTACTAGAAGATGTATACCATAGTATAATTGATCAGTAGGTTCTGAACACAAGGAGAATTTCCTATAAAAAAAAAAACCAGCATAGATATTAGAGAAGGCAAATACATGCTAATTATGTCTGACCAAGAGATTTTGTGACTCAACTCAGCATTATGTAGGCCTGAATTGCTATTCAAAAGTAAATCTACTTAAAGGAAGAAATGCCTATGAAAGGCATCTTATTATCCTAGATCTGAGTGGAGATCCAAAAAGAACTGATGCCACAGAACATTAGATGAGGCACCTAAATTTTCATCATAGCCATCAAATCACTGATCTATAAGCAAATGTTTGCCTCAGTACTCTCATCTGTGAAATGAAATCTATTATTTTCTGGACTATTTTACCATGGTTGTGTAATATATTCTTACTTTGGCTCTGTTGGGTGTCCTTAGGCAAATCTCTTGAATTCTTATAGGCTTCTTTTGTTGTTGTTTTCCTACCCCTTTTTATGAGGGGTTTGGACTAAATGATCTTTAATGACTTAGCTTAAGAAATCTAATTTCATTATTTCTAAAGAACAAGTTAACCAACTCCCTGTTTAGATAGACTAGATGATATTGAATGCTCTGTTAGCCCAAAAAATGTATAAAAGGCTATGAGATCCTCTAAGAAAATGAATTCTTAAGATATACATCATCATTATGGTAATGGTGTAACCGTTATATAAATTATTATATTACTTAAAATCTATGTATATACTTGATGTACTTATGTGACCCCAACCACTATTTTGAGTTACTTATAATTAATAATTAGCCAACTTTGCTTATTTTAACATTTTATAGATTATGTTAATAGATAAAAGTTATTAGTCCTTAAAATGCACAATTAATTTAGTAAGGTTACCCCAATAAAGAATAATCTGGCATTATAATGCTAAATCATTATCTCTTCCACTATGTCTTTTTTAAAAATATATTTTTTATTGATTTCAGAGAGGAAAGGAGAGGGAGAGGGAGATAGAACATCAATGATGAGTGAAAATCATTGATCGGCTGCCTCTTGCATGCCCCCTACTGGGGATCGAGCCCGCAACCATATGCCCTGACCGAGAACCAGGGAACTTTTGGTCCAAGGGACGATGCTCAATCCACTGAGCCACCACAGCTAGGCCACTATAAGTCTTTTTACTATCAATATTTTATCCTATTTAAATATTGTCAAAGAAGTAGGAAGATTTTTCTCAACATGGATTTTTGTTTTAAGCAAACTATATCTTACTCCCTTGTGGAATCCTAAGGTTAATCAAGAATATAGTCTCTCTGGTTATCTTTGGTATTATTCAGTTCTAAATTTATTCTTTTTTTTTTGCAAGTAAAGTTTATTTCAAGTAGCAGAATAAACTTATGTTACATCATCTTCCTTTCATGTTTTATGTCTTAAAAACTTCTTAAGATTTCCTTTGTTTAGGATTGTTGTTTTTTTTTTATCAGCTTTGGCTTTCAAGTATACATGAGATCTGAAAAACAAGAAAGATACCATTTTACTTTAAGATGTTTGTCACCTTAAAGATAGGTGTGAAAGAGGAAGAGGGTACCCATGCACATGAGATAGAACATAGTTTCTTTTTTTATGCTCATAATGAATCTGCTTTAGATGAAATGGATCAGTGATAAATGGAACCAACTGAAAGAAGTATGGTAGGCATACAGTGTTACTAACTATGGAGTCTTTGCTATATTGAATAATAGTTGGTCCTATGTCAATTAGTTACTGTCCTCATTGTTGTGGCTAAATTTTTGCTTAACAAAACCTTAAAATTATTTGGAAAAATATATGTTTTTAAAATTTTTAAGTAGGTAACCTTTAAATCATTCAGAATTCACCAAGTATACTAGTAAAAATGTTTCATGGCTACTCAGTTTCCATCCCTATTGACAATCAGTGTTGTTCATTTCTTGGATCCTTCCAGAGATATTTTATGTATGTATGATGAAAAGTCACATATTTTGAAAGAAACATTCTTATGAAGGTTTAATTCATATAATTTCTTACTGAAATAGAATTTTGGTGTTATTATTACTGATTTTCTCTTGCGTTGACGATAGCGTTGAAGGATTTACTAAAAATTCAAACACTTTTACACTGAGGAAATTGGGCCCTTTGAATATGTCACAGTGGTCTATCACTGATTTTCTTTCCTAAGCATAAAGTAAGCTCTCTGACCCTTGTTGCTTTCCTTGGACTGTATTCTGCCAGCCAAATGAACTTTTGGGGGTCATTTTCCTAGAATAATTGAGCTAATGGGAACCTTAGCACCCTCTGGTTCTTACTCCTGGAATTTATTTTCTTAAAATGAGATTTGATACGGACTTCCCTTAAAAGTAAGAAAAAATTTTGAAGGATCACTTTGTTATCTATATTAAATCTTATGAACTATAAATGTGGACCAAGTCCTCTTTCATAAGATTTTTTATTTATTTAAGCAGTTATGTTGTGTGTCCTTCTGGCATTTCTATATACCCAAGTATATGTATATTCTGTGTGCGTGGGCTCTATGTCTTTTTTTATAGAATGGATTTTTTATCACATAACGCTTTACTGCAACTTTTTCCTTTTAATATTTTTTTGTCAGTACCTATGGATTTCTCATTTCTTTTCACAGTTACTTATTTCTTAGTTATTTATTCATAAACATCTGGGTTATTAGGTTTAAGTATTACAAATGGTGTTACACTAAAATATTGTTAAGCACATTTACATATCTTTTCTACTTTTGTGAATATATCTATAGACATAAATTTCTAGAAGTGATATTCTAGTTATCAAAGGGCCCACATCTAAAATTTTGATCGCTGCTGCCAAATTGGTCAAAAGTGCTAAATCAGTTTATACTTCCATTAACAATTGAGACTTCCTGATTTCCCTCATTCTCATTAACATGAATTAGATCTTTTGTTCTTTTTTCCTTGATGGTTTAATTTTCTAAGCTTTGATCTTAGTTCCCATGTTTGTCTGTTTGTTTGTTTTTCTTTTTTTTCCCATGTTTGTTTTAACTAAAAAGTCTCCCTGTGTTCCAAGTAGCCCTAGGAATTGCTCATTATGTGCTCCCAAAGCTTTGTTGAACTATATAAAACACAGGTATAAAGTTACTTTCTGGAAGAATACTTAGACATCATTTCCAAATGCAAATTTTGAAATATTTTGTTAAATTTTTAAAAATCTTTATTGTTCAGATTATACAGATGTGTCTCTTTTTCCCCACCATAGCTCCACTCCACCCGGTTCCCACCCCACCCCAGGCCCTCGCCACCCCACTGTCCACGTCCATAGGTATTGCATACATGCATATAAGATTTTTGTCCAATCTCTTCCCGCACCTCCCCTCACCGCCCCCCGAAAATTGTCAGTCTGCTCCATTTCCATGCCCCTGATTCTATTACATTCACCAGTTTATTCTGTTCATCAGATTTTTTATTCATTTGATTTTCAGATTCACTTGTTAATGGATCTATATTTGTTGTCACTTTGTTGTTCATAATTTTTTATCTTTACCTTTTTCTTCTTTCTCTTCTTAAACAATACCCTTCAGCATTTCATGTAATACTGGTTTGGTGGTGATGAACTCCTTTAGCTTTTTCTTGTCTGTGAAGCTTTTTCTCTGACCTTCACC
>NW_006296634.1:329331-331278 GCF_000327345.1 Myotis davidii | reverse complement strand
TCCTCTCTCTGCTCTTTTTGGTACCCCCATGATGCACATGTTGGTACACTTGAAATTGTCCCAGAGGCTCCTTACACTATCTTCATATTTTTGGATTATTTTTTCTTTTTGCTCTTCTGGTTGTTTCCTTGTATTTCAAGTATTTGACTTGATTCTTGGGATGCTCTAGTCTACTGTTGAATCTCTGTATATTATTCTTTATTTCAGTCAGTGTATGCTTAATTTCTGACTGGTCCTTTTCCATTTTTTTCACATTCTCACTAAGATCCTTGAAGTTCTCACTAAGTCCCTCGGAGGTTTCTAGAAGATTCTTGAGTAACCTTATAACTGTGGTTTTGAACTCTATATCCAGTATTTTGCTTTCTTCCATTTCTTTCATTTGTGACATGTTTCTTTGTCTCCACATTTTGGCTGCTTCCCTGTGTTTGTTTCTATGTATTGGGTAGCTGCTAAGTCTCCTTGAGTTGATAGAGTGGCCTTGTATAGTAGGTGTGCTATCGGGCCCAGTGGCTCAGTTTCCCCAATTACCTGAGGTGGACACTCTTGGTGCACCCCTTTGTGGGCTGTGTGCACAGACTTGTTGTAGTTGAGCCTTGATTGCTGTTGATATCACAGAGGAATTGACCTCCAGGCCAATTGGCTGTGTCCATAATGGAAGAGCTGCTGTGCAGGAGACACCCTTATGGGGCAGGACTTGTTTCAGTGGGGCTTTGGTACTTACTGAGTCTGCTCCTTGAGTGTGTCACTTATGGATGTGAAGAGTTGTAATCTGATATGGTCTTGCACTGACCATTGGATACACTGGCTCTTGGATCTCCAAGGAGGTGCAAAGTCAGCCACTGCCTGGGGCCACCCAGCAGGAGCTACAGAGAAATCTGCAAATTCCTCCTCTTTATTGGGTTTGGAAGTGACCAGAGGAGGCCCAGCTGAGAAGCAAGGCAGGCTGGTGCTGGTGTGGTCTTGGGCCTTCTTTTGATAGCTTTGGGGCTCCCTGACCCAGCTGCAGCTTGTTTGACAGGTTTTAGGCTGAGAAAGGACAGGCCATTCATATGCGAAAGCTGCTTCCGCACAGCTTGGGTGGGGTTATAAATTGGGTAGGGTGGGGTCTTGGAATCTGCAGGGCAGAGCAAACAGCAGTGGCTGCCAGTCAGCCCTACACCTGGGAGGTCCCAACACAGGAACAATGACTGTGTTGTATCTCCCTCCCAATTAAAAAAGCAGCACAACCGGGTGCCAGCCCGTGCCACGCTTCCGCACCTCCTACCAGTTTCAATGCGCTTTCTTCTTAACCTCTCTAGTTGTAGTACTTCCACTCAGCCAGCTTTCCTATGGTTCTGGATGATAGTTGTTATGTATTTTAGTTGTAATTTTGATGTGGTTGTGGGAGGCAGCAAGTACAGGTGTTTACCTATGCTGTCATCTTGGTTCTCTCCTGTTAATTTTTTTAAAGAACATATTTATTTTTAAAAAGTCAAATATTTAGACAGTATCTATTTACTTCATTCTGAAAGAGGAATGTAATGTATCTTGCACCATAAGGTTTTCAGGAGTTATATTTTATTATTACTTTAGTTGTATAACATTTACATTCTGTTTTATGACCGTTTCTCCCAATTGTTTAGGTTGATTCAGTGTTAATTTTACTAGTCTTTCATATGATATAGTTTCTTAATCCCTGAGTGCCTGAACTTGATTTCTGAGAGGAAGGGAGAGGGAGAGAGAGATAAATACATCAATGATGAAAGAGAATCATTGATCAGCTGCCTCCTACATGCCTCCCACTGGGGATCAAATCCTGGGGCGTGTGCCCTGACCAGGAATCGAACTGTAACCTCCTGGTTCATAGGTCCATGCTCAACGGTTGAACCACACTGGCCGTGCCCAACTCACTTTTAAATCTCCTCTTGCTGTTATATCACTTTGTTCAGCTATTTAAAATTTATGTGC
>NW_006296634.1:322884-329294 GCF_000327345.1 Myotis davidii | reverse complement strand
GGAAATATTTCACCTTTATTGTTTATTTTTGTAGGAACTTCTTAAGTTCTAGGTTGGATACTTTGTGATTATCCATATTTGAATGGGGCTTGCCATTTGTTGAAAATCATATAGGGTTGGGGCAGGGAGAGGAAGCGAGCCTTAACAAATGTAGTTGTTTCACAATTCTTTCTCACCAAATCTCTACTATAAGAGCATGCATCCCCTTAAGGTAAGCACATCTCCCAGGTAGGAGGTAGGAGTGACTTAGAAAAAAAGTCTTCTCTAGGCTCCATTTCTTTTATTTGGAGACTTAGTTAACTCTGGTTAGTGACTGCAAAGCTTATTACTGTTTCCTCAATTATATTCTTGTCTCACCTTCAAGTAATTTCTCTTTGTTAGGAGTCTATATCTAGAGAAAATACAGATATTCTCCCTCTCAAGTTTTAGTTGAAAAGTATGAGCACTACGTACATTTAAAAATAACTATGTAGTTATCTTATAATGTTTTCCTTACTTTTTCTCTCAACTTGTGATATCCCCAAATCATTTAATTATTTTCTTTAGTTAGATGTTAAAAGATACTGTTCTTGATTCTGTGGCTTTAGTTGTTGGGAGACAAAGGCATGAAAAAATCTCTGCTCCTGGATTATGTTCTCTACTGATGAGAATCTTTCTCGTTAAAGAGCCTGAGTTTAATAAAGCCCAGCATCTGAAGTACCAGTCAGTCACAAGGTCTTCATGGCCAAATGTGATTTTCATTTTGGAATAAGATCCGTGAGTTGTTCTTTTTCCTTTCACAGGACAAGCAGGAGGACACGAAGACTATTTTGGAGGGCATAGATCCGGCCAAGCATCAGGTGAGGGTGGCCTTTGATGCTTGTAAGCTACTACATAAAGAATAGATGTTGTAGGTAACCAGAACTCTGGATATCTGAATTCCAACCAAGAAGTTCCAGGACCCTGGTGGGTGACAAAGGAAATCCTCTTCAATTGAAACAGATTATAAAGTTTAAATAAAAAAAAAGATTTACATTACTAGTAATTTGCTTCCTTAGTGTTCTTTTTATATGGTATTCCTAACAAATCTCATAGGTGGAAATAGATTTTCTTATTCAGAGAGTTAGTTCTTTCGTATTCTCCCTATTGGGAGAGTTAAGATACCCCAGAGGAAAAGTCTCAATTATAAAGTCCTGCATTCAATTTTGTTCATCAGAAATCTGAAACTTAGATTTAGAGTACTATATTTGATTTTAAAAATATAATCCTCAGCCTGTCCAGTGTGGCTTGGTGGTTGAGCGTCAACTTATGAATCAAGAGGTCACAGTTCAATTCCCAGTCCGGCACATGCTTGGGTTGTGGGCTCGATCCCCCTTGTGGGTGTACAGGAGGCAGCCAGTCAATGATTCTCTCTCATCATTGATGTTTCTATCTCTCTCTCCCTTTTCCTTCCTCTCTGAAATCAATAAAAATATATTTAAATATATGTATAATCCTCAGATAAACAAAAAATTAGTTATAACATTTACTATATTATTCATGCCCTAATTTATATACATTAAAAATTTTCTTCTTAAAATTGTCTCCTGTTACCTCATTCTGAAATTAATTTTTAAAAAGGTGAACACTTATTTATAAGCAAACATTCCTTTTCTTTTGAAAAAAAATGTGGAATTTGTGCCTAATGGTTTTAAAAATCAAGCAAAGTTAATATCCATTGTAATCCAGAAGGATTTGTGTAAACTCAGGAGCAGTGCTTAATTTATAAATTATGAATAAATTATGATTGAGCACAATTAACTTAGGCTATCTAAAATAAAATTTTCAGTATCAAGCCACTCTTAATTATAATGCTTATTAATATCTTCATTAATGACTTGTTGAATAAGAAGTTGTTATATTCTAATTTGAACAAAGTAAATTAATGTATTTCACAAAATATTATATGAAAATGTGAATTTTTACTCAGTTTGTGTAGTATCTCAGGCTCCTATCTAGAATGTAAAGATGAGTATTATTTTAGAAAAGGTATTTCTTTCTCCCTGGATTTGTTAAAGGAAATTAGTTATAAATCTCTCTCTCTAGCTATAAGTCTCAAAACTTGGGATACTTTTTAAAAATGAGGTTTGCAACCCCACATTTAGAGGCTCAGATTTAGCATATTCGAAATGGGAGTTTGCATTTTAACTAATATTCCAGGAGATTCTGGTGACACAAGTCCTCTATACTCCACACTTTGAGACATTGCTGGAGTCTGTACAGATTATTCTGCATCATTGTAGAGTTCTGTTCTCTTTCCATCTTTGCTTTATAATCAGTCATTCTTCCTTCATTCAAACTGAAGAAGCTTGGTTTTTCTTTGTTACTTGTGATTTATAGAAACGATGCTAAACAGAAAACCCTAAAACAGTGCCTCTTAATCTCTTCCTTCTCAATTCTCCCGAGGGTTATAAATCCCTTCTTTAACAGTAGATCACTAAGGTAATGATGAATATACAGTGGTGGGTGGGAAGAGCATATCCTGCAGGGGAGAGTATCAGAATCCTCTAGTATATATGTAGTATAAAAGTCTACCTGCCTTTCCTGCGATTCTGATTCTTCCTCCCTGGACAAAGTTCTCCTCCACCTCCAAGAAAACTCTACCTCTGTGATATAGTTAAAATATATATATGCATGCCTTGAGTGCCCATGACTATGATTTTAAAGGAAATCAACTTATTTTGAAGAAAATAAACTTAATGTATAATTGAATTTTATAATCTAAAACCAAATGTCACCCCAATAAACTTAATAAAAACAAATAAATAAAACCAAATAGATAATAAACTGTACCTTTTTTCTCATAGTGTTTATCAGAACTAGAACTTTGTAGTGTATTTTACATGGATAAGCTTTTAGGGGGCTTATGAGCTCTAATTATCCACTTATCAATGTATTTCCATTGTTAGTGATTAGCTAACCTTAATAAACTTTAAATATGACCTCCCACTTCTTTTATTACAATGAAGCATATTTATTTCCAGCTCAGAGCTTCCTAAATATGTAACAGTGAAGCACTAGAACACAACCCAGGCCTGGGACTCAGCATGACCTACCACTTTTTAAATGTTAATTAAGGAATAACATATACACATATTGTTTAATTTTGTTACTCAAAACTGGAAAACTTACCAGTTTTTTCTTAATCTAAAACTATCTGTAAAATACACAAAATTTCTAATGTGTTCTTTTTAAGGCCAAGTTGTTTTTTTCTAAGTTATTGTATGTTGACTGCATCTTTTCAGCTATCTCAAAGTTGCTTAAACATAAGTATAAATGACTTCCAGTCATGAAGTCAAGTTCACTTCGCTTTTTGAAACCTCTCTGTTCTCTATCATTTCAAGCACAGACATGTTAAATAAAATATGGGAGAAAAACTAAGTTAAAAAATATGTTGCTATACCCAGCAACAAAAATTAAAGAACTCTCTGGACTAGAAATGGATTATGGATCTACAGTTGAAGCCATAGGCCCAAGAAGAATTTAGGCTTAAAAACATGGGCAATGGGACTGGAGTTTTAACTTCTATGGTGACATAGGGACCCAACGCATCTCACATGGAGCAGGCCAATAGATCTAGTCTGTGTGAATGAAGCAATGAACTGGGTGGGACCTTACTGTCTTACCTACCTGTGAACCAAGATGGGAAAAAAAGCTCCAAGCAGCTTCCCACAGTTGTAGTTGGAAATTAGTTTGTTCTTGTTAGAGGGGAGAAGCAAAGAGAACAGTAACTAAAACCTGGAGAGCACCATTCTTTGATTTAGTGAGCAGAACTAAATAATTCTGTGGGACCAGAAACTTAAGTTACCAATAAAAGATCTGAAATGGACTTAAAGGGCCAGACTGAAGCAACTGCCAAAACTATCCGATTAGAAGGGATAAGTTTGTGGATGGAAATAAAAGAAAAAAAACAACTCTCATGCAAAACGAGCTTCTTCAAATAAATTATAAAGCTCAAGTGCAAAATTATGTCCAGAGGTAGTCAAAATGCAAGTACATAAACAAAAAGCAGCAAAATAGGAGACTTTATGCCCAAGGAAACTGAAATAAAAGACTTTAATCTTGAAAAATTTTTAACATGTTTCTTTTAAACGGTGCCCAATAGTTGTAAAACAGTGTGAGGCAATAAAATGATAATTAATAATTAAAAACAGGTAGATATCAAATAAAGCAATTTAGACTTTGAGGGGGAAATTGGGAAATAAAAACGATATGTAGAATAAACAGTATATTGAATACAGTTGAATAAAGAATTAGTGAATCAGATGATAAAACAAGAAATAATACAATATAGCACAAATATGAAGAGAAATTGAGAGTAAAAAGATAGATTGGGGAGTTCCAACATACATCTATTTGAAGTTCCTGAAGGAGAGGTTAGAAATAGAAAGCAGAAACAATGTTTGAAGAAATAATGATGTAGAATTTTCTAGAATTTAAGCCAAATATTAATCCTTGATTAAAAAATTAATCACTGAACAGAACAAATGAAACTAGAATTTTAAGGATAAAGAAAAAAATCTTAAGCCCTACCCGGTTTGGCTCAGTGAATAGAGCGTCGGCCTGCAAACTGAAAGGTCCCAGGTTCGATTCTGGTTAAGGGCACATGCCCAGGTTGTGGGATCGATCCCCAGTGGGGGACTTGCAGGAGGCAGCTGATCCATGATTCTCTCTCATCATGGATGTTTCTGTCTCTCCCTCTTCCTTCCTCTCTGAAATCAATAAAAATATGTTTTCAAAAAATCTTAAAAGCTACTGGAGGAAAAATGCATTACTTATAAAGGAACAATAATCAACATTTTGACAGCAGATTCTCATCAATAATAATTACACCCTGCCACCCACCCTGAGCCCAGGGCTTGCTAGAACCAGCCCCATCCTGCTGAGGTTCCCCAAGTTAGCTGCAAGGTGGATATGCTGCAGCTCAACAGATTGTGGCTCAGAATCTCAAACAGCCTCCACCTTCAGTGTCGCCCGGAAGTGAAGTGTGGCAGACTATGCCAACGCTGAGCCTTAATAAAGCCATTTTTCCTGTCTAATAACCACAGAAGATACTGGTGGTTAATATTCTCAAAAGATCAAGAGAAAATAACAAAATATAGAATTTTGTACTTAACTACCATTCCAGAGGAGGAAAAATAAGCATATTTTCAGAGCTACAAAGAATAAAAGAGCTTAACACCTAAGACCCTTGCTAAAAGAACTACTAAAAGATGTGTACATCAATAAGGAGAAAAATGAACTCTGGAGGAAGGCCTGGGATGCAAGAAGCTACGGTAAGCAAATAAATTGGTAAAACTATTATAAAAATTTTAGTATAAATGCTACATTTTTTTATCCTAACTTAAGGATATGTTTATTGATTTGAGAGAGAGAAATACCGATGTGAGAGAGAAGCATCAGTCCCATACACACCCCAACTGGGGATCCAATCCACAACCCAGGTGTATGCCCTGACCAGGAATTGAACCTACAGCCTTTAGGTGTATGGGATAATGCTACAACCAATGGAGCCACCTGGCCAGGACCTAAACCCTAAAATTTTATGCTTAGGAACAAAGTAATACCAAAATTCAGGACAGTAATAACATGAAATTTAGAAGGATGTGTTAGAAGATTAAAAGCCATTCTAGGGCCTTGTGTTGATCAAACACTAAATAACTTTAGAATTTTTTAAAGAAAACATACAGCAGGTAATCAGGACAAATATAAACCTATTGAACTCAATGTCAAAGAGCAGAGACTTTTGAATTAGATTCAAGATAAAAGTCTGTTTTCAAGAAACAAACCTAAAGTAAAATGATAGGGGGAAATTGAAAAAGTGATAGAAAAAGTATGTAAGGCATTATTAATGCCAGACAAAATACAATTTTAAGCCAAAAGCATTTTTAGAGATAGATAAATGTTCCTCCAACTGATACAACAATTAGTAACTAACAATCTACTCTCCAGATAAAATAGAAAATTTGTAGTGATAAAATTTTTTCAGACTTCTATGAAAATGATCAAACATAAAACTTGTTAAGAATAGAAAAATCGCCATAACCGGTTTGGCTCAGTGGATAGAGCGTCAGCCTGCGAACTCAAGGGTCCCAGGTTCGATTCCGGTCAAGGGCATGTACCTTGGTTGCGGACATATCCTTTGAAGGGGATGTGCAGGAGGCAGCTGATCGATGTTTCTTTAAGAATAGAAAAATCAAGTTTGCGCTTATAAATAAATAGGCTATGTGCTCTTTTCCAACATGGAACGTGTAAAAATTGCCCATGTTTTAGGCCACAAAAAGTCTTTAAAACAAACTCCTTTGCCCTAGCCATTTTGGCCCATTGGATAGAGCGTCAGCCCTTACCATACACGCTGGCTAGACTCCAGTCAGGGGCTCAGGCTCGTGCCT
>NW_006296634.1:314870-322843 GCF_000327345.1 Myotis davidii | reverse complement strand
TCCCCCCCTTCCTTCCAGTCTCTCTAAAAATCAATGGAAAAAATATCCTCTCCTGAGGATTAATTTTTTTAAAATCACACAAAACTACTTAATCAGATGGACTGCATTCTCTGATCTCTATTGCTTTAAAAGTACAAATCAACAATAAAACATTTTTTTAAAATTCCATACACCTAGGAAATTAAAAATACTTTTACACAATTTGTGGGTTAAAGAGGCAATCATAGTAAAAATTACAAAGTGGAAATTATCACAAAAACTACACATCAAAACTTGGGTGAGAGGAGGATACAACTAAAGTGGTCCACAGAAGGAAAATTTTATATGTGTATATACATGAGAGTAAATTAAGCTAATAATAGAAAAACAACAAAAAAGGAAATAAAGATAAAAGCAAAACTTAATATAGTAAAAAGCAATATCATAAAAATAAGGATAAAAGGAAAAAATACTTGTGAAAAGCAAAATTAAAAGCTAAGTTTTTTATATATATTGATTTTTTACAGAGAGGAGGGGAGAGGGATAGAGAGTTAGAAACATCCATCAGCTGCCTCCTGCACATCTCCTACTGGGGATGTGCCCGCAACCCAGGTACATGCCCTTCACCGGAATCGAACCTGGGACCTTTCAGTCCGCAGGCCGACGCTCTATCCACTGAGCCAAACCGGTTTCGGCGAAAAGCTAAGTTTTAAAAACGACTGAAATAGATTAAATAAGCCAGACTTCAAAATGAGGAAAGGCATAGGTAAATCATAGACACTTAAAGGGAGTTAGGACTATTTGGTAAGGTAGAGATCTTTAAAATTTGCAAGGCAATCATATGAACAAGCAATAAATTTGAATACTTAGATGAAATTAATACTGTTAAATAAGTTAAAAATTATCAAAATTGACTCAGAATAGGAACCCTTGCATTGGCCATTGTGTCCAAGTGGTTAGAGCGTCAGCTCATGCACCAAAGGGTTGTGGGTTTGATTCTCGTCAAGGACATGTACCTGGGTTGCATGCCCCGGGAGCATGGGAGAGGTAACCAATTGATGTATCTCACATCTCTCTCTTCCTCTCCTCCTCTCTCACTCCCCCGCTCCCCTCCACTCTCTAAAAATCAATGGAAAAAATAACCTTGGGTGAGGATTAAAAAAAAAAAAAAGAATAGGAACCCTCAATAGAACAATAACCATATTACAAATTAAATCAGTAGTTTTAAATCAGCCATCCAGTGGAGGTAAGAGGCCAAATGTTCAAGGACTACATAATCCCTATATTATTGTAGCTGTTCCCAAGAACAGAGAAACATGTTAAACTGCACAATATGTAAGTTTATAGCCTTAGAAAATTTTCTGTGTTTATAAAGGAAAATCATAATGTACATCCTGAAATTTTATTGATCTTGAACAAAGATTGGCTGTACTAATAAACCCAACATTCATAAGTACTATATACAAATTTGATTCCTATTTTAAAAGGATTTATTGGTCATATATTTTGGTACAAATGATACATATGGGACGTACATTATTAATTTTAGGACATGAAATATTATCAATACATTTTAAAGTTTCAGTATTGTTTTACCAGCCAGTTTCTCAAATATAATTATATTGTTCAAAACCAAAGAAATGGCCCTAGCGGTTTGGCTCAGTGGGTAGATTGTCAGCCTGTGGACTGAAGGGTCTGGGGTTTGATTCCCGTCAAGGGCATGTACCATGGTTGCAGGTTCCTACCTGGCCCCAGCCAGGTCAGGCCCCATGCAGGAAGCAACAATTGATGTGAGACACATCGATGTTTTTTTCTGTCTTTCCATCTCTCTTCCACTCTCTCTAAAAATCAATAGAAAAATATCCTCAGGTGAGGATTAAAAAAACACACAAAGGAAATTATAGAGAGTAAAATAAAATAGGCAGTTTTCATACTGTTCATTTCAGAAATTTTTGTTAGTATGTTGAATTTTGAAATTTGATCTTGGGACAAGTGCTTTCTGATTTCTTTTATCAGCTATGGTAATTTTTAAGTATATAGAATTAGTTAAAATTTTAAAGTAGGGCAAAATCTTTTGTCTTTGTGATCCAGTAATGTTGATGGATGTCACTGTCAGGTGTAAGAGATAAGAAAGAAAGAAAAAGGAAAAGTGACTTTATTGCCCACCCATGCTTTAGTAATAATGTAGATAATATAATGACCATCTTACTCTAAGTTTAACTACTCTAAATTTCCTGTTAAATTAACTTTTCTTTCTCTTATTCACTTAGAAAATTAAAACTTCAAACCTCAGTACTATGAAAGGGAAGATTTAAGAGGTCAGTTATGCTAAGGTTCCTTCTTGGTAAACAGTATTCAGGCCCTTCATTGTTTTAGATGTTAGGTTTATAATGGTAAACAAAAATGGATGCACTTGCTGTTCTCATGGAGCCTACATTTTAGTGGCAGAGACATGTTAGCCAAATGGTTGCACAAACTAATATATGATTGGAACTTTTGAAGGAGAGGTTCATAGAGCTATAAGTCAAGAAGTTCAGGGAGGTCTTCCTTGAGGAAATGATTATTGACTTGATGTAAAGGATGAAAAAGAACTAATAGACAAATATTATAGGGAAAAGAGAACAGCTTGAGCAAAAAGCCCCTGAGGCAAGAGGGGAAATAAGTTACTAAAGGAGTATTTCCAGTGTATTATTAGTTATGATATTTCAGAAATAAGCCAGATGAAAAATTGGACAAACAACTTTCTAGTTCATTCTGAGTAAGATTTTCACAGTGTATATTCTGTTTTGTTTGAAGTTGCCAGAATCTTATATTTGACTTTAGGTTTAAAATACATTCTAAAGCCAAATTGTGTTGGCATTATCTATATACCTTAGAGTTAAAGGTTGTTGTGTAATCAATATACAAGGTGGGGTAAAGTAGGTTTACAATCATCCATATGGAAAATAATACAATAATTAATAAATAATAATACAAGAATAAACTCTGTTTCACATACTCACAATTGTAAGCCTACTTTTGCCTCACCATATACATAATAATTAAAAATTAAAGCATAAACTGATTTTTCAGTAGGATGAAAGATTCTACACCATCAAGATTTTTTAAAATCTGCCCTGACTGCTTTGGCTCAGTGGATGGAGCATTGTCCTGCAGACTGAAGGGTCCCAGGTTCGATTCCGGTCAAGGGCATGTACCTTGGTTGCAGGCACATCCCCAGTACGGGGTGTGCAGGAGGCAGCTGATCGATGTCTCTCTCTCATCGATGTTTCTGGCTCTCTATCCCTCTCCCTTCCTCTCTGTAAAAAATCAATAATTTTTTTTAAAAAAAGATTTTTTAAAATCTATTTTAGAGTGCAGTTCCTGTCACCACAGGCCAATGTAATGTTTCCATTGGGTTGACAATCTACTCTTATTTTTCTTTTTTAAAATATATTTGTATTGATTTCAGAGGGGAAGGGAGAGGAAGAGGGATAGATAGAAACATCAATGATGAGAGAGAATCATTGATCAGCTGCCTCTTGCATGCCCCACACTGGGGATCAAGCCCGCAATCTGGGCATGTGCCCTGACCAGAAATTGAACCATGATCTGGTTCATGGGTCAACACTCAACCACTGAGCCGCATGGCTGGGCTCCACTCTTATTTTTCATTATTAGTTTGCCTGAGTTGTAGATCAGATAGTTATGTAAGTAGATTAAATTCTATCTTTTTGACAAAGCAAACAATTTTTTAAATTTACTATGTATTAGGTAGCTAAAGGATTCTCAATTAGAACAGAGCTGAAATAAAGCTTGATTAATCACTGTTCTTTATCAAGTATTTCTTAGTTACAAAAGAAGACCAGAATAACAGAAATTACTGTTTGCACACAGTGAAAAAGTGGATAGGTAAGAAAACTTTTCATAGAAGTGATGTTATCAGCTACATTTTAATATTTAGATGAGTGAATAAGAGTTCACAGATCTACCAGCAGATAGTGCTACTTACCATACAGGTATAATCCTTGTAGTGTCATTTGATATTAGGATGGTTGGAAGCTGTTTAGTCATGCATTCCTCTTGCTGGCAAACTTCCTAGAATAGCAGTCCTTATTATATGATAAAAGTGTTTCTTTTGCCTTTGATACTCAAATATTTAATTTCTACTCTTAAGAAATATCTGCTCATGGTATATTTTTTGTTTTCTTTTCCCCTTTATTCCTGAAATAACAGTATTTTTCTTCAGGGATTGGTTTCTATCCTATGATAGAGTTCTTATTAAATTCTGATATAAGATCAAGGTCCTCCTAATCACCTCACAATACTAAGGCTCCTTTATCACAGTTCAGATGAATAGTTTGGAAAATATCTTTTTAATCTTAGGATTAGGAAAATGCAGAGATTTCTCTTTGGGGCTCAAACTAAACATAAGTATTGTCTTTAATGGTTATAGTTTGGTGTACAAAACTGAACTTGACCTTAAAAGGTTACACCACCTAGTGTGGACTGAAATTAATCCTATATTTTGGAGGAATTGAGGTAGGTTGTATAAGTGACTACATGGAGTAAGTATTAAATCTTCATTATGTCTAATGTCATTGATATTAAGTATTTAAAATAGATGCTTAATGAGTTATTGATGGATTATTTTTGTTTCTTTAATAGGAACATGAATCTGAAGGTGGAAGAACACCTTTGATGAAAGCTGCAAGAGCTGGCCATTTGTGCACTGTGCAGTTTCTTATTAGCAAAGGTAAAGAAAGTACAAGTGATTATTTCCAAGAGGCTACAATTTCTGGGGGTAAAAAAATCCTAAACTTGCAATTTATATTAAAGCTACTTTGCCTATAGCATAAGTACTATATTCGATTCCTGTGTTGCTGTATATTTTTGGTAATCATAGAGTTCGTGGGATACTTCCTGGAATCTTTATTAGTTTTGAGTTTGAAGTTTTTGTCAACCAAATAGCAGGTGGTTACTCCCAAAAGTTGGAAAAGCCAAATGTAAATGTCGGTATATTTAGTAGAATTGTTCACCACGTAATGATTACAAGGCCAGTTCTGCTGGAAATACGGGGAGGCAAAAGGGGGGAAGTGTGCTTCTATTATTTATGGGACAGTTAAATTAAGTATACAAAGGTATTATTTATTATTATTGTATTTATTTGATTATATTTAAGCAAAGACGTTCAAATGATGCATGATGAGGTAGTTCAATACTGTTTACTGTAGAAAAGTGAAACACTTCTGAACCCATGTTAGGTTGAACCATATAAAATTGTCATTTTATACATCAAAAAATGGTGTATAATATCAGCAGTTTCATTTGGTTCAGTCTAACTTTGTGTATTATAGTGTTAGAGGTACTTGGGCATCTGATGAAAAACTCTAGGATAGGACGGCAAAATGCAAGTAAGGTCCACTCAGGTGATGCCATATTATTAAAATAAAAATTTTCTATCTCTATTCCAATAAGACTCATATTTTGTGCCATTAGGAATGCAGTATAGTATTCTATTATTTTAAAGATAAATTATTTCTTTAATTAGATAAAACAAGGTTTATTTTCTTTATATCACATTTTTGCTACCAAGTAAGGTCTATCTTTTTCTTTTTCTATTTTTATTGATTGATTCTAGAGGGAGAGAAAGAAACATCAATTTGTTGTTTCACTTATTTGTACAGTCATTGGTTGATTCTTATGTGTCCTGACCAGAGATTAAACCCACAACCTTGGCATAGTAGGACAATGCTCTAACCAACTGAGCTACTTGGCCAGGGCTAAGACCTATCTATAATAATAAAAGCATAATATGCTAATTAGACCAGACATCCTTCCAGACAACCTTCCAGACGAAGTCGGGGCTGCGAGGGACGCCCAGGTCCCTGGTGCCTGCCAGCAGCCAGAGGGAAGCCTGGGTCCCAGGTGCCAAAGGGAAGCCCGGGTCACAGGTGCCAGAAGGAAGCCGGTGCCGGCAGCTGTAGGAAGAAAGGCCTACTCTTTCATGAATTTCATGCATCGGGCCTCTAGTCTACATACACTGAGTGGCCAGATTATTATGACCACCTGACGTTTATAGGCAAATTAGCTATAATTTCATGCTGAAGTTGCTAGAGGGCCAGACCATTATAAATAGGGAAGCAAGTTGTTTACCACGACAGTAGAAGTGATTTTTTTCTGATCTCTCCCTCTACTTTTCTTTCTCTCTCAAAACATAATAATACACTATATTTTAAAAAAGCCTTAAGTGACCATTATAATCGAACAATCGGAACGACCGCAATGACCAGTCGACCAGTCAACCAGTCACTATGAAGTGCACTGACCACTAGGGGGCAGACGCTAAATGAGGAGCTGCCTCCTAGTGGTCAGTGTGGCTGGCTGGCCAACCTCCCATGGCTCCTCCCCCCACCGCTGATCCCCATTCGGTCCCCCCACCCAAGTGGGGGCAGGGTCTGCCAGCCAATTGCCCGTGGCCCTCTCCCCAGCCAGCCGGTCCCTGATCGGGCCGATCAGGGTGGGCTGGCTGGCCAACATCCTACTGTCTCCTCCTTCCGACAGGCCCAGCCCCGATCTGCCCCAATTGGGGCCTGGCCGGCTGGACCCCACCCATGCACAAATTCATGAACTGGGCCTCTAGTCTTTATATAATGTTATAACATACTCTGTAAAAATTATTTACCTCAACCACACATAAGTATAAACAGATGGATAACCTTGGAAGTTCTCGCATGCTCCTTTCATACCCAACTACCCTGCTAAGCATATAATTAGGCTTGTAGGAGTAGGAACACATTGATTATAGTTTTTCTAGGCTGTAGTAACTACTAAATAGTCTACAATCTAAATGTATTATTAACCTCCTGGCAGGCGTGGCATCAACCTATGAACCATGAGGTCATTGTTGGATTCCTCATCAGGGCACATGCCCATGTTGCAGCTCAGTCCCCAGTTTGGGGTGTGCAGGAGACAGCCGATCAAATGATTCTTTCTCATCATAGATGTTTCTATCTCTCTCCCTCTCCCTTCCTTTCTGAAATCAATAAAAATGTATTTTTTAAAGTAAATGAAATAAATTTATTATTAACAACTTTAAAACTAATCTCATGTTGCTAATGGAGGATGTTTCTTGATGTGTCTTGCCTTTCCCAAGGATTAGGTTCAGCTAGATATTTCTGAAAATTAAATAAATTAATAATAGTTTCATCCATAGATTTATTTTTCTCCTCATTAAGTAAGTTTGGAATTAAGGAAGGTTAGCCCTCTGGGGTCTGTAAAAGATGATTGAACTAAAATACAGTTCTTTTTTTTCCAAAGCCCAAAAACAAATTTTTTTAAATTAAATCTTTATTGTTCAGATTATTACAGTTGTTCCTCTTTTTTCCCCCCATAGCTCCCCTCCACCCGGTTCCCACACCACCCTCTGCCCTTACCCCCCCACGCACTGTCCTCATCCATAGGTGTACGATTTTTGTCCAGTCTCTTCCTGCACCCCCCACACCCCTTTTCCCTCCAAGAATAGTCAGTCCACTCCTCTTTCTATGCCCCTGATTCTATTATATTCAGCAGTTTATTCTGTTCATCAGATTCATCTTGATTTTTAGATTCACTTGTTGATAGAACAAAAATTATGTTGTTCATAATTTTTATCTTTACCTTTTTATTCTTCCTCTTCTTAAGGATACCTTTCAGCATTTCATATAATGCTGGTTTGGTGGTGATGAACTCCTTTAGCTTTTTCTTATCTGTGAAGCTCTTTATCTGACCTTCAATTCTGACTGATAGCTTTGCTGGATAAAGTAATCTTGGTTGTAGGTTCTTGCTATTCATCACTTTGAATATTTATTGACACTCCCTTCTGGTCTGCATTGTTTCTGTTGAGAAATCAGCTGACAGTCATATGGACACTCCCTTGTAGGTAATAACTGCTTTTCTCTTGCTGCTTTTAAGATTCTCTCTTTGTCTTTTGCACTTGGCATTTTAATTATGATGTATCTTGCTGTGGTCCTCTT
>NW_006296634.1:275347-313804 GCF_000327345.1 Myotis davidii | reverse complement strand
GACGCTGCAAGCACCTCTGAGAGAAAGCCACCCTAGAGTTCCGCCCGATGCCAGACAGTCCAGTTTCTCCCCGTATGAGTCTGGGTACCCAGAGACTCACCCGGAACTGGAGTTCAGAGCAGTCAGGAGCCTGTGTCTCCCTCCTGATTGAAAAAGACAACCTCATCCTCAGTTGATAGCCCTTTCCGTGTGCGCCTCTGTACCTCTGCACTTTACTTCCACACCTCCTCTAAGTCTCAGTGTGCTTTTCTCTTTCCTTCTAGTTGTAGAATTTCCACTCAGCCAGCCTTCCTGTGGTTCTGGATGATGTCCGTTTTGTCTTTTAGTTGTATTTTTGAAGTGGTTGTGTGAGGCAGCAATTTCCAGTGTTTACCTATGCCGCCATCTTGGTTTCTCTCCAAAAACAAATTTTTAAAAACAGGCTGAGAAAAGATTGTGCCTTTAGGTTTGCTTCAGGTCATATTGTACAAAGTTATTGAGCATCTTACTAAATAATCTTTATGATAATATATTTGGATAATCTTCTCTTCATACCCACATTCCTCTGACTCTTAAAATACACAATATGAAGAATTATATTTCCCTTAAATAGGGTTTTTAAAAATATGTTATTTCTACTTTGAGACTTGGCTATATTGCCATGTTCTAGAAATAGATAAAAAATGTCTTTGAAACATTTTGAAAGTTACATAAAATGGTATTATTTGATGCTATGTTAACCCGTATATATTTATTACTTAGTCTTCTAGATTTTCCATTTTAAAAGTGATATTGAATGAAAGAACTACAACTACGTGCAACAATGTGGATGAATCTCACAAATATTATGTTGAGCGAAAGAAGCCAGACACAAACAAAAGAGTACACTGTATGACTTCACTCATGTAAAGATCAAAAACTAAAACCAGTTTGGAAGTCAGAATAGTAATACCATTGAGGGGTGGGTACTGACTGAAAGGGGGCACAAGGTGGAACTTCTGGTATGTGGGTAATGTCCTATTTCTTGATCTGGGTGCTGGTGACACAGGTGTGTTCACTTTGAAAATTTTTCAAACTATACAATAATGATTGATGCATTTTTTTGTGTCTGTATTATAGTTCAAAAGATCTTTAAAATGATATTGTCTATGAATTGGCTTGATTCCAACTTTTGCTAAGATTGCTATTTATTTCTACTTTAAGGTGCCAATGTGAATAGGGCTACAGCCAATAATGATCATACAGTGGTGTCACTGGCATGCGCAGGAGGTCACCTGGCAGTTGTTGAACTACTCTTGGCTCATGGGGCTGACCCTACTCATCGACTCAAGGTATTCTACTAAAAAATAAGTGAATAAATAAATAATATATATATTAAAATGTTTGATCTCTCAGTGCTTAATATTCATTACTCTTTAATGAATTTTGATTTTATATGAGTTGCTAAGAAACTAAATGTGTATAGTAATCATATAAGAAGAAATTTACAAATAATAATAATGGTGTCAATTTTTCTCAGGATGGCTCAACAATGCTCATCGAAGCTGCAAAAGGTGGCCATACTAATGTTGTTTCTTATCTATTGGATTATCCAAACAACGTTCTATCAGTTCCTACTACAGATGTATCTATACTCACTCCACCTTCTCAAGATCAATCTCAGGTAAAGTAAAACAGAGCTTATTTGAAATGATAACTATTCTTACCAATTGGGAATTTTTTTTAAACATATTTTATTGATTTTTTTACAGAGAGGAAAGGGTTTAGGGATAGGGCGTTAGAAACATCCATGAGAGAGAAGCATAGATCAGCTGCCTCCTGCACACCCCCTACTGGGGATGTGCCCGAAACCAAGGTACATGCCCCTGACCGGAATCGAACTGGGAACTCTTCAGTCCCCAGGCCAACGCTCTATCTATCCAGTGAGCCAAACAAGCTAGGGCTCAGTTGGGAATTTTTGTTTAAAATTTGTTTTAAGCAAAATTGGCTTGTTTCTTTTTTCTATTACATATTGAGATAAACATGATCCTAAGTTCTTAAAGTTTCTTTTATTCAAAAGTTCATGGGAACTTTTTAATCTTATTTACCAAAAATAGTGTTTTTTAAAAATATTTAATACCAAATATTTAATACCAAATATAAATATTCCAGATTCTCATCTTACTGCAACTAGGTTTTGGGGTTGTTTGTTTTTTAATGAATGTATTAAGCATAATTTTGAACCAAAAAAAAAGCTTTTCCCTAATACCTCCCAAGACACTATTATTTATCCTAGAGTTAACTATTTTGTCAACCAGCGAAGTATAGTTAACCAGGAGATATGCACCAAAAGTTCATTAAAGTAATTTTTAAACCTACCTAAAAATATGGAGAGAATATAGAGAATATACTAAGCATACAGAGTTTAGTGAAATCTTAAGTTCTTGTCTACAAAATTATCCTGAGAACTGCTAAAATACTCCAACTCAGGAGACATTTAGAATTTTTCTTTCTTTTGACCCATGTGGAATTTGAACAAGGGTAAATTGGCCAGTAATTATGTGAATTGTACTCCTAGCTATATAATTGGAACCAAAAAGGCTTTCTTCTTAGCAAGAAAGTAATATTCCATTTAGCTTAAATCATTTACTTGTAGATTGCCTGAGTTTGTCCAGTCAATATTCTTAGAAATTATTCCTTAGTGACATTTTTTTAAATCTTTATTGTTGAAAGTATTACATAGGTCCTCCTCCCCCTCCCTCCCCATTAACCTCCTCCAGCCCTCTTCGGTCTCCTCCCCACCCCCAGGCTGTCACCACCCCCATTGTCTGTGTCCACCCATTATGCATATATGCATACAAATTCATTGGTTGATCTCTTCTCACCCACCCTCTCCTGTCTTCCCTCTGAGGTTCAACAGTCTGCTCATGCTTCTATGACTCTGGGTCTATTTTTGATCATCAGTTTATTTGGTTCATTGGATTGCACATAAGAGAGATCATGTGATACTTATCTTTCTCTGACAGGCTTATTTCTCTAGCATAATACCCTATAGGGGAATTTTTTGGTGTTTTGTTCTTGTTTTATTTCTTAATTTTTAAGAAACAAAAAAGTGAATCTATTTAAGAAAAAAATCTAAAACAGGATCTCTGTTTAATTTGTGGGTCTTTGTTTTACTCTTTGGTCTGAGATTATTTTTTTCTGAGTTGACTTTTTAGGTTCCACGTGTACCAATGCATACACTTGCCATGGTTGTACCTCCCCAAGAGCCTGACAGAAGTTCACAGGAGAACTCCCCTGCCCTTTTAGGAGTACAAAAAGGTTAGTTTTTAAATTATTTCTTAAAAATGGGTATTTTATTATCTAATTAATGAATTCATTAGTATGTATCCCATATTAATTGATACATTAATTGAGGTAGGTAATTCTGAAAATGCTAATAGCCTTACAGACTATAACATAGAAAATACATAAATACTAAGAAAAATGACTTCTTATTTTCCTGTTAACATACTGCTAGGTGTAATTTTTATCTGACATAGATGAAGATACTTAAGAAGAAGCAACCAAGTTTTTTATTAAAGTAGCACGAATTTATCAGGCATTCATTTCCCATTTGATAATTCTTTTAGCTAAGCAGTAGTATAATATGAGGAATGAAAATGTATATTTTTTGTCTAGTTAAGTCTTAGTAACAATGATTCAATTCAGTGAGTGAGAAGTTTTAAGAATTACTAAATTTAGTTTCTTTCACATAATGCAAAATACAGTGTGTTAACATCTGTCAATATATGAACCTGGACAAATAACTATCAAAAAGTATATAAGTAATACCCAAGTGAATATGAAGAAGGAGTATACACTATTTAAAGGATTCAAGTTTATGAGCTCTGATATTTTTCTGCTATCTTTTCACTTGTAGATATAAAAAGTACCTTGATTTGATAATCATGTATAGTTGTCATATCCGAGTTCTTTGAAATAAGAAAATAGGTACTTTGTAAGGTATTAAAAACTACATAAAAACAAATGTATGAGTATATTTCATTCCGTATATGATAATCAAGTCCTATGTTTTTTAAATCACAATGAGGTGTGTTAGTATGTATTAGCCTCTTTAATACTGGGATTTAAGAAAAGTTGGGGCGGGGGGATCACTCAGGGAAAAAGGAGACATGTAATACTTTAAAAAATAAAAAAGAAAAAAAAGAAAAGTTGGTTAGGGGTAATTGTTACAGCAGCAAACAGAAACTTCTTTCAGATTATGCCAGTTTTAGTAATTTAGAGTCTTGAGGGCCTTCGCCAAGGATTATTTCATTTCTAAATTAATTTTAGAGATAAAATGTCTCTAGTGTCTCTGACTTATGCTAATTCTAGCAGCTTTCCATTGGACACATAGCTATTTAAACTTTTAAGAAAATGAAAGCTGTCATTTTTAATCTCAATGAATAAAAAGCAAAGTAAGCAGGTACTTATTAAGGAATCTGAGCATCATAACTAGCCTTTAATAAAATTCTGAAACCTAAATGCCTCTATTTTTGTTGTTTCTTGTTTGGCTAAACCCTATATAGGACTGTACTGACTTTGGCCAGGGAAATTCAGTACTACATAAGAAATCTTTTAAAAATATATATTATTAACACATACCACAAAATAACCAAGAAATAAACTAGGAAGGACATGAAGTATGTATAGAGAGCAAGAAAAACATTTTAAATTTAGATTTAATATGTAAGTAAACTGAAATGTTTGGATAATGATTTTTTAAGTTGATACTCAAGTGAGTAATCATATTTTTGCTTACTGAGATACCTCCTTGTATGGAGTATTTATTTATCTTCACTTTGATGTTTTACTACTTATTGAATAATATAAAAATAAATTAACCTTTTAAGAAACTTTCATTTTTCTAAATTATTAGGGAAGAAAAAAGTTAACACTTATATCTGGACACTTGGGCACTTGCTGTTGCCAGCTGCCAAGTGACATTGCCAACCTAATATATATTTATGCAGGATCAAACTGTGATCATGTATGTGTTAAGATGTAATGTTAGGATAAATCATGTGCATCATAGAATGTTATATCACTATGAATTAGGAAAAATCAGTTGATATCAGAGTGCACACTGAATCAATGGAATAAAAAACCCTATCTTAAATTATTAAATAAATGTTGTTATATTTTTCTTCTTAAGGTGGATTTTTCTCCTTAATACTTCTCATGTCTCTAGAGAAGTTCCTTTGAATGATGAAATTGATGTTTGACGCTTTTGTTTCTCCTAACATCTGTGTTGCATATGTGATTAGGAATAAAGGAAGGGTTCTTATTCTCTCAGACTCTTACTTTCCTCTTCTAGCAATCATCTTTTCAAGTTCTTATGACATTTTATTCCTGTCTTTTTTAAATAAATCTTTTTTATTATTCATACCTGCATCCTTTAAAATATATTCATGCCCTAAATCTTACCCAGGTATTATATACTACTCATATATTCTTTTCTTTCATGACCCATTTTGCACCATTTGTCTAGGCTTCATTCATCTTGACCCATATCTCCTGATATAGGCAACTTATCTCATTTGTTGTTTACAATTCTAGGCGGCATCTGAGAGACCTCAGAATCACTCTATAAACAAAATGTGAAACTAGGAGAGAGTGATATGCTCAGTTTTCCCGCATTGTTTAGCTATATTATGTATAGTTGTGAATATTCAGATGGGAAAGGACATAAAAGTGGTATCAACCCCATGCCTTACAAAATTAATTTTTAAATTTGTCATTTGAAGCCATTTGTCGCATCTGATTTATTTGTTGTAACTGGTTCTCCAGAGAGGACTGGATTATCCTATGCAGGTTAACAGTTTAGAATTTAATCTGTTACAAAGCATTTAAATGATGCCAGTATAAAACAAAACCTATATCTTTTGTGTGCACCTCAAGCCCTCTGGAGGAGTAATTTCTTTGCTCTGAACTCCTACAGCACTTTATTGGATCTTCCTTCTGGCTCAGGTCACTGCTACTCCTGCCCCCTCCTCCCCTTTTGGAACTCATGTGTAGAAGGTTGGGTTAATCACACTCAATTCCTGGTACTTTGACATTGTGGCTCCTCTCTTACTCCCTTTATCCCTCTTTCATTCCTCTACTTGCCCTGTGGGCATTCTGAGTTGGTTTTGTTTTGTTTTGTTTTGTTTTGTTTTGTTTTGTTTCTGGGGGTAGGGGGGAGTTTGATGTGTAGATTCTTTTGTTCTTACACATTCTCATAATATGTTTACTACTTAATGGGTATTTTAAATTTAACAAGTGGTATTGTGCTGAATTCCATTTTGTTTTTTACTTTTTTCATTCAATACTGTTTTTAAGATCTATTTATGTGTCTACCTCTATATTGTTTCTGCCTGCAGCACAGTGCTTCACCCTGTATATCCTCCATTTTTCACCAGTCCTTTCTCCCAGTGATGGGTACCCAGTTGCTTCTCACTTCTCACAGATAATGCTGTGATGAAAATCCTTATATACTCCCCTTGTAGGTCTTTGTGAGAATTTATTTGGGATAAATTTAGGAGCAGAATTGCCTGTCATAGGAATGCATAGTTTATCTGAGAGTATTAAAATTTGCTCTCTATAATAGCTAGAACAGTTTACACTCCCACCAGCAATGCATGAGGGTTCCTATATTATACCCCCATTCCAGGCCTGGCAATCCTTGGATTTATCCCTATATTTGGACTCGTATACTTTTATCTCCTCTTTTAGACTGTAAGCTCCTCAAGGGCAGGGTTTATGTTGTTTATCTTTGTATAGTCCACTATGCCTTGCTTGTTCTATTTGTTCCAATATTTGTTGAATTAACTAATGAATACGAGGCTAAGAATATATATCGTTCTGAATGCAAAAGAAAATTATTAAACATTTTTAAGAAGGGAGATGTGATTAAAGAATGATGTTTTTAAAAAAATCAAGTAGTATTCTAAAATGGTGGGAAAAGATTGAAAACAGCAATATAAATGTAAAGAATGAACTCAATTAACATACTGCTTTTATATCCCAGAGTTGTTTATTGGAATAGGCACCTGAAAAGTTCTCATATTTTCATATCAAATCATTAAAAGTGCATAGAGCCCTGGCTGGTGTGGCTCAGTGGATAGAGCATCGGCTTTTGTACCAAAGTGTCGCAGGTTTGATTCCCAGTCAAGGGCATGCACCTGGGTTGCAGGTTCATTCCAGCCCAGTCAGGGTGCTCAGGAGGTAACCAGTCAATGTGTCTCTCTCTCATTGTTATTTCTCTCTCTCTCTCTTTCTCCCTCCCTCCCTCCCTCCCTCCCCTCCTTCCATTCTCTCTGAAAGTCAATGGAAAAAATATCCTCAGGGGAGGATTTAAAAAAAAAGTGTATAGAAAAATATATATATAGTGAATGAAATTGAGTGTTCTTATGGAATTTTTACTACTGATATTCTCTAATAGATTTCTATTATGTATTCATGTTTACATGGATTACATATGCCCAAATTTAATAATGCCTTTTAACATATAACTGCTTAGAAGGCAGAAGGTTGAATTAATCTTTTAGCATGTAACACAGATGCTCTGTCTTTGAACACTCTTGGTTAACCTTACTATCCTATATAATAAAGATGTAATATGCAAATGGTCATTACACCATGAAGCGTAACGACCGACCGACCACATAACGACTGGATCACAGATCAGCAGGAGGGTGAGGCAGTGAGCTAAAACAGGAGGGGGCAGGGCAGCAAGCTATGGGGGGACGGAGAAAGCTACAGGAGGGCAGGGCAGCGGGTGGAGAGCTACAGAAGGGGGTAGGACAGCAAGCTATGAGAGGGAGTAGGGGGCGGGGGGAGCTACAGAAGGGCAGGACAGTGGGCGGAGAGCTACTGGAGGGCGGCAGCAAGCTACTGGTGCACAGATTCGTGTGCAGGGCTACTAGTGTTAAAGGCGTGCCCTGCTACTTTGGGAAATTTTGGGACAGGTATTTAGACATAAAGAAAAAATGATGAATTCCAGGCCAATGGCTTTCATTTTTCACTATGACCACAATAAGAACATTGAAAACCAGGACACATTGTACATCTATTTATCCAAACACAAATTCCATTAGATAATATATATACTCTATTACATTTGATGTACTGTGTTATTTTCTAGACTACTTCATTAACCTTTTTTTCTATTTCAATTTAAAACCCAGCTGTTTAAAAATCATTCTAGCCCTAGCCGGCTTGGCTCAGTGAATAGAGTGTCGGCCTGCGGACTGAAGAGTTGCGGGTTCGACTCCAGTCAAGGGCACATGCCCCGGTTGCAGGCGATACCCGTAGGGGGTATGCAGGAGGTGGCCAATCAATGGTTCTCTCTCATCATTGATGTTTCTATCTCTCTCACCCTCTCCCTTCCTCTCTGAAATCAATAAAAAAATTTTTTTTAAAAAAATCATTCTAGCCCTAGCCTATTTTGCTCCATGGATAGGGTGTCAGCCTGCAGACTGAAGGGTCCCGGGTTCGATTCCAGTCAAGGGCACAAGCCAGGTTGCAGGCTTGATCCCCAGTAGGAGGGTGTGCAGAAAGCAGCCACTCGATCCGCTCTCATCATTGATGTTTATATATCTCTTTCCATCTAACTCTTCCTTCCTTTCTGAAATCAATAAAGATTTTTTTTAATGATTCTAAAAAAAATAATTCTAGTAAGGTGCTATGTAGAGATATAAGAAAGCAAAGGGGTCACAGAACAAAGTTTATATCTGATTAGACAAAACCAAGTAAGAAATACAAAACCAAATCTACTGGTATGTCATGTGTTTTGTCCTTTAGCCATTATTTTTCTATTGCACAGTATACTAATTATTTTAGACACAAAAATGATTGGTAGAATTAACTCATTTCAATAATAAAGTAAATATTTGGCATGTACATGTCCACCTCATTCCCTCACTGCCCATAATAAAATAAAATAAAATAAAAGGTCTCGTTCAAAGCTGTCTCTATATTATGGTTTCCTATTACAAAGTTTTTCTACTGGAAGCCAAACCAAAAAGATGAGATAGTGACTTTTCCTAAATTCCTAGAAAGTACTTTATAATGTCATCCAATGTTACCAATGAATAGATTTATTTATTTACATGTGACAGTGGAAGATGTTGGAAGGAGAGGGAACTCTTATTTTCTAGCATCTTATATACTACTTACTACCTTCCTGCTAACTGAAAATTTGTTGCTAAAAGAACACTTGTCACATTCTCTACTTTTCCCCAAAATTGAAGGTGTTGCTTCAGCTTCTGGGAATGATTAGGTTGTATTATTTATTTTTCACCAACCTGGTTTACTTTTGATATTACAGCTTGTGTTACTGCTTTGATGTGTATCTAGCCTCTTTGGAGAAGAACTGCTTTTTGTTCACTACTTTCACCATCCTTTGTTTTTTGTGTGTTTTTTTAAATATATTTTGTTGATTTTTTACAGAGAGGAAGGGAGAGAGATAGAGAGTTAGAAACATCGATGAGAGAGAAACATCGATCAGCTGCCTCCTGCACACTCCCCACTGGGGATGTGCCCACAACCCAGGTACATGCCCTTGACCGGAATCGAACCCGGGACCCTTCAGTCTGCAGGCCGACGCTCCATCCACTGAGCCAAACCGGTTTCGGCACCATCCTTTGTTTTTACTGCTACATATACTAGTATTCTGGGCTTATAGTTTCTATATTTAGTTAAGTTACTTTTAGTAATCTTGTATTTTAAACTTCTTGCATCTTATTTATTAACAAGAAAGGGCCATTTCTACTGTTACTGTCCTCAAAATTCTAGCCTTATTTTGGATCATCTTATTATTTGTTAGATTTTTAATTTTTGAACATTCTATAAGTTCATATAATTACCAGTCTGGTTAGTGTTGAACTCTTACATGGATTTCCTTAATCTTATATACAAAATACTTATCAACTATATAAGGGTGTTTTGAAATTAATAAGTGTTTAAAGGAGTTTTCAGTCTTTGCAGAATTTTTAAATTTAGTATGCTAAAGTCATTGAATTTATCACACAACTGAGTTTTTGTTGTTGTTCTTTGTGCTGGTTATCCTTCCTTTTCTTATCTGTTGATTGTCATTAGGTACTTTGAACAAATATATCAAACCATGAATTCCTATATAAACTTATGGAAATATTTATAAAATTATCTCACAAATCTAAAGGCTATTGCTTTGAAAGAATAAAGTATTTCTTCACTTTGTTCAGATAGAAATGTAAAATTGAATATAGACAATACATTTTGCTAAGCTTGCATTTAAAGAATAAGTCTTTTAAAGTGATGGCAGTAATTTTGGAACTGTGGCCTTCTGACCTTGTAAAGACTGTTTCTTGTGGAAAAACTGTTAGTCTTTTTCAGTAATAAAACATGTTGCAGATATTAGAGCTGCCTGCAGTTTTAACATCTCCCATTCTAGCAAAGAAGCAGCTGAATCTCTAATTTTATTTTTCAGTGGTTTTGTCACCTCTTGTAATTCAGTATGTTTTAACATCTAATAGGTGACTTTTTCCTTTGGATTTGAGAATCATTTTTAATGCATTGGATGATCTGTTTTTTAAATTCTTAATATAACTATGTTTATGTTACTCATATATGTTGACTACAGTCCAAAAGAGTGGACAACTAATTTTTTTTCTGAGTTCTTTTTTAATCCTCACTGAAGGACATTTTTCCCACTGATTTCTAGAGAGAGAGTAAAGGGAGGGAGGAGGGGGATGGAGAGAGAGAGAAACATTGATATGTGAGAGAGACACATTGACTGGTTGCCTCTGGAACACACCTGGACCAAGGCCAGAGATCAAACCCACAACTGAGGTATGTGCCCTTGACAGGGAATGGAACCCAAGTCCAACACTCTAACCACTTAGCAACAATGGCCAGGGCAACTTTATGGTATTTAAAATTAAACAGCAATGAAGCTGTTAAAAAAGAACTGGGTAGGCTTGGCCATTTTGTTCAGTGGTTAGAGCATCAGCCTGCAGACCAAAGGGTCTCGGGTTTAATTCCTGGTCAAGGGCACATACCTTGGTTGCGGGTTCTACCCCTGGCCCTGATTGGGGTCCAATACATAAATGTTTCTCTCTCTTTCTCTTCTTTTCTCTCTTTCTCTCCCTTCTCCTCCACCTCCCCTCCCATCACCTTCTCTAAAAATCAACGGAAAAAATATCCTAGGGGGAGGATTAACACACACACACACACACACACACACACACACACACACACACACACACAAATGCTATAAAGTTCACTCATTTTAAATGTAAAATGCAGTGAGTTTTAATAAACTTACAGAGTTGTGCAACCATCACTACCATCTATTTTAGCATATTTCCATTACTCCAAAAAGATCTCTCATGACTGTCTGTGATCAATCTCCATTCTCACCACCATAACCTCAGACAACAACCACTAGTTTCCTCTCTGTCTCTATAGAATTGATATAAATGGAATTACACAATATATGGTCTTTTGTGTCTGTCTTCTTTCACTTACCACAGTGATTTCCAACCTTTTTCATCTTGTGACACACATAAACTAATTGCTAAAACTCTGCAGTACATCAAAAAATATTTTTGCCGATCTGACAAAAAAACAGATATACTTTTGATTCATTCACACCAGATGGTTATTATTGTGTTGCTGTTATTTTATTTGACAATTTAAGGGAAAAGAGGTCAGTGCGCCTGACTAAAGAGTCAGGTATTGCATATTTTTAAAATTCTTGTGGTGGCACACTAGTTGAAAATCACTGACTTAGCATATTTTCAAAGTTCATCCATGTTGTAGAATATATCAGTAGTTTGTTCTTTTTTATTACTGAACTAGAGGCCCAGTGCACGGATTCATGCACCAGTGGGGTCTTTTGGCCTGGCCTGTGGGCATTGGGCAAAACCAGCTCTTCAACATCCCTTGAGGGATCCCAGATTGCGAAAGGGCACAGGCCAGGCTGAGGGACCCCACTGGTGCACAATCGGGGCTGGGGAGGGACCACAAGAGGACTCTAGAGTGTGTCTGGCCCGTCTTGCCAAGTCCCGGTCGGCTGGACCCCAGCAGCAAGCTAACCTGCCAGTCAGAGCATCTGCCCCCTGGTGGTCAGTGCACATAATAGTGACTGGTTGAACAGTTGGTGGGACAATTAGCATATTAGGTTTGTATATATATACAGATAGTCCCAGTTCTTCCTAAATAAGAGGATTAAGCCTTGAATTAAAGCAGTAATTACATGTATCCTCCATTCTAATGTCCAGATGTTAGGATTATTAATATTTATAATTATTTTGTCATGAGAGGAGAAACTTAATTTAGGTGTGATTCAAAAACCTTGACATAATGTACATTTACTTTATTTTTAAACACATTGTCAATATGAGTACTCTTATATGGGAAATCTGATTTTCCTCTTAGGTAACATCATTTTTCTCTGATAGATGCTTACATTAAGAGTTTATGTAAACTCAGAAAAAATTACTCTTTTTAATATTAGTGTTCATGTACAAAAGTATTAAAGATGATAGAAAATTTTAGAACTATGTATCTTGAAAAAACTGATTTCACATAATATTTTGATATATTAAGAGAAGCATTTTGGCAATTTGAAAAAAACTACTTTCATCTACCAGTTATAGTTTCTTGTAATCTTTGCTTGCACAGTTAATATTGTGCAAAGAACAGTTGAGCAGTTAAGCTAATATTAATGGTATCTTAACTCTATTTTGATAATGCTTTAGATTTGATATTCTTTAAGAAGTCTAGTCAAATAAACAGAATTTTGAGATTCTTTTCCTCTTTGATTTGATTTTCATCCTGTCCTGTCTTAATTTCCAAAATCCTCCTGTTCTAAAGATTAAACTTTTTATTAAAAATTTCATTTTTTTAATTGGCAACATCCTAGTTTGTGCTGTTAAATAGATGAGTATAGTCTTTACCTACCACTGTGTGAATCTTTAAACATTCATTCTACAGCATTAGTTATAAGGGTTTGGGGAGGGAGGTCCATGTGTGTGGGAGGGGGAGCTGATTTTTTTTTTTTTTAGCATGGCACTTTTTCAAACATTTTTCATGTGCTTAGGTACATCCAAGCAGAAGTCCAGTTCCCTGCAGGTAGCAGATCAGGACGTACTGCCACCTTTTCACCCATACCAGCCTTTGGAGTGCATAGTAGAGGAGACTGAAGGCAAGCTGAATGAACTGGGACAAAGAATTAGCGCTATTGAAAAAGCACAGCTTAAGTCATTGGAGTTAATTCAAGGTGAACCTCTGAACAAAGATAAGATAGAAGAACTTAAAAAGAACAGAGAAGAGCAAGTCCAGAAGAAGAAGAAAATACTGAAAGAGCTGCAGAAAGTGGAAAGGCAGTTGCAGATGAAAACACAGCAACAATTTACCAAAGAATACTTGGAAACCAAAGGTCAGAAAGACACAGTATCTCTACACCAGCAGTGCTCTCATAGAGGAGTCTTCCCAGAAGGGGAAGGAGATGGTAGTCTTCTAGAGGATCACTTTTCAGAGTTACCTCAGGTTGACACAATCTTATTTAAAGATAATGATGTTGATGATGAGCAACAGTCTCCACCATCGGCAGAACAAATTGATTTTGTCCCAGTCCAGCCTTTATCATCTCCACAGTGTAACTTTTCCAGTGACCTAGGTTCTAATGGGACAAATTCTCTTGAACTTCACAAAATATCAGGTAATCATCAGATTATAGGACAGCCTCAGATTGCTATTACTGGACATGATCAGGGGCTGTTAGTTCAAGAACCAGATGGACTAATGGTTGCAACTCCAGCCCAGACGCTTACCGACACTCTTGATGACCTGATAGCAGGTGGGTTAAGAAATATATCTGTAATAATTTTTCTTTAATCTGTGTGCTCAACTTCTTTACACAACCCTCCAAAAACACCAACTTTGTACTTTTATGTTTTAGAATGATCTTTGTAAAATTATTTCCTGAGGTGTTTTGGAAGTGATTTTAATTAAGCTCTAACACACAAAAGTGTGTTTGCCCCTCTTCTTTTTGTTACTTACAAAGGCAAAGAAATAAAGCTGCGTGATCCTTTACTTTAGATCTTTGGTGTCAAAATCACCCTGTGTTGTGTCTTGGTTAAGAGATCTCAAAATAGAATTCCTTTGTAGGCTTTAGAGATATTCACAAAAGATTATACATTAAATTTTCCTGCTAGTGATTTTTATGTTTGGAAATCAGAATTCTAAATCACATTGTTTTTTTTTATTTATAATTTTATTAGATCAATTTAAATATTTATAATTGAAAGGGATGTTCAGAGAAAACTATAAACATTCCATGTTGATACAGTATTTGTGGTTAGAATATTTAAAGTTAGAAATTATTGTCAACTTGATGATGATTTGGAGATTGGGATTTTTATATTAACTGTCTTGATGAAAGCACACAGACAGACATAATACACACACACAAAAATAAAAAATAAAAAAGGACCTGGTAACCTTAAAGTATGTTTCTTTTCTTTTTTCTTTTTTTTTTTTTGTGGAAAATTACAACTAGATATGAAATGAGGTACACAAGTTTACTTTCCCTTTCATTGTCCTTGCAGCAGTGGGAAAACAGTGCAATTAATCATTTACCTTCCTAAAGATGGCTGGTGAATGTATCACCTCCATGAGAGCCCAGTTCAGAAATGCAGCCAGAATGGCTGTTGACAGTGGATGAAGACCAAGAACTAAGATGTAGCTGGAGTGATATTCAAAGGCAGGCCAGTCCTCTGTCTCGATTGCAAAATTTTTTTCCTTAACTGTTGTCTGTTTCCTCTTGTCATATTCTCCTTCCCTCCTCCCATCCCAATTATGCTATCCCAGTTTTCTTCTTTTGTGAGTCTTTAGTCTTCCTAATCTTTACTGAATCTTTAAAAATGTGGAATAAGATTACTTAAATCAGGAATTTTGGGGGGCATGTGTATGACTTTCAGTGGTTATAGAATTGTAATATAGCCTGTGAGGCTCCTCTAATATGGAATATAGGTACCACTGTGCAGAGGAGGAATATCTTAGTTTTTGTAAAAAAAAAAATAAAAATGCTGGGAAATGTTTTAAGGAGTTAGATTATTTAATTTAGGTTTTTATATCTTAAGCTCACAGCCATTTAACTCAAATTAACTTTGTGTCATTAGCATTGAGAGTTGTTATAAATTATAAATAAACTCAAAGTTTATTTGTAGCTCTTATTTCTAATCTGGGAAAAAGTATATATTGGAGTGTGAAGTATGATTATGAATAATAATAATAAAACTAGTGATCCTGGAATAACATTTTTAAGGTTCTATAAATAGCATTGTAATGTTCCTAATTAAATACTCAATTTACATTATGAAACCCACATTACTGATCAATCTAGTATTGTTGTAACTTAGGACCTGTTTGGTTGGTGTTTTTAAAGACTAGAAACAGCTCTAAAAGTAAACTTGTAGATTTGAACTTTATGGTAGTAAATGGATGGTCAGATAGTTTTGTTGGGGAGGTTAAATTTTATTTCACCAAAGTATTTGTTAAATTGAAGTGGTCTTTTACAAAGTTAACATAAAACTTCAAAAAGCTGTTTTAGAAAACATCTTCTAATGATATGTAATGTTAATAGAAACTAATAAAATTTAATTTCTGTTAGACATTAATATCTAGTGATAGCTGGTCTACCATATTATGTAATATTATTTTATTAATAAACTTTAACTTGTAAATCAGCCAATAAATATAAAAATTATGTTCATATAAAAAAACTTCCATTAAGCCCAGGTTTCTCTTAATTTTTTTAATTGAAGGTTAAAGAAATTAGACAAGGATGAATGGTGAATACCTAATTCTACAAGTGTATGATACATTGAAATTGGTAGGATTATATGTGAGACCAAAGATGTGATTAATTTTACCTAAATTAAATCTAGTTCTCAAGCCTTGTATTTAATAAAGGAGAGAATACTGTACATCTTGCAGTTATACTCTAGAAAATATTCATTTATAATAGCAATAAATTTACTCTTTAAATATAGGAGTATTTTTTCTTTAATGCAGTTTTATTCTCAAAATTTATCATGATGAGTTGGTAGATACATAATTTATTAATGTCACAACTTGATTAGCTGACTAACTTAGTCTTTTAGTATATAGTCTTATTTGTGTCATATTTGATTTAGTCCCAGACAAAATGTATGTAAAATCTTGATTGGGAGCATGGTTCTTCAAGTCCTTTTCTTCTGAAAGTATTGGACTTTTACAGTTTATCATAATAACAAGTGATTTTCATGTCCAGACCTCAGTTTTACATGATTCCAATATCTAGAACTGAGGTCTGGAAATTCAAAGCAACTTAAAGAATTCAAAATAGCTTTGACCATTGAGCAGTTTTAGAAACATTAGTAAAAATTTCATTGTGAATATATAAAAAACATTGGCTAAAAATTAACTAATATCTGTTCAATTTATTGAGCACTTACCATGCGCTAAGCTCTGTGCTAAATGCTTATGTACATTATCTTGTGAACTATTTATAATAATCCTATAAAATACTTTTCCCACCTGTTTTTCTTTTAAAAAACTGAGGCTTATGGAAATTAAGTTGCTAGCAACAAGAGTCAAAAGTCAGTTCAGCCAGGTTTAAGAACCACAGATGTAATATGCTTGCATCTGATTCAACTTGAAGTTCTCAGTTTATCTTAAAGATATTTTCTCAAAACTTCTAAATTCTATTAAATAACATTTTCTTATTTTATATTAAGATTTGATGCGCATATAAGGGCTAATGTATTTTTGTGACTTTAGCACATTATTATTGCTATTGGCATGCTAATAGGCTCTTTACAACAAATTCCAATTCAAAAGTATTTTACTTTAAATAATACTGTGGTAGTCAATGTGGCTTAAGAATAAAAGAGTAATTAGGAAACTCTTATTTTTTAGGGCACTTACAATAAAATGCCTTTAAATAATAATTTCCTCTAATAGATGTTAATATTTTATTTATAGATTTTTATTTATTTACATGAAACTAATAGTTACTGTTAAATAAAACAATTTATAGTGATTTAATTTATTAAAAACTTACAACATAGCTTATGTAAACCTAGTATCTGAGGTTTTTATATAGCAAGGTTTATTATCATCTTCCATATTGCCTACAAAACTGTCTTAAATTTTATAATGAATTAGGTAGAATATTATCCTTAGTTCTTTTATCACCTTTTTAGGATAGTGTATAAATTTAATTTGAATTATGTGACTTTTGTGATAGTAATTATAGTCATTTTCAGAGACATTTTATTCAGAGGTAGGAAACAATTTAGGATTTATGAAAATGTTATAGTCTTGGTGTAAATTTATCTTAATAAAACCTTTATTCCACATGTACCTTTAAATCTTTGCTACTTTCTAGTTTTATCTTTATAACTTTTGTATGTAATTAAGCCTATTAAAGTCACTTCTATGAAATGTTGCTGATTGTCATTATTGCAAGGTAGAAAAAATGTTTCTAAAATAATGTTGTAGAAAATGTACAATAGTTGGTGTGACAACACATTTTTTGTCATAGTTTTTAAATGCACAAAAGTATTTTTTTAAAGTCAACTCTGTAAAGAAGTCTTTTTATAACATCATATTCTGGCACAGCACTCTAATCAAATGTTTAAAATTTTTTAAATGTCTGTTTTTCATATAACAAGAGATAACATGAATAAATAAAATTAATAATGATTAAAAAGTAGTTCTTCAATAAGGTGTATGTTAATAATTATGAGACCAGTGTAAAAATTTTATTATAAAGGTGCTATGTATCATCTTTAGAATCTTGCTTACTAGAGCTATTTTCCAAATATATCAACTGTTTTGAGGAGAAATAACAAATATCTGCTTTTATTTCATTAAATGATAAAAATTTTTAAACTTTTTTTCATTTGCATGTTCTTGTAGATGAAACAAATATATATAATAATCGTTCCTATTTGTAAATGGATAGTTTAAATTATGTATACTTATGTGGTGACAATCTGCAGAAATTCATATTGCCAAGATAATTTTATATATATTGATGGGGAGGACAGTTCATATGGAAACATATCTGAACATTTTTAAATTTTGTTATTTTTTAAAGTAGTATACTAAACTGAGTCATTCACACTTGTGAACACCTTAGCAAGTGATTGGGGTCCTATCAAAATTCTAGAGAGAAAATATTCTCTAACATTTGAAATGCTTATAGTTCCCTTTAAGACCTATATGTTTTCTTGACTTTCAGTCTGGGTGATAGAAGTTTGTTTAGTGACATTACTGAAGCCTTGTTGTCTTTTTCCATATTATTAATGATTGTGTGTTTTCCTGAGTTTTTTTCCTTCTTAAGTAGTAATGTTTTTCAAATTAGTGAATAATAGTACTGAAAGTTCTATAAAATATCTGATAATTACATTTATTGAGTACTTACTATATGCCAAACACTGTGTTAAATGTTTTTATAAATTATCTCACAGACAATTCACAGCATCCCTCTAAGATAGGTCCTATTTCCCTCTCTATGAGGCAAACTTCATCTCTAATGAAATGTTAAGAAATATATAGACATAAAGGTATCATTTCAGTTAACAAAGTTTCCAAACACCAGATTTTGAGATCTAAAATAAAAGTTTCAATGTTCAGTTGAAAAATAGTTTGATTTTCAGACACTGATTCATTGTGGCAAATTTTCAAAGCAAATATTGAATTTTTTAAAATGCTCTCTGCTATTAATGGGATAAATATTCTAACTTGTTCTCCCCTTTTTTGCATTGTTCTCAGGATATTTTATCTAATTGCCTTTTATAAATTAAGAAAGTCTTTACTTTTTTAAAGGAAACTATTTTTTCTCTATTAACAATGTAAAAGGCTACCATTTGTTACATTTGCACTCAATAACAGACACTATACTAAGTATTTTACCGGCATTATTCTGAGTATTTCCAACAGCCTTACAAGGCAGGTATTGTTATTATTCTCCCCATTTTACACCTAAGAAAAATTGAAACTCCAATAGTTTCATCTGACTCCAAAGCTTAGGATTTAGTTACTACATTATATTACTAATACAGAATTTTATATTTTCTGTATTTTTTTGTATATTATAAATGACTTTACTCTTTTAGTAGAATTCAGCAATATGGATATTGTTTTTCAGCTGTGAGTAGCAGAGTGCCCACTGGTTCAAACAGTTCCTCTCAGACCACAGAATGTCTTACACCTGAACCCTGTTCACAGTCTCCAAGCAATGTGGCTTCCCAGTCATTGCCCCCTGTCTATCCCTCAGTTGACATTGATGCACATGTGAGTATATTGCTTTATTTAAACTTATTTTGCACATTTTTATTTTCTTTGTTTGGAAAGGAAAATTATCATTTTATATTCATTGTGAAAATATTTGCTCTTCAATTGACAACCCCGTTGTAAAAAAACAAAATCTAATTTATTTTTTCCCCTTCTAGACTGAGAGCAATCATGACACAGCATTAACATTAGCTTGTGCAGGTGGCCATGAAGAACTCGTATCTGTACTCATTGCACGAGATGCTAAAATTGAACACAGAGACAAAAAAGGTAAGGAATGTCAGTCAAAAATAAAGCCTGGCCCTGGCCAGTGTGGCTCAGTTGGTTAGAGCATCATCCTATGTACGGTCACGGGTTGGATTCCCAGTTGGGACGTATGTGGGAGGCAACTGATCAATGTGTCTCTCTCACATCAATATTTCTATCTCCCTTCCTCCCTCCATAAGGTCATAAGGTCAATTATAAATAAATAAATAAATAAATAGTCTGAGTGTAGTTACATCAAGTTTTTTCACTGTCATTATGTAGTTTCTAGACTGTCTCAGTGAAAAGATGGATAATTTCAATTTGAAATTCCAGATTTGTTCATCTACAGAGCCTAATTATTCTCCAGAAATTTGACTATAAATTATCAGTGAAGTACAGGTTTCCTTTCTCCTTAATCCAAAAGTTGAGCATGCAGAGGTTTCAAAGTTCACTATGAGTATAAACTGTAATAGTTATCTTTGACTTAGCATTTCCTTTTTATAGATGTTTATGGATTTTTGTCACAAACAAATTAGAGGTTAGAGCAGTTTTATGTTAAATGCTTATAAGTATCTGCCCTGAAGACTTTCTCTACTAAAATAATCAAGAAATAAAAGCAGTGGCTTAATAAGTAAAAACCACAAATTTGTTTGAGATTTTTATTTTCTGATTTAGGCTTCACACCACTGATCCTGGCGGCAACAGCAGGGCATGTTGGAGTTGTTGAAATCCTTTTGGATAAAGGTGGAGATATAGAAGCACAGTCTGAACGAACTAAGGATACTCCACTTTCATTGGCATGTTCTGGTGGACGTCAGGAGGTGTGTTAATGTTAATTTTCATTTTGTAAATACGTTTCCTTATATTTTAAATATGCCTATGATGAGTGAACCACAATCCTAACACGTATGAAACGCAAATGGTTACTCAACAATTGACGAATAGAAAGAGTAACTTTTGATTTCAGTACAATTGGGATTTCAAACCTCTGAATTCCTTGATGTGAAATTGAATCCATTTCCCTAATGCTGATATTTGAATATACAAAGTCTAATTAATGATAAGTTGAGCCCTTGGTGTAAACTGGAATTCTCTGTTCACATTTTACTTTGTAGGTGGTAGACTTGTTGCTGGCTCGAGGTGCAAATAAAGAACATAGGAATGTGTCTGATTATACACCACTGAGTCTAGCTGCATCTGGAGGATATGTCAATATCATTAAGATTCTGCTTAATGCTGGGGCAGAAATTAATTCAAGGTATCTATCACCTATCTTGTTTTTTACTCATGATTAATAAGTTACTACTTAGAATAAGTGTCTTCCCCTAAATATTTGGATAGACACTATTTTTAATTAAGATAGTATTAAAGTTACAAGAGCCAACAGTTCTTCCTGTAATGTGCTTATAAATAATCACAGATTATTTCAACTAAGGTGACTATTTTTAAAGAGGTCTCCTTCAGAAAGTACTTGGTTATGTATAGTTGAACATTTATAACTCTAAATAAGGATTATGTTTTAAATTGTAAGATTTTCCTATTTCTAATTATTAGTCTAAACAAATAAAATCATTCATTGGTTTCTTTTTACGGAAACATTTTCATCCTTTATGTTCTCTATGCTTTCTTAAAAAAACAACAGGTAACATATTTTAATTTTCTAATTTCCCCCCTGAGGACTGGGAGTAAACTAGGTATTTCTCCCCTGATGTTGGCTGCAATGAATGGACATGTTCCTGCAGTGAAATTGTTGCTTGATATGGGTTCAGACATTAACGCCCAAATAGAGACCAATCGGAACACAGCTCTCACCTTGGCCTGTTTTCAAGGTCGAGCAGAAGTAGTGAGTTTGCTTCTGGACCGAAAAGCCAATGTTGAGCATAGAGCAAAGGTAAGCACTTTATAATTTGTCAACTACATCAGATATATTTCTAGTATGAAAAAGAATGGCATTTCAACTCAATTTGATGTACTGTTTTAAATTGTCATAACTTAAAACTGATGCCCTAATGCAAGATTGGAGAATTGTGCTATACAGTGGTCAGTAACACATTATCACTATTCATGACTTTTATTAAGGACAGTGAAGAAAATAGAATCAGTATTTTTTTCAATCTCAGGTTTGAGTGGTTCTCTTAATCTTCTAATTTGCAGCTTTTGAATGTAGTAATATTATTTTATAGTAAGATATTTTTGAGTAGTAAGATTATTTTATAGAGCCCATTAATGTAGATTTTTAAAGAGGCATGTGCCTTAATAAGGCATGTGCTTACCAATGGTAAAAACCCCAATCCAAAAAATTACTGCACAGCCCTAGCCAGTGTGGCTCAGTTGGTTGGAGCATCATCCTGTACCCAAAAGATGGCGGGTTCAATTCCCTGTTGGGGCACATACCCAGGTTGTGAGTTCAATCCCAGATCAGGGTGTGTGTGGGAGGCAACTAATCATAATCAGTGTTTCTCTCTCACCCTTCCTCTCTCTGAAATCAATTTTTTTAAATTACTGCATAGATTATAAATTTAAGATAGCCAAATTCTGACAATTTTATGACTATTTAGCATTCAGAAAGTAAGAGTATGTCAGTGTTTCGAATTCTTTTTTGGCTTAGAACTATTAAGTACTTAGAACTCTAGAAAAATGTAACTTGTGTAAAATTCTTAATAATCAGACAATTGCCCAGCTGGTAGTCATTTCAAGTTGGAAGGATTTGAATGAAAATCTCATTTTTTTCTCCCTGAATTTCATTAAAACTTTTCATTGCACAAAGAGAGATGAGCCTTTCCTGCTATCCAGTTTATCTTTTATATTACAGATAATCAGTGTAACCCACTTGATTATTAGAAGTCCTAGATGAATCATCTTACTTTAGAAATACTACCAGTAGGAAATATCTTTTGGCAAAAATGTCATGAACAAAACACATGAATAAAATATATGATATTTCAATCTATTTTACCTAAATTTGAATAGGATTGAAAGAATTTACCCTGAGGTATTTAGCAAACTGCGTTCTCAGATGAAGTATTATCTAAAAAAGTTTTCCCATTGAACATTGTGCTTTACTTACTTCTTATTCATTTTTAATATCTTTATTTGTTGTGCAGAGAAGTTAAGTCTCATGCATAAATTTATAACAATATAGAAGTTATAAAATTGTTTTGTTTGTTTTAATTTAGCATGTGGTCGTATAAGTTAATTCATTCTAGCTTGTCTAATTGCATCTAACAATTTTTACTTGCTGTTTAGTGAAATTTAAGATTGTGAATATTGCTTAGCTGTTTTATGAGAGAAAATAACAAATAGAAAACACAAATCAATTGTTTTAGCCTTATGAAAAGTTATACTAATTTACTTGAATAATTTTTGGTTTAAACAGACTGGTCTTACCCCCTTGATGGAAGCTGCTTCTGGAGGGTATGCTGAGGTTGGGAGAGTTCTCCTTGATAAAGGAGCAGACGTCAATGCCCCCCCTGTGCCTTCCTCAAGAGATACTGCTTTAACAATAGCAGCGGACAAAGGTCACTATAAATTTTGTGAGCTCCTCATTAGTAGGTGGGTAAATTTTTTATTTATATATAGAACTTTCTACTTTCACTTTCCAGAGCCATTAAAGCTAATAAAATTGTTCTACTTTACTGACATTTTAAAGAACAGATTGTTTACATGATCTCTTGTAACAGATAAAAGACAAATAGAGAAAAATAGAAAAAGTTTGTCTCTTCTCATAGGAAACAAACTACATTAACATCTTTTGATTTTATAGAGGAGCCCATATTGATGTTCATAACAAGAAGGGAAACACACCACTTTGGTTGGCATCCAATGGTGGACATTTTGATGTGGTGCAGTTGCTGGTACAAGCAGGTGCTGATGTGGATGCTGCAGATAACCGGAAAATCACACCTCTTATGTCAGCATTTCGGAAGGTAATTTGATATGGGTGGGGGGGATAAAATTTAATAATTTTAAGTCAATTCTAAGTTAAAACTATATAAGAAAGATAAATTGACCTTGGATAAATGACTATAAATCTATATACAAATAACTGCTATATTTTCACTTTTTGTGGCCGAATCTAATAGCTATATGGAAGCTCACTACAAGCAACTTTATTAGATTAACTTGTGTCTAGACTAGTTTTGTTATGTCATTGTACATAAAGCATTAGATTTAAGGGCAGTTATTATATGCAGATGGATGTCTTCTCTACATCAGGAGGAAAAAAAATGAGTGGACTCTTTAATAAAAACTTATTATACCATATATATTTATAAAGGCTCACTTATCTGTTATATTTTTAAAAGCCCTCCCATTACATTTATGATAAACTATAAATGACTTAACATGGCTTACAAAGCCCTGTAGGATATGGCTCATGCCAGCCTCCCCAGACCAGTCATTTATACTACCCTTCCCCTTGGCTCAGTATACTTCAGCAATAAATTTTTAACTGCCTCAGGTCTTTTTCTCACTAGTTTTCTTTTCCCAAAATGTCTTTCCCTTGCATCACCTGACTCATTTCTACTTAGCGTTTAGCTCCCATTTTAAATGTTAGAGTTCTTCTGTAACACCCAATCTGTAAAGGTCCCTCTTCTTCTCTTTTATAGTACACTATTATTTTCCTCATCCAGATGTGTAGTTTATATGTTCAAATGCATGTTTACTTTTTTTTAAAATATATTTTATTGATTTTTTACAGAGAGGAAGGGAGAGAGACAGTTAGAAACATCGATGAGAGAGAAACATTGATCAGCTGCCTCCCGCACACTCCCTACTGGGTGCCTGCAACCAAGGTACATGCCCTTGACTGGAATCGAGCCCAGGACCCTTGAGTCTGCAGGACAACGCTCTATCCACTGAGTCAAACCAGTCAAGGCTACATGTTTACTTTTTTAATGCCTATCTCCTCAACTAGGCTGGAAGATCCATGAACAATAAGATTCATGACTTTTTCACCACTGTTCATACCCTGTTGTTTAGCACAGTGCCTAACTCATAATAGCTGGTAACTAAATAGCTATTGAATGAGAGTAGTATTAGTTATGTGTCTTAGAAAAATATCTTAAGATATTTTCTAGACTTAATTCTTTTTACAAAATTTTCTTTCCTTTTAATTGAGGTATAATTTATATCCAGTGTAATGCACAAGTCTGAGGTTCATAGTTTAAAGCGTTTTGATAAATGCATATGCCCATGTAACTCAAACCCCATAAAGATATAAAATATTTCCATCATTCTAGAAAGTATTATCGTGCCTGTGTTCAATTAATTCCCTGCTTTGAAAGCAACCACTTTTCTGTTTTGTGTCACTACCAGACCAATTTTTGAGGATGTCTTAGAACCTGAATAGGAGGGGAAACTATGCAAGTTTGGTTATTTTATAATAGAATTGATAACAAATTATTCATTCTCTGATAATGACAATTAAGAAGTGTTCTTTCTAGAGTCAAGTTATAGGACTCAGATAAATGTAGGCAATCTACCTTGTTTAGTAAGGTGAGAGCCAAAATAATGCTTTGAAATTTGGAACATCCTCTTTGTTTTTAGGACTAATTTACAAAAACTTTTCTACTTTCCATTGAAAATAGGCATATTAAACTCAGGAGAAATGTCTTTTGGTCCACCATATATTCCCGAGCATGTTGTACTTATCTTTTCTGTTTATAAACTCAACACTGATTTTATTTTTATAATTTCAATTTATAATTTAATAAACTATCTTAAAGTATTAATATACCTTTTACTCTTAAGTTTTTAAGCATATGGGGAAATTTTAAGAGATTTTCTGGTGTGTTTTCTGTTGTACTCTTTACAGGGTCATGTAAAGGTTGTTCAATATTTGGTGAAAGAAGTCAATCAGTTCCCTTCTGATATAGAATGCATGAGATACATAGCAACAATTACAGATAAGGTAGGTTTAATATGCTGTTGGAGCACATTTTTGTTTTTTGTGGAATTATGTGCTAAAATGTGCAGTTATGGACCTGTTCTTTTGTCCTCTATGAGACTAACCATCTCGTCTTTCTATACTTTAGTTTCTCCATTTATAAATAGAGAATGGGTATAATACATCTTTTTTTTCAATATATTTTATTGATTTTTTACAGAGAGGGAGGGAGAGGGATAGAGAGTTAGAAACATCGATGAGAGAGAAACATCGATTCAGCTGCCTCCTACACACTCCCCACTGGGGATGTGCCCACAACCCAGGTACATGCCCTTGACCGGAATCAAACCCGGGACCCCTCAGTCCGCAGGCCGACTCTCTATCCGCTGAGCCAAACCAGTTAGGGCTGGGAATAATACTTCTGATAAATGATTCCCTTACTTTTCTGAACCATAATTACAGTGACTGCAGCCAAAATTTATTGCTAGACCATTAGCCCAATTTAGAAAGTTTTCTGAGAACATATAAAGTTTTTAGGGAGTAGTTCCTTATTTTAAAGATTGATTCATGACTAGACTCAAAGGATAATTTAATTTATTTATTTGAATTAAGTCCTGGATTTTGGTATGCTAATCAGCTTGTCTTATTTGGCCTAGTATGTTATGTGTTCCTTCATTGAAATAATTCCATTTTTCACTATAGGAACTGTTGAAAAAATGTCATCAATGTGTTGAGACAATTGTGAAGGCTAAAGACCAACAGGCTGCGGAAGCAAACAAGAATGCAAGTATTCTTTTAAAGGAACTTGATCTGGAAAAGGTGAGTGGGAAAAATAATTTTCCTTATAAAAATATTGAAAATCTAAGGTAAATTTGCCACCTATAGACCAATATTTTGAACAAAATATTTTTCAAAGGAAATGATTAGTAGATTAATTTTTAATTTGAACCTGTCATTCATAAAAAATATTTTGAACCATATAAGTGAGGGCTAGTTTTCAAGCAGATCACAGTTTACCTAATGATACTGACTGCCTAAGTGGTTTTAATATTAGTCTAAGAAAAAAATTTAGTAAAACATTGGAAATCATTTATTATAAGATCTGGGCTATAAGTGGTTTATTATATCCTCAAAGACTAAGTGTCAAGTAACCTAGAATGTGTGGTAAAATGGAAAAAGTTAAATAAACAAGATCACTTTTCTGAGGCTCAGTCTGTTTACCAGGGAAATGAGGATGTTGTTATTAAATCCAGAATTTATATTAAAAGAACAAACTCCATGATCAAATAGACATTCTAGGAATGCAAGACATAGCTTAACCTGAAAATATTTTGTTGATTAAACGAAGAAAAAAGATACAATCATTTTGGAAAATGCCAGTTCTTAGTTTAAAAATTACAAAATAAAACTTGTAAGCTAAAAACAGAAGGAAAGATTGCTTACACATCAATGAGAAAAAGAGAACTTGCTCAGAATAAGGAATGATTCACAGAAAAATAAATATGGATGGTCAATAGATGGAGAATGCCTAATTTTATAAATAAAGAAATGCACTATAAAAGAGTGATTTAAGGTTTTTTTTACCAGACTGTCAAAATTTAAAGGTCTGGTAATAGCTGTTGATGGCAAAGGTATGGGAAAATTAGCACTCTAGTATGATTTCTTTATGTATGGTATAAATTAGTATAACTATTAACAGAGGTATTTGACAAATTAATCAATTAAAAAAGTGAATACCCTTATTCTAGCCATTCCACTTATAGAAATTTTATCTAAGATAGATAGACAAATGCTCAAAGATGTGAATGTATATAAGGTCATTCATTGTTGTATTGCTTATAATAGGGGAAAAACTGTAAACGTTAAGGTCTTAATAATTAGGGAATTAAATTTTAGTACTTTCATGATAAACTTGATTACAGTTAAAATAAGAAGGAAAAAAGCTGTCTTCATTTTTAAATAAAATAAACTTTGAAGTTAGATGACAGCTAAGGTCCCATCCTAATTTTTATTTTTTTGTAACTACCCAGGGACATACATGGTCGGCAATTCCCTAAATAGCCCATTAGATTTATGGCAACAGAGTGATGAAATGATTTTTAATTGAAAATACAGTCTTTTCTTTCAGTCCTCAGCCCCTTTCTTATTAACATAGGAGATCGGCAAATTTTTTCTATAAAATGGCACAAAGTAAATATTTTAGACTTTGCAGGCCATATGCAAAAATCTGAAACTGCAAAAAATGAAACTATGGATAAGGGGAGACTACTGTATACTTGATATAGTCCTTTGCCAGATGTATGATTTGAAATTTTTTTTCCTTTTTAAGGGTTGTCTTTTTACTTTCTTGATGGTTCCTTTGAAGCACAAAAACTTTTATTTCTCATGAAGTCCGGTTTATTTATTTTTTCTTTTGCACTTGATCTTAGCCAAAAGGCCGAGAAGCGATATATTTTTTCTTTTGTTGCTCTTATAAATGTGTTTTGAAACTGATATTCATGGGAAACTCCTCATATCATAAACAGAAATATCATGTCATTCTTGATTTTAAATTATTGCTTTGTTGATAATATGATACATCTTTATTTCAGTCAAGAGAGGAGAGCAGAAAGCAGGCTCTTGCAGCTAAAAGAGAGAAAAGAAAAGAAAAGAGAAAAAAGAAAAAAGAGGAGCAGAAAAGGAAGCAGGAAGAAGATGAAGAAAACAAACCTAAGGAGAATTCAGAACTACCAGAGGATGAAGATGAAGAGGAAAATGATGAAGATGGTGAGAAATGACCCATTAAATTAGTGATAAAATTCTCCTGTTTAGCGACTTCATTTTGAATGCCTTTGATGTAATTAATTCGTTAAATATTCAATTACTTTAATCTGAAATTGACAATTGACTCATAGTAAATATTTCTAAACATTTTACATTGTAAAGTGATACAGAGAAATAGGAGAGGGTGGGGGAGACAAACATATAAATTGAGGAAGTTCAATTGTAATTTAAGTCTCCCTGTAAAACATTGTGTATGTCCTGAAAACAATACAGTGAAAGAGGTATGCCAGGTTTCTCTCTGCTCTCTCCTCCCCCCTACCCCCTGTTGGAAAATTGGAAAGGTCTGTTTCCTCAATAAATTTTTAGCTAAGGTTCAGGCGCAAATCTCTACAGCACTAGGGTTTTATTATTCGCAAAGTTGTTTATTATACAGTGCTTGTAGTAAGCATATAATCTTGCTATATTTGAATTCTAATTCTAAAATCCTATTTGAAATTTTTTCTAAATTCAAACTATATTGTGATTTTTGGTTAGTTCATGAGACTAACATTTCAAATCTTAAAAGTGTTAACTGTATGAATGTTTTATACCAGTTTAGACATCAAAATAAGATATAGTATATTTGTTCTAACAACAATAAAGATTTCTTTTTTGTTTGTTTTGTTAATCCTCACCTGAGGAAATTTTTGCATTGATTTTTAGAGAGAGTGGAAGGGAGAGGGAGAGACAGAGAGAGACACATCAATTGGTTGCCTCCTGCACATACCCTGACCCAGACCAGGGATCGAGCCTGCAACTGATGTATGTGTCCTTGACTGGAATCAAACCCAAGACCCTTAAGTCCTTGGGCTAACACTCTAATCACTGAGCAAGGGCAAGATTTCTTTATTTACTAGTAAATGTAGGTATAAGGAAAATATGAGTAAAGGACTAACTTATTATGAAATGTTACAGGTATATATGTAATAATTTATTTTGAGATCTGTGGCTCTCAATGTGATCTTTATCCTTTTTGATAATTTCAGTGGAGCAAGAAGTTCCCATAGAGCCTCCTAGTGCAACCACCACCACCACAATTGGCATCTCTGCAACATCTGCAACATTCACAAACGCGTTTGGGAAAAAAAGGGCTAATGTGGTGACAACCCCCAGCACCAATAGGAAAAATAAGAAGAACAAAACAAAAGAAACCCCTCCCACTGCACCTTTAATATTACCAGAACAACATATATCCTTAACACAGCAAAAGGCAGACAAAAATAAAATAAATGGAGAACCCAGAGGTGGTGGTGCAGGCGGGAACAGTGATTCAGATAACTTGGACAGCACAGATTGCAACAGTGAGAGTAGCAGTGGTGGTAAAAGCCAAGAATTAAACTTCAGTATGGATGTGAATTCCTCTGGTGATAGGAGATACCCCTCACTGCTACTCCATTCCCAAGAAGAAAAAATAAGTACTGCCGCTTCTAAAACTCAAACACGGTAAGTTTTTCTAATATGTTAACTCGACATCCACCTGTTGTTGTTTTTCCATGCTTGGCACAATAAGTTGAGGTTTATTCTTCAAGCACAAGTTGTGTTAACAGTTTAAATCCATCTTATTATCTGTCTTCAGTATTCAAAAGTGAAATTTATCAATGTCCTAATGTGCTAATTATAAAATGAGATTATTAAAAATTTTTATGATTTCATTTTGAAGTTGAAAATATTAGCAATATCTTGATTTTCACTATGTCACTTTTATTGCTTACTAGAGGCCCAGTGCAGGAAATTTGTGCGGGGGGGAGGGAGGGGCTCAGTCTGGCCTGCACCCTCTCTCACAGTCCGGGACTTCTTGGGGGATGTCCGCCTGCTGGCTTAGGCCCAATCCCCTGACGGCAGTCAGACATCCCTCTCGCAGTCCTGGGCTCTCTCAGTCTGAGACCCCTTGCTCCTTACCACCCACCTGCAGCAGAGGCAGGAGAGGCTCCCACCACTGCCAGCCATGAACCTGTCTTCTGGCTGAGTGGCTCTCCCCCTGTGGGAGCATACTGACCACCAGAGGGCAGCTCCTGCAATGAGCATCTGCCCCTTGGTGGTCAGAGCACACCATAGCGGCCAGTCATTCCTCTGATCATTCCTCCATCCGGTCGATTTGCATATTAGGGTTTTATTATATAGGATAGTACAACTTTTGACTTCCGAGTCCATTTTTATACTAAAATAGATGTTGGATTCTTTGTCCTATTTCTATTTTTCTGAATTGTTGATAATTTGATGTGCCAAATTTTAATTCAAGTATTTTAGCATAATGTCCATAATAATCTCTTGATTTTCTAACTTAAAATTGATCTTTTACTGGATTTGCTATTTATCTCTTCTCAGACCTGAAGGTGAAGTGAATTCTAGTTCCTTATCAACAAGCTATAAGTCAGTGTCATTGCCATTAAACTCTCCAAACATAAAGCTGAATCTGACTAGCCCTAAAAGGGGGCAAAAAAGAGAAGAAGGGTGGAAAGAAGTTGTACGAAGGTAAGAAAAATTAGTCTTATCTTTTTAACTTACATAGACCAATTAATTAATGAATAATTGAATGTAGTTATTATTTTAAACTGTAGGCCAGGGGTCCTCAAACTTTTTAAACAGGGGGCCAGTTCACTGTCCCTCAGACCGTTGGAGGGCCGGACTATAGTTTAAAAAAAAACTATGAACAAATTCCTATGCACACTGCACATATCTTATTTTGAAGTAAAAAACAAAACGGGAACAAATACAATATTTGTATTTGCATGTGGCCCGCGGGCCATAGTTTGAGGACCCCTGCTGTAGGCTAAAGCAAAATTAGAAGTAATGTATACATTTTGCATGCATATTTTATAGGAAACAACAAACATTGGATTTAGAATAACAAAAAATATTTATTAAAACAAAAATTTTTTAAAAACATAAGATTTAGTTTTCAAAATGGCCACAAGTTTCTTCTTAAAGGGAAGATTCTATACTTGACAGAAAATCACAATGTTATTAGGGTTATGATGTTTGTTTAATGGTCCCATTTTGATTCAGACATCAAGCTTATCTATTTATAACGTTTAAATAAAGTTAGACTTGGCTAGAGAGCATATTCTGAAAAACTGATTATCTGCTTTTAATGCAATTAGATCATCATAAAAAGGGGGGAAAGGAGCCTATAAAATTAAAACTAACTTCCTCCTCAAAAAAAGAAAAACACCCACACTCCTGCAGCTAACCCTGATAACTACCTTCACACTGCCTTATACTTAAGCCATGATGGCGGAATGAATAAAAGCAGCGAAAGGTCACTGCTTTTAAATGTCATACACAATCCAGATGATACTTCTAGCCTCTGTTCACACTTTACAACAGGGAATCAGGACAGACATAGATTTGCAGATGTGCATTTAATCACCAAAGGACTGAAGTTTCTGGGCTTTTATTCTGTAATATTTCCAAGATTTTGTGTCCATAATGCAAACAAAGAAGAAGTCTTGTCAAAACAGGAGACAGGATGCACACTTGATCAGATAGATTTAAGTATTATTCATGGCATATGGCCTACTCCATGCTCTAGCTTTCAAAATATCTAAATATATTCTTCCCAACTTGTCTACATTAAAATAATAATTTTTTATTATTTAGGAGCTGCCATTGGGTATTCTTCTGGAAGGAAGGTTCAAGTTTAAAGGTCCCTCCTTAAAGGAGGAATTCTAGGGTCTACAATGACCACCTGAAAATAATGGGTGTTATTCTCATCTGGTTGTGCCAGCAAACACTGGGTTTCTTTGATAACCCTGCAGGGCCATTGGGCCATCTTGTCAGATCCCATTATCAGCCTCTGGTCTTCTCTCTGGCAACCACTCACCTCACACACAAGCGGAAGTCCCAGGCTCCACTTGTGAATTGCTTTTTATGTAGTTCAGATCTGAGACTTTCTTCTTTACTGCTGAGTATAACTTGTTGATATTGATAAGCTAGCCACTGTTTTTTTAGTATGAAGTTTAACAATATGGTATGCATTATTTTAATTTAGAGTCAATATGTATGGTCACTGCAGTTTGGCTGACGTGTGATATTTCAGGCAAATTTGAACACTTAAGCTCATGTGTAGTCTTCGTTTTTTAGGTCAAAGAAATTATCTGTTCCAGCTTCAGTGGTTTCCAGGATAATGGGAAGAGGAGGGTGCAACATCACCGCAATACAAGATGTTACTGGTGCCCATATTGATGTGGATAAGCAAAAAGATAAGAATGGCGAGAGAATGATCACAATAAGGTAACTGTAGAAAATGTATATTGTTAGTTCTGTGTAGAAATTAAATTTTATTAGAAGCATACTTTTGTTAGTTATAGTAGAATAAAGAATTTTCTTTCATGGCAAAGATTACCTGTTGTTTATGTTATTTATCTTTTTTGTTTTTTCCCCAGGGGTGGTACAGAATCAACAAGATATGCAGTTCAACTTATCAATGCACTTATTCAAGATCCTGCTAAGGAACTGGAAGACTTGATTCCTAAAAATCATATCAGAACACCTACCAGCACCAAGTCCATCCATGCAAACTTCTCGTCTGGCGTAGGCACCACAGCAGCTTCCAGTAAAAATGCATTTCCCTTAGGTGCTCCAACGCTTGTAACTTCACAGGCAACAACATTATCTACGTTCCAGGCCACTAATAAACTTAACAAGAACGTTCCAACAAATGTACGTTCTTCTTTCCCAGTTTCTCTACCCTTAGCCTATCCCCATCCTCATTTTGCTCTCCTGGCTGCTCAGACTATGCAACAGATTCGGCATCCTCGCTTACCCATGGCCCAGTTTGGAGGAACCTTTTCACCCTCTCCTAACACTTGGGGACCATTCCCAGTGAGACCTGTGAATCCTGGCAACGCAAATAGCTCTCCCAAGCATAATTCTACAAGCCGTCTACCTAACCAGAATGGTACTGTTTTACCCTCTGAGTCTGCTGGACTAGCCACTGCCAGTTGTCCTATCACTGTCCCTTCTGTAGTTGCTGCCAGTCAGCAACTGTGCGTGACTAACACCCGGACTCCTTCATCAGTCAGAAAGCAGTTGTTTGCCTGTGTGCCTAAGACAAGTCCTCCAGCAACAGTGATTTCTTCTGTGACAAGCACTTGTAGTTCCCTGCCTTCAGTCTCTTCTGCGCCGATCACTAGTGGACAAGTTCCCACCCCATTTCTATCTACAAGTGCTCCTCAAGCACAACTTTCTTCACAAAAGATGGAGTCTTTCTCTGCCATGCCACCCCCGAAAGAAAAAGTGTCCACACAGGACCAACCCACGGCAAACCTGTGTACGCCATCTTCAACTGCAAATAGCTGTAATAGCTCTGCCAGTAACACGCCAGGAGCTCCAGAAACTCATCCATCCAACAGTCCCACTCCTAACAACACACAGGACGAGGCCCAGTCATCCAGTGTGTCTGAATTAAGTCCTATGTCAATGCCATTTGCATCTAATTCAGAACCTACTCCATTGACTTTGGCATCACCAAGATTGGTTGCTGCTGATAATCAGGATAACAATAATTTACCTCAATTAGCTGTACCAGCACCTCGAGTTTCTCATCGAATGCAGCCCAGAGGTTCTTTTTACTCAGTGGTTCCAAATGCTACTCTACACCAGGATCCCCAGTCTATTTTTGTTACAAATCCAGTTCCTTTAACACCACCTCAAGGCCCACCAGCTGCGGTGCAGCTTTCTTCAGCCATGAACATTATGAATGGTTCTCAGATGCACATTAACCCAGCAAATAAATCGTTGCCGCCAACATTTGGCCCAGCCACACTTTTCAATCACTTCAGTAGTCTTTTTGATAGTAGTCAGGTGCCAGCTAACCAGGGATGGGGAGATGCTCCACTATCCTCACGAGTTGCTGCAGATGCCTCTTTCACTGTTCAGTCAGCGTTCCTAAATAACTCTGTACTTGGACACTTGGAAAATGTGCACCCTGACAACTCCAAGGCACCTGGCTTCAGAACACCTTCCCAGCGAGTTTCTACTAGCCCAGCTGGTAAGTTATTATAACTATCACTGCAGCTCAGGTTGGGGCTCTAACAGCATATTCTAATATTCTAAAATAATAATAAAGAGGTTTTTTGTACATAATATTGCATAATCTTAAAGAAATGAGAATGTGTCATAAATAGTAAAGACCCTTTAATGATTGCTGATTAGGCAAAAAAGTAGCTGTAAGTCAGTCACTCACATATGACGAGCTGCCTTATGCTCTTTATCTGATCTCTCTGTCCCTCATATCAGTGACCTTGTGTCAATCCATTTTCTTAGAATTGGTATAAGATAATATTAATAAAACAAGATTTATAGGATGCTTCAGGGACTCCCAAGTTTACAGACTTTTTCATTCACAGCGATTGCTTGCTTTTCTCAGATTTAAAACGTTTGAGTTACAAAGGTGTTTAGGTACCAGCCCATAATCTTCATTCTTTGTTTCCAGACTTGGGTATTCAGACCAAATATTAAACGATGTTGTTTAGTAATACTCTGTTATTTACATTAGATGGAGCTGGTTGAAGGAATCCATTCATTTTTCTTTGTTTTAAAAAGACCAGCTTAGATTTAGCTATTCATTCCTCAAAATCAGAAATTAGTTGCTGAGGAGTTATAAGAAATATATAGAAAGATATAAGCCCAGTGTTGGCTTGGAGATATTTGGAAAACCAGAATCTATTTTCTGGATTCTACAAGCCAAATTTCACTCCAATCTGCACTATTCTGAAAAACAAACTAGTAACTGTGGCAGACATATAATAGGAGTAAGTATTACTGCCACTAAACATTTTTACTCCAGTTGAAAAACTGTCCCATACTCTATCCTTCCTTTTTGCTAATTATGAATTGATCTATGTTGTTTAAAATTTGTGAGTTTATGGATATGGTAGAGCCTTAGCTTTCATATCTGATATGTTTCATTTACTTGTTTTTTTAGGAAAATGTAGCTGTTGTATCTTCTTTCAAATAGAAATACAACCTTACATGAGACCATCTATGGTCCAAAATATTATCTTAGGATTTTTTTTTCTTTTTTATAAATAGGTATCTATTTTAACATTTCATTTTGGGGAAACTGAGGTTCTCAAAGGCCCCAGAATAAAAGAATTCATTGCCAATGCTCAGGCTGTGATAGAAGGCATTATTAATTCTTGACTTGACTGCCACTAATACGTGAATTTATATAGTACCTTAGCCAGAGTTGGACTTCAGAGTTCTAATTTTCCAGTGTTTGAGTCCTTTGGACTTCACATATTACATCCCAGAAAATGTACAGATTATGAATGTCGGGGCGGGGGGGGAGGGGAGTAAAGGAAATCATCTATTTAGTTTGGTTTTGGGACCTGAATTATTCAGATCCATAATATCAAAATAACTTATTGCTAATTAAAATAATAATAAAAAAGCAAGCATTAATCCTGGGGTCAACATTTCTTAATTGCCTGTACTATTTCTTTTACTGGTGCTCTTCTCTATGGATAATTTACTCTCCTAGTTTACAAATAAAAATACTTAGGAAGATGAGAAAGGATATGAAAAATTTGAAACCTCAAACACTGCTGGTGGAAATTTAAAATGGTACAGCCACTGGAAAAAGTTTGACATTTACTCAAAAAGTTAAACAGCCGAAACTGGTTTGGCTCAGTGGATAGAGCGTCGGCCTGCGGACTGAAAGGTCCCAGGTTCGATTCCGGTCAAGGGCATGTATCTGGGTTGCGGGTACATCTCCAATGGGAAATGTGCAGGAGGCAGCTGATCGATGTTTCTCTCTCATCGATGTTTCTGACTCTCTATCTCTCTCCCTTCCTCTCTCTGAAAAATCAATAAAATATATTTAAAAAAAAAAAAGTTAAACAGTTACCATATGTACTAGTAATTCTACCCCTAGGTATACCTAAGAGAAGACAAATGTCTGCACAAAAACTGGTACATAAATGTTCGTAACAGTATTATTGATAATAGCCAAAAAGTGGAAACAACCCACTGCCCCTCTAATGATAAGTGGAGAAACGAAATGTGGTATAGTATCTGTAACAATAAAAGCATAATATGCTAATTAGACTGGACAACCTTCCACACAAAGCCAGGGTTACGAGGAAAACCCGGTTCCCAGGTGCCTGACAGCGGCCCAAGGGAAGCCCAGGTCCTGGGTGCCAGAAGGAAGCCAATGCGGGCAGCTGGGAGAATTTTGTGCATCGGGCCTCTAGTGTCTACATAATGAGATACTATTTTTATTATAATACATTAGATATAATCATAATCCTATATGATAAAAGGCTAATATGCAAGTCAACCAAATGGCGGAACAACCGGTCACTGTGATGCACACTGACCACCAGGGGGCAGACACTCAGTGCAGGAGCTGCCCCCTGATGGTCAGTGCACTCCCCCTGTGGGGAGCCAGGCTCATGGCTGGCTAGCATAGTGACGGTGGTGGGAACCTCTCCCGCCTCCATGGCAGTGCTAAGGATGTCTGACTGCTGGAACAGGCCTAAGCAAGCAGTCAGACATTCCCCGAGAGCATGGAGAGGGAGAGCTCTGGAGTCAGAGGGCCAATTTGCTAAGTAGAAAGCTACTCTCACTTATTGCTAAGTAGTAAGCTACTTTCCTATAATCTATATATATAAAAGCCTAAGTGACCACCCAACCGTCCAGTAGTTATGACACACAGTGACCATCAGGAGGCAGATGCACAGTGGACAGGCATGGAAACATGGAATAGACTGATGAATCTCAGAGGGGAGGGCGGAGAGCAAGAAGAGATTAACCAAAAATCTTATATGCATACTAGAGGCCCGGTGCATGGATTCGTGTATCGGTGGGGTCCCTCAGCCTGGCCTGCGGGATCCAGCCGAAACTGGCTCTCCAACATCCCCCGAGGGATCCCAGATTGCAAGACGGCACAGGCCAGGCCAAGGGACCCCACCCACCGGTGCACGAATCCATGCACCAGGCCTTTAGTTTCTATATAATCAGATAGATATAACAGAGAGAAAGGAAGTACTGCCCTGGCTGGTGTTTCTCAGTAGTTAGAGCATTAGTTGGGGCACCTGTGGGAGGTAACCAGTCAGTGTGTCCTCTCTCACATCATTGTTTCTTCCTCTCTTTCTCTCTCCCTTCCTCCCCTGCCCTCTCTTCCTTCCACTCTCTGAAAAGCAATGGAAAAAATATCCTCAGATGAGGATTAAAAAAAGAAAAGAAAGGAAGTACTGATTTATGCTACAACATGGATAAACGTTAAAAACAGTATGCTAAGTGAAAGAAGCCAGTCACAAAAAACACATGTTGTATGATTCCAATTATATGAAATTTCTAGAATAGGCAGGCAATCTATAGAGACAGAAAGTTTATTAGTGGCTACTTAGAGGTAGGGATATGTGGTATAGGACAATGGAGATTGACAGGTAATGTATACAGAGTTTCTTTTAGGGTAGGCAAAATTGTTCTAAAATTGATTGTGGTGGTTGCACAATCCTGTGAATTATATAATTTAAAGACAAACCTCTCGCCCTAACCGGTTTGGCTCAGTGGGTAGAGCGTCAGCCTGCAGACTGAAGGGTCCTAGGTTCTATTCCGGTCAAGGGCATGTACCTTGATTGCGGGCACATCCCCAGTAGGGGGTGTGCAGGAGGCAGCTGATCGATGTTTCTCTCTCATCGATGTTTCTAACTCTCTGTCCCTCTCCCTTTCTCTCTGTAAAAAATCAATAAAATATATATTAAAAAAAATTTAAAGACAAACCTCTGAATTATATACTTTAAACATATGAATAATACCAGCTTGAAAGAAATTTTGAGTTTTTTGTTGATATTAACTACTTTTTCCTGAAATGAGCACTATAATCCTTTTCCATACCCTTGTCCCCTTTCCCAAATACCTTCTCCAGAGAAAGAAATGGAATTTGAGAAGACTGTTAATTTAAACTTATACAACCTAGATAAAAACTTTCATATAATTGGTAACTGGTTTTTATTTGTCAGATGGCATACTGGAATTATCTTTTTTTTAAAAAAATATATTTTTTATTGATTAAGAAATTACATATGTGTCCTTGTCCCCACGTTACCCTCTACCCCCCCCGCTCTTGCCCTCCCCCCCCGTTGTCCGGGTCCCTTGGTTAGGCCTCTATGCCTGCATGTAAGTTCTTTGGTTGCTCTTTCCCCCTTACCCCCCCCCTCCCCTACCCTCCCTCAGTCCCTGTTTTCAAAGTATTTCTG
>NW_006296634.1:262352-273648 GCF_000327345.1 Myotis davidii | reverse complement strand
AAAGACCGCCGCGTCCTCGGGTGCCAGCCCCTTTCCGCGCGCGCGAGCCCCGTACCTCTGCGCTTCTCTCCTGCAGCTTCTCTTGCTCTCAGTGTGCCTTTCCTTCCTTCTAGTTGTAGAATTTACAGTCAGCCAGGCTTCCTGTGGTTCTGGATGAAGTCCGTATTGTTTCTCTGAGGTATTAATCAATTGTTGTGAGCGGCATTAATTTCCCGGTGTTTATCTCTGCCGCCATCTTAGTTTCTCCTCTTGAGAGGACATTTTACCCCAATCCTGGAATTATCTTTAATAGTATGCTTTTCTTCCCTGTTAGGAACAAAACATTAGTAGGTTTTGTTATTCATCTTCAATAAAAAATGACTACAATATAGATGCACAGCTGCGCTTTGGGATTTTCCCCAAAAGCAGAAGTTATTGATGGGTACCACTTAGTCACAACATACACTCATTTCATGTCCCCTCCAGTGAAAACTGATCTAGCTGGTAACTGCCATTCTTAAACATTGGCATCACTTTTCTGTGTCTAGTGCTGTTTAGTGATACCCTTCTGGAATGCAAGAAAAAAATTGGTTTGGGCCATACAGCACATAGTAACTGGGTTATTTTTGCTGTGATCTATGAAATTAACTACATGCTTTCTCCTTTTTAAAAAGGAATTAATTGAACCTTGAATTTTCCATTTTAAAGCCTTGGCTAATTTGGATGTCTTGGGCCTGTTTTATTTCAGGGTTACCATCCATTGACCCATCAGGCAGCTCCCCATCTTCCTCTTCTGCTCCTCTGACAAGTTTTTCCGGCATACCAGGAACACGCGTTTTCCTGCAAGGGCCAGCTCCTGTTGGGACTCCTAGTTTCAACAGACAACATTTTTCTCCCCATCCTTGGACAAGCGCCTCAAACTCATGTAGGGATCCTGGAGGAACTCTTCCCAAAAAGTCTTGAATAAGTTATTAAACCATTTGTTTCAGGGAGCACTATATTGTAACGTTAGTATTCTAAATAGTATGCAAATACCTAAGGTTTGTATTGTAGTATGTCAAAAATCATCAGTCATTTGTAGGATAGGAAACTTGAGAAGAGTCAAGCTCTTCTTCCAAGCCAGAAATGTTTACACTGGGACTTGGATCAAGAAAAGAGGTGCTTCAAGTAATTTTATAAAAGGACCGTTTGGGGACAGTATTGTGAAATAATTTCTTAAGTCTGAAAAGAAGTTGAATTTATGTATTTGGTCAGTGTGGTATGATTCCTTATTTATTTATTTATATATTACACTTTAGGCATTATTGCAATTTATAAGTAAAAGTATACCTCTATTCTGACTTATTTATTTCAATATTTTGAATAGATGAAATTCTAACAGTGCTTGAACAGGATTTTTTTAATTTCTTTTTTTATGAGCATCATGAGGTAGACAGTGAGTATTGGCCCTTTTGATAAGGAATACTTCCCGTATTACCTGACAGTCCCTTAAGAAATAAAGCCATGAGTTGAATCCTTTGTTGCTTTGCTAACATTTAACTTTTCTTCCTTATTGAAAAAAAAGGACTGTAGAAAGGGAAAAATAAATAAAAACAACTAATAAGTATAGAGGGCCACCAGCTGTTTTCCAGACAGTATGCTAGGTACTGTGCAAACATTGCCACATTTAAGTTAATTTAAAATATGACAATATATATTTTGATAAGATAATTTAGAACTAGAATAAGAATGAATACAGCCTTCTTTTTTAACCTTGTTCAGTTATCTGGAAATTTTTTTTAGACTATTTGTTTATACTTCCTATAGGCAGAAGGTAGTGTAGGGTATTGTTTATAGAACTTATATATTCTCATTTGAATGATCTTATAAAATTATGAATTTTTCTTTACAGAACCTATGTTTTGGAATAGATCTTTCCAACAAGGTTTCTCATATTCTTATCATTAGTTTTTATATGTAATAAAACAATAGAGAAATATTTTGCCACCAGGTGACTCTCCTATTCCATCTGTTTCTTCGGGATCATCTTCACCTCTTTCAGCCGCTTCTGCCCCACCAGCATTGGGCCAACCAAAAGGAGGCAATGCCAGTCAGGATCGAAAGATACCTCCCCCCATCGGAACAGAGAGACTAGCCCGGATTCGGCAAGGAGGGTCTGTCGCACAAGCCCCTGTGGGGACCAGTTTTGTTGCTCCTGTTGGACACAGTGGAATCTGGTCATTTGGTGTCAACGCCATGTCAGGTACAGTTACCTTGCCCTCTGTCCAGAGGGATATCTCAAGAAAGTTGTGGGATTTTGCCATTAAAACTTAGTTCCTTAAAAGTAAAATTTAAAAAATATATATTTTCAACACTTAACAATCAGTAGTGGTGTTTATACTTTTGAAGAATTCAACCCAGTCTCAGGGTCTGGAATGTTATATTTTATATAATACTAGAGGCCCAGTGCACAACATTGGTGCACTGGAGGGGGGGTCCCTCAGGCTGGCCTGTGCCCTCTTGGGAGGCAGTCGGACATGCCCCGAGGGGTCCTTAGCACTGCCGTGAGCCAGCTTCTGGCTGAGCAGCACTGGTGGTCAGTGTGCATCATAGCAACTGGTCGTTCCGCTGTTCGGCCTATTTGCATATTAGGGTTTTATTATATAGGATATGTAATATATAATAATAATAATATATGATCTGTATAAAATAACAAATAGAGAATTGATTAGAAGTAAAAGATTCAAAGTGTATTTCCTTTCTCTCTCAAGTTTTTCCATGCAAAATGGGACAATCATTTGAGTTCTTTCTCAAAGCACCTAATCTTTTGGACAAAGTAGACTGGGTACTCAAAGGACTTCACCCAATTTTCCAGGAACTAGGTTTTTTTTTATTTGAAGAGGTTATTATGAACATACCCTGAGTTCTTCAGGGAAATCATTTTGGTAAAATTAGTATGAAAAAATATCAAGTGGTAATGTTTGTTATTTTACCCAAATAAATATCAAACCCTGTTTTCAATTCTTCTTTCCAGAAGGCTTATCAGGTTGGTCACAGTCTGTGATAGGGAACCATCCAATGCATCAACAATTATCAGACCCAAGCACATTCTCCCAGCATCAGCCAATGGAAAGAGATGATTCTGGAATGGTAGCCCCCTCTAACATTTTTCATCAGCCTATGGCAAGCAGTTTTGTGGATTTTTCTAAAGTGAGTTGACAAATATCATTGTAACTTGTTTAATTCTTTGCCAGCCAATGTAGTCACATGTTAAGGAATATTTGTGTTGAAATAATTCTCCCTTTTGGTGGAACTAGTTTGTTTCCATGACTTTGCCAGATCCTTTATCCAATTTCAAGAGTGGATTGTGTTGTCTCCAGTAGTTTGTCCTCAAACTATCCTGAAGATGCCCCATCTTCCCAGAAAGTCTGAGAAATTGGATTTTGCTGCCACAGCTTTAGGGCAGCCTCTCCCCCTCAAAAAGCTGGCTGCCAGCTTCCTAATGCCCTTTTGTCTGCTCTGAGAGCTTTCTGGCTGCCATAAAGCCGGGTTATGGCTGCAAGCAGTCATATAGAGTTCCACTTTACTTCTTAGCACAAGCTTATTAGTGAAACTAAAATATGGGAAAATTGAGGTATTATATGTGTTCATCAAATATATGAAATTTCCTAATGATTTGATAGTGGATTTAGTTGTTTTTTTCTCTTCTTGTTGAAAAGTGTTGATGATGCAGATAACCACTTTTGGTTTCTCAACACTGTATCATGCTGAACTTACAGTATCCTCTGGAGTTCTTTGAATGAGGGAAAACTAAAAAGATTGGTATTATGGAATCATTTTTATAATTACTTGATGGTTAAACCTTTCGTTCTGCTGTTTTTAGGGTCTGCCAATTTCCATGTATGGAGGCACCATAATACCCTCTCATCCTCAGCTTGCTGATGTTCCAGGAGGTCCTCTATTTAATGGCCTTCATAACCCAGATCCTGCTTGGAATCCTATGATAAAAGTTATTCAAAATTCAACTGAATGCACTGATGCCCAGCAGGTAAAATTGACGTAATAGTCTTTTATTTTTTCAGATTTTTCATGTCATTCTTTGGGTAGTACAAGTTCTAAATATCAAAAGTCATGACATCTGATTACCTTGTTCTGAATTAAGTTTTTCAATATCAAGATGATGCTACTCAGCATTTTATTTCATGTGTATGTATTCTTCCTAGGCAGAAACAGAATTGCCATTGCATTTATATATTCATTTTGTAAATGTCTAAAGATTCCTAATTAGAAATTCCAATTTTTCCTCCCCCTTTTCAGATTTGGCCTGGCACGTGGGCACCTCATATTGGAAACATGCATCTCAAATATGTCAACTAAGTTAGAAGGTCTTACTCTTTAGCCTTGTTTGAGAAACCTATGATCTTGGAAGAACCCCGGGGATTTTTTTTTTTTTTAATGTGCCTAACTAAGACATTTTCTCTGAGGCTTTAGCAATGGAAATTTGATTGTCCATTGTATAAGAACAAAGTGATTTCCTATCCACCTGATTATGTTCTGTGGTTAGTTTAGCCATTTTGAACTTAGTGCTTTGGCTAAACATACTGAATGCTACTTTTATGCAGAAGAGAATTAGATGATTACCTTTTAGGGTGGTAAATACATGTACAGTTGTTTACATACTTAAAAGGAAAAAGTTGAGTAAATTTCTTGTCATATAGTGGCTCTACTTAATGTAGCCTGTATTAATGTGAAATATTTACCAGAATATTCAATAAAAAGATGAACAGTGTTTAGAAGTGGGGTGTGATCCTTTCAGTAGTCATGCAGGTACCACCCAATCCACAGTCATATTAAAGCAGGTTGTTAGTACTATATTTGTAAGAGGCTTCTCACATTTTACACTTTAGAGTCCATTCTTAAACTGCCTTGAAAAACGCTCTTTTAAGACTAGTTATCTACTTATTCTATATTAAACATTCCTTGTTCTTTCTCTTCCATATCATTTTATAAGTGAAAAAGTTTCAAGCCCTGCAATGTTTCTTATCAGACATTAGCAGATTGATAGGTCATTGACAGGTTTTAGCTCTTTATGGATCATGAATATGTCATGAAGAACAATAGGATTTCAATCAGATGATACTGAACAAACTACACCCAACTATCAACTTCAGGCTCCTTTTGTGCATCCTGACTTTTTAATCTAAATATTTTGGTTTTATGTCTTTTAAGTTTTGTTTGGGTTGGGACATAGAAGTGGGCAGAGATGGCTCCTATAATTCTGTTGTATGGTTGAATCAGCTGAGTAATGCTTATAAATATGTGACTAATTCTGGGCTTAGTTTCAGAATTCGTCCCAAGTATGAAGAGCCAATATGTTTAACAAGCTAACTGTAGGAATACTGGGATTTACTGCTTTGGACAAACCATAGGCTAAGCCGAGAATCTGATGCAGTAGGATCTGAGTTGCATAGGTCAGTTGGTTAGAGCATCATCCCAATATGCCAAGGTTGTGGGTTCTACCCCCAGTCAGGGCACATACAAGAAGCAACCAATGAATGTACACATAAGTGAAAGAACAAATTAGTGTTTCTCTCTCACTCTCTCTCCTATCCTCTCTCTCAAAAAAAAAGAACCATTGCCCTAGCTGGTTTGGCTCAGTTATTGGAGCATTGGCCTGGGGCCTGAAGGGCCCTTGGTTCAATTCTGGTCAAGGACATATATCTTGATTGTAGAGTTGATCCCGGGCTCTGGTCAGGGCATGTGTGGAAAGCAACCAATCAATGTGTGATATGTCTCTCTCACATCAATATTTCTGTCTCTCCCATCCCTTCCACCCTCTCTATAAATAAAAATAAATAAAATATAAAATAAAAAACAATATCAATGGGGAAAATATCCTCGGGTGAGAATTATAAATAAATAAATCAAGCAAGCAAGAAAGAAAATGTTTGAGGCTGATAGAGAAGCCAAAGCTCATATCAAGGCAAAGAAGGATGCACAGACAAAAAATAACAACAAAAAATCAACCAAAAAAAGGATGCACAGAAAAATAGTCATTAGGGGTAGAACCATGCAAGCAGCACTTTTCTACTGTTATACCAACAGTTATTCTTAATCTTCTCTGCCTGGCTCCTAGAGCCACCACTAGATGAGACACAGCATGTTTATTCTGTGTGGGACATACCTGCTTCTTTGTCTTCCATATCATCTTACATATGAGAACTTCCTTAAGCTCATGCCTTATTTTCTATTTTGAGTGGATTTGGAGCATATATATCACTGGTATTGGAAGATTTTGCCTTTTGTAGCACTTAAAAACTACATCATATTCTCAAGAGACCCCCCTTACCTTAAATAGGGAAAAAGACCCCTTTGATCACCTACATTTCCTGCTGTTTCCATTTATCAATAACAAAAAAATCACCTATTATTAGTGAAATGAATGAAATGACTCTTGATGAAACATATATCAGTGAGAGATGATATTAAGTAAATATTATTTGGGACAAAAAGGTGAGTTTTGTTCTATCTTAACTATCTATAATACATTTGAATTATCGGGAAGAGCCCTTTACCCTATCTTCTGCACCTTGAGAACAACAGAATGAAAAATTATATCTCAGCTCAGGAACTAGAACCCATGAGAAAGGGAGGCAATTATGAGAAACCCCTAGCCTAGAAGAATGAGGAAGAAATAGAAGCTGTGTAGTTAGTAGTGGTTATTTATCCTCCTCCCTGCCTCTTACCAGCACTGTCTTCTTTCTGACCATTTGGATCCCAGTAGCCTACTCCCCATCCCATTTTGCCTGCTATAATCTCTTCTTCCTCTGTCTTGCCTCTTCCTGGTATTACTTCACTGCTATTTTACCAACCTGAACCTTGGATTAAACCTAGCTCAGGTAAGGACTTAATTACTTTCAAAATATACAAGGGGGATACTTACCTGGTAGGGGAGATACCATGATACAAAATATACAAGGGATTTTGGGGGAGGCAGCCTGGGTACAGTGGAACCAGAGTTAGAAGCCTAAATTATTTTCATTTCTGCCACTTGAAGCAATATGACCTTAGGCAAATCATTTCTTATTTCTGGGTTTCACTTTCCTCATCTGAAAATGAAATTGAACATATTGAACCCAATAGTCTCCTAGTTCTAATACAGATTCTCTCCCTTTTCCTGTGAATGAGAATATATGGTATATTCCAGAATACTGGAAGCCAGTAAAGTGTTTACATTGCTAAAGTTTGAGAGCTCCTACCATTGATTCTCACATGGAATAAAAGCCTGCTGTTGTGGAGTCCATTATTGATTTTGAGATTTTAGTGAAGGAAGAAGAAAACCTTGCACATCAATAGTGAGCCCTCAAGTCATTAAGAAACATCCTGCTGAGACATAGATCAAACCCTATGAGAATAACACCTCTTTCAAGGAATAAAATGATATGATTAAGGTTTCTGGACCCACTTATTTGAGTAGTGTTCAATGTAAAAAAAAAAAAAAATTCCAATGTAAAAAAAATAAAATAAAATTGCTGATGTTTTAAGACCCTATAAACCTGTTGTGGCTACAGTGTGCTGACTTGCCCTTTTATAGGCCAGTCTGCTTCCTTCAGTCCCTGCTCTCAAAGGGGAAATCCCACCACCTCAGCTAACCAGAGTGAAGAAGAGAGTTGGACAGCCAATCGTGCCCTCTCCTAACCAGAGGTAAGAAATCTCAGGACTTGGAACTACAGCTTCTACCTGTTCTTACAGATTCTGGTCAAATCCTCCTTCAAACCTCAAAATTAGTATATGAGGGGGTCATCGTATGCTTGAGGTAGCTTGTAGAGGGGAAAGGCTGATCATATAGTTTCAAGCCAAACAGAGAGGCGCGTTTTGTTTACATGGTTCTGTCCCACTGTTTAAGTAAGACCTTTGGACCACATTGTGATCCCAGGAAGAGGCAAACAAGCCTGTAGGAAAACAGCTTCTGAACACCTTGTTCTCTAACTAGCCCTAGATGTCTTCTACCACGAAGTGTGGCAGGTTGTGACGTCTTCCAGTGGACCCTGCCCTGGGGTGCGGGGCTCTGATAATGCTGCATTTTCTATTCATTCTCAAAGATTTGTCACCATTTGCCAACAAGCAGGTTCCTTTACCTTCAAACTCCTGTTAGGAAATGGGTGAGAAAAAGATGGTTTTAGTTATCCACAACTTAAGTGTGTTAAGACCACTACCAAAAAAGGGCAGGAGCCTGGGATTCAAGACCTAATTTTGAAAACAAATCAAGAATCTAATGATCCAATTACAAACCTGTTTTGTGATTACTTTTCAACTCCCATTTTATCTTGATGGTATTGTCCCTTGGTGTATGAACAGAAGATTGGTTCCAGGACTCCCTTTGGATACCAAAATTTGAGATGCTTAAATCCTTTATATAAAATGGCATCAAATAATGCATACTGTTTAGCCCTGTGGATTCAAAACCTGGGGATATGGAGGGCAGATTGTATATTGAAAAAAATCTGCACAGTTCAAGGGTCAACTGTAATTTGTCTGGTGGCAGAGACCTGATATTTCCTTGTAGATTTAGGCCGAACTCTGGGTTTGGGGCATGGGTATAGGTGTTTGTTTTTTTAAAGTTCCCATACTCTAATAGGTAATCAGTATTGATCCATATTGCATAGATGATGATCTGGCTTTCTCTAAAGCCACTACCTATTCTCTAGTTCCCTAGCCCTTACAGCACACAGTGTCTCAAGAAAAGTAAGCTTCTACCAGCAGTCTTATAATAGTAGTACCTGCTGCTGCTATTTTGTAGTATGGATTAACAGAAGGGATACCTCATTTCCACACTAATCCTTCTAGGAAGCCCCTTACACTTCTCTCCTAGTTCTCCTCTGGCTGATCTTTCTCAGCTTCTTTTGGTGAATCCTCTTCCTCCACATGTTGATGTGCCCAGGCCTCTTTCGTTTATCTTCTCACCAAATGATATCTTACCCCTTGCTCTAGGATTTCACTCCTCTCAAATCTGCATCATTGGCTCAAAGTTCTCTGAACTTCAGACCAGTGTATCTAGTTCCCTGCTCTGCTTCTCCATTCCATGCACATCAGACATCCCCAGTATAAGATAAGACCTTTCCCTTGTGTTCTCTGTTATAGTAAGTGGTATTACTAGCTACAAAGATCTCAAGTCAGGAGATTGGGAGATTTATCCTCATTTATCTCCCTCCCCTTTACCCTACCCTTAACCAATCACCTTATCATTCCTCCTCTGTTTATCTGGATCCCTTCCACTTCTCTCAATCCTCACAGTTACTGCCCTTTTGCCTACCCCATTTCACTAGACTGGAGTCTTCACCTTCAGTCTCACTGTTCTCCATCCCATCCCTCCTTCCCCCGACCAGACTACTTGCTTAAAAGCTTAGTTGTCAGAAATGGCTCCTCGTAATCTGCTCCCACGCCTTACCCTCCAGCACTGCTAAAACACTTGAAGTATACACTACTTTGTAAGAGGTTTAAAAATCTTTAGAACATAAAATATATAGATCCTTGATCCCTGAAGTGTGATTCTAAGAACCTGCTGAAACAAGGGTCTGCATCACCCAGGATCTTATTAAAAACCCAGAAGTTCAAGTCCCACCTTTTTCAGAATTCTCTTTTTTTAAAAAAAATATATTGATTTTAGAGAGGGGGGGGGAGAGAGAGAGAGATAGAAACATCAATGATGAAAGAGAATCATTGATTGGCTGTCTCCTGCACGCCCCCTCCTGGCGATCAAGCCCCCAACCCAGGCATGTGCCCTTGGCAGGAATCAAACCAGCAACCCTTCAGTCCACAGGCCTACGCTCTATTGAGCCAAACCAGACAGGGCCAGAATTCTCATTTTAACAAGCTCTCCAGTTATTTATGTGCACTAAAGTTTGAGAAGCTCTGACTTGTAAAATAGTCTTTCTTTTTTTTAATGAGTGAAGGAATCAGAGCCAAGGGGAAATCTTACAAAGCCAGAGCTGAAGTAATATTGATAAATGCATGAAGTCAGTTGGTCTGTACTTTGTTTGGAGGGTAGAGGGTGTGGAGGTACACTGATTTTAAAGAAGCCAGAAAACAACTGGATGAAGTGATTTTTAGTGTATATAGGTACTGGAATTATTCTCCCACCACCTCTCCTTCCTCCTTTTATATCACTGTGTGCATCACAAAACCTTCTAAGGCCTGACTCTCTGGCCTTCCTTTCCAGAGAGTGAAGGAACAAGCACTCGTCATTCGCCCCCTGCCCTTCCTTCGTTTCCCCAGGTTAGGTTAGCTGTGGCTGACAGATCAAAGAGCAGGCCTCTCCTATCCCCCAACCTTTATTCATCCTTCCAGGTATCACTCCTTCCAGAAAACCCAGCCTCCATGCCTGCCCTGCCCCCTTCAAGCTGTGTTCCAGGCCTTCAAGGCACTTTTCACCCTGCGCTGTAATTGATTAATGGCAGGCAGTACTCAGCTGCGCTGAAAGGCACAGGCACTGGAATCAGTTACAGTCAGGTCTGCATCCCCGCTTCCTGGGGCTCCTAGAAGATATGTGACTTTGAACCGGTGACTTCATCTCAGGATTTTAGTTTCCTCACCTGTAAAATGTGATTTACTGTCTTAAACTGTTTAAAAGGAATGGGTGAATTAATATATGGCAGTAAGGTGTGCCTCACTTGTCCCCAGCGCCCAGCTGTAAACAGTGACTAGTAAATAACTGAGCGATTGCAGGACTCAGAGGGTGGCTTGCCAATGCTGGGCCAAAAAAGAACTCCTTCCAACTTTTACTGAGCCACGGGCTTGCTCCCTCGAGGGCGGAACCTCACGTTGAGTGACGGCCGGTGGCCCGCCCCGGGCGTGACGTCGACCGAATGTTGTGGCTGCGGCCGCACGTGGTCGGCAGAGTCCGCCTCAGACTGCTGCGCTCCGCGTCTTCAGCCGCTTGCCTTCCTGCTCATCTCGCTCGCTATGTCCACGTTCACGAGCTGCCCGATTCCCGGGGGCAGAGACCGGCTGCCCGACTGCTACAGCACCACGCCGGGGGGCACGCTATACGCCACTACCCCGGGAGGTCAGCAGGCCGGGCTGGGGTCCTCAGGGAGCGGGCTGGACAGCGCGTGTGTGCTGTGGAGGGCAGGGGTGGGGGCCGGGGTCGGGGCGGTGCGGACTTGCACTCGTCCGCAGGCCCCTCTGCTGGTTGTGGCTTGGGGAAGGTGGAGGAGGGCGGTGGAGCCCAAGCCTAGTTTCCGGGTGACTCGGGCTGAAATCCTCACTGGCCTGGGTTCTGGGCGCTTTGCTTACCCGCCTCTCCCGACTTTGCCACCCGGGAGGCCGAGGCCCCAAC
>NW_006296634.1:253247-262284 GCF_000327345.1 Myotis davidii | reverse complement strand
CGTCGGTTAGGGGCATGGGTTTCGGTTTGTCTGTGACTGGCTGGCTGGCGGCTGTTTGATTGGACGAGCAGCCGGGGATTATGAGCTGCTGGGCTTCCCACCCAGGGCTTCCTGCCACGTGGAGGCTGAGGGGAGGGCTGAGAACGAGGGCAGGGCCCTTTGAGGACAAGATTAGGTGCCAATTTCCTCTAGGCTGGGCTGAGCCTGATAGGACTTGGGAGGGGTCAGGATAAGAACAGTATGTCCCCGTTTTACTCGGAACACAGCTCCTCCCCGCAGGATATCAGCCCAGGTGACACTGGGTGAGCCGCCTTCACATCTGTTATTTGGTTTCCTGATCCAACTAAGGCTGAAAGTCTAGGTAGGCCCCACCGTGTGAAACAGCAGTGAAGTTGCAGAGCCAGAGAAGAGCAGCCTGAAGTACCTGAGCTCCAAATTTGGTTCTCCTAGAGCCAAGACCTGAAGCTCCCCTAAACCCGTGGTCGGCAAACTGTGGCTCGAGAGCCACATGCGGCTCTTTGGTCCCTCGAGTGTGGCTCTTCCTAAGCCTTAGGAGTACCCTAATTAAGTTAATAACAATGTACCTACCTATGTAGTTTAAGTTTAAAAAATTTGGCTCTCAAAAGAAATTTCAATCGTTGTACTGTTGATATTTGGCTCCGCTGACTAATGAGTTTGCCGACCACTGCCCTAAACCAAAAGCTCCTGCCTGGGCCAGCTGGGATGGCCCACTTGCTTAGCCATATCCTGGTTAGGACTGGAAATCTTTACGTGCTGTGAATGCTAATCACCTGAGATCCTGGCTGGACTGCAGAGCAGTAGCCCTTTAAAACACAAGGAAATGTGACCCCCAAGGTCCCCAAAAGGCCTTTCCGGGGCCCCAGACAGCTCTGTACCCAAGCTCCTGCCTCTTATGTAGCCCCTACCCCTTGACAGGCACCAGGATCATCTACGACAGAAAGTTCCTCCTGGAGTGCAAGAACTCACCCATTGCCCGGACACCCCCCTGCTGCCTCCCTCAGATTCCCGGGGTCACAACTCCTCCAACAGCCCCATCCTCCAAGCTGGAGGAGCTGAAGGAACAGAAGGAGACAGAGGAAGAGATACCCGGTAAGGAAAGCAGGAACTGACTTAAAATTAAGAAACCAAATACCCTGGTTTAGAGTGGGGGTTCAAGTCTGAGTGGTTTCTGCACTAAAGCTGAGTGAGTAGACCAGGGGTCCTCAAACTACGGCCCACGGGCCACATGCAAATACAAATATTGTATTTGTTCCCGTTTTTTACTTCAAAATAAGATATGTGCAGTGTGCATTGGAATTTGTTCAGTTTTTTAAACCATAGTTCAGCCCTCCAGCGATCTGAGGAACAGTGAACTGGCCCCCCGTTTAAAAAGTTTGAGGACCCCTGGTGTAGACCCTCAGCCCAGCAACCAGTCCTCCTGCCTTTTCTCTCTCCAGATGACGCACAATTTGAAATGGACATCTGATCCAGTGCAGATGACCTGTGTGTGGAGTTACAGGAATCCCTCATGCTGCCGCTGCCACCACCTCTTCCTGGGGTATCCAAAGACCAGCTGGCCTCATCTAATCTGGGAGTGCTTGGCTCTGGGCCTCCCTTAGTTCTGAGGCAGCTAGACCAAGGATAAGGAGTGGGCGCCTTGCCAAGCCCTTAACTCTACTTTCTGTTCGGTTTGTAGGCACTCCTCTCAACCCCCAGCCTCCCACTCTCAGGCTGAGGCGAGGATTGGGGGAATGGAGTATGTCACTGTCTCACTGCTTAGTAAATATTCAAAGAAATGCCTTGGCTCCAATGTTCTCAATGCTAATCCTCCCATCCCAGCCACACAGCTGAGGGCCCCAGCAGACCTGGTTAGGAATAGAGGTCCACTTACTTTCCAATTCAGATTGAGCCTACTTCCAGAAGCAATTAGAGCCTGTGGCAGGCTATGGGGGCAAGCTACAGAAGCTATCAGATCATAAACAGCAATAGCCTGACCCCTGCCAACGGCTGTTCCAGCCTTTCCAGGAAGCAGCCTTCCTAAAATCAGGCCTCTCCCATTACCCCTCCCTCCGTCCATACCAAACCAGGAAAAAAGAGGCACTGCTCTAACCTTTTAGTCACCTCTGATTTCTCCCCATGCCTCTTCTGCCTCCCAGTAATAAATACCAATTCCAATCTCCTTATTCCAACACTGAAAGCCTGTCCTAGACCTTCTCACAGGCCCCCTCAACCTGACTCTTGTCTTCAAAGAATAGACCTTAGAACCCACATTGAGGCTCAAACTGAGGCAGCAGCTAATTTCTAAGTCAAATAGAGTCATAATTATATCCCCTCTCCCAAGAAAGAAAGTCACGATCCCATATTTCAGGAATGTGGTCTTTTTCTCCTCCAATGTATTTAGCTATGTTCTAATATCTGATTCTAATCTCTTGCATACTCAAGAGTGATACAGTGCAAACAAGGCAATCTTTTCTGGAGGGGAAATTCCCCCCATGCTATTTGAACCCGTTTTCATGCTGAAATGAAATCATACAAAGATAGGGTTACTCAGCCCAGCAAGGGATATGCATTTAGTTCCGATTTGGGAAAAAGTGGCAGACAGTAATCTGATCATGCCTAGTAAGGTCATTCATGATGAATGGAGGAAGAACAGAAGTTTGCAGGGTGCAGAGCGAGCCAGAAGTGATCAGTTTGGCATAAGAAGGGTTTATCTCCTAACCAGGGGCCACATTGGGATGTTTTTATTGAAACATATGTTAGAGAAGACAAGTGACCACCCTGTGGTCTAGATGGGACCTCTTCCCCCAGAGGTGGGTCAGGCCAAGGAACCCAACAGGGCAGACAGTCTCCCAAGTGCTAAGAGGGAGCCAAGTGAGACAAGGCCTCCCATGCCAAGGCATAGGAGATGGTGTGAGGTGAGTCTGGGGAACCCATAGGATTATGGATCCTGTTCTGGTACGGTCTGGTTCTCAGATGTGGCTGCAGCTTTCTCTTCATTAGCCTCCTCCTCTAAGGACAGACTCCTCTTTTCTGCAATTAATCTTTTAACTCCCACCATCCACTGACTGACTTCAGTCACATGGTCAACCATGAGTGAGCGGTGGATGTCATCTGCTGCATCCCACTGGTGGCTTGAAAGCTCTGAGGAGAGAGAGAAAGAGGCTGAGCAAGCAGTCTGGGGCAACAGACAGCTCCCACTCTCCCCTCCAAATCTCACTACCTATTCCAGCTTAGCCAACTGCGGCAGGATAAGGAACCGATACCTTGCACCAGCAGAGCCATCCTCTTCTTTACAGGCGTTGACAGCTTCCCTCCAGCCCACTGTTCTTGCAGCAGAGCCAGGCGTCGGCTGATGTCATCACATACCTGCTTCTGAGAGACAGAAAGCCCTGCAAGTCAGTGCTGCCACAACAGGGGCAAAGGAAACCTAGCACCACATAGGAAGCACCTGCTTTCTCTGGCCCAGGAACTTTACACTTAATCTTAGCGTTCTGGTTCTTTACCCAAAGATTAGAGGCCCACTAAGAATTTCATGAAACTTATAGATCTATTTTCAAGATAAATGCATGTAAGGTGAGAATTTTAAGCTTTCTTAGACGCTCAAAAACTCATTTTATAGTGCTACTTTACAAATAAGGAAACTAAGAACCAAATAGGTGAAAATTACTATGCTACTTTCTTTTAAGATTCCTCAAATCCCTTGTCTCCAGAGAACTTAAACACTATAGACAGAAAAAGAGGGTTTCCCTCCCTCCTTGAACACAAAATTAGCAAGGCCTGCTCTGAAAGGCCTAGAGGTATCATAATCAGGCTGTTGATCACTAATGGGAGTTAAATTCAACTTTCATACCCACAAGTCTCTTCTGACTGGTCTCGAGAAGTGCCTTGAACCCTCCTGAAACCCTGTGTTTATTTTTCTGGGAAGGCCTTAGATTCCAAAGGAGTCCATAACTTGAAAGGGTTAAGAGCCACTGCCCATGGGATCACAGGGTCTACTTTTGGGAGCCATACCTGCATCTGGCTGTCAATAGGAACCCTCCCCATCATCCCACCAGAGTGCCAGGGTTTACCTTCATGTGGCCACGACAATCATCCAATGCCTGTTCCAAAGGTCTCAGCACATCTTCCAACAGAGTCTCACACTCAATGACTGGAAAATCTATGGGATCCACAGTGGAGGCAGGACAGCTCCCCACAGCTGGGGGCCTAGAAGCTGTACTTGAAGGAGGTGGAGGCCCCATTGGGGAGGGCCCAGGAGAAGTCTCTGAGGTAGGGACTGAAAAGGTAAAGCAGGATCAAACAAACACAGGCATAGCTGCTGAAATAGTTTGTAAGAAGCTCAACTCTCTTGAGACAACTCATTCACTGAAAAATATATATTTATGAAGTCCCTACTATGTGCCAGACAATGTGTGAGGCACCAGCAAGAGTAGTAAACCAGGCTAACTAGGTTCCTGATAGAGAGTTTAAATTCTAGAGGAAGTGGGGGGTAGGGAGGACAAGAAAAATCACCAAGTTATGTTGCATACTACAAAGAAAATGGATCAAGTGGATAAGAGGAATACAGGGACCTACCTAGAAGGGCACCTAATTTTATTCCAGCCCACCCACAATGTGACATTTGGCAAGTTACTTTTAACCTCTGAGCTTGGGTTCCTCTTCTATAAAATGGGGATATTACCATAATAGCACTTACTTTACAATGTTTCAGTGATGATTAAGACTATAGATACAGGCCCTAGCCGGTTTGGCTTAGTGGATAGAGCGTCAGCCTGTGACTGAACGGTCCCCAGGTTTGAGGGCTCAATCCCCAGTAGGGGGTGTGCAAGAGGCAGCTGATCAGTGATTCTCTATCATCACTGATGTTTCTATCTCTCCCTCTCCCTTTCTGAAATAAAAATATATTTTACGAAAAGAATATAGATACAACTGCTAGATTAGTGTGTAGCAAAAAGCACTCACAAAGTTAAGAACTAATGGATGAGATAGATGCAGCCATGAAAAGTTAAAGGAAACAAGTACTAGATAGAGGTAAGGGCAGTGCCCAAGAGGCGGGAAAAGTCAAGATGTTAATTCTGTATGCTCTGAAAAACTGATGAGAATGGGTCAAGAATGGAGGTGGGGACACCAATTGGGAGGTTAATGGAGTAGTGGTCCTGGAAAGAGAAGAAGCTGGCATGGACTTGCGTGAAAGACTAGAGATGAGGAGAAATGGAGTGGTCAGATTTACTTAGGAGGGAGACACAACAGGACTTGGTGGATTGGGGGTGAGGGAGAGGAGTCAAAGATGACTTGGTTTCTGACTTGAGAAATGGGATGGTGGAGCCACTACAGAGAAAGACCAAGAATTTAGTCTTCGGCATCAACATCCACATGAAGAGGGTAGAGGTCCCATGGGGAGGAGGGGCAGTCAGGAGAAATCTCTGAGGTGGGGACTGAATAATTTGGCCTCGGTTTCTTGACCTCACCTTCAGTGATCATTTTTTCCACCCTACCTCAGCTTCATTCCCCTCTGCTGTGTTCCCAACAGCACTGAACCATCTCCAAAATCTGATCACCCCTTCTACCCTTCCAGCTCAGCTACTCAGATTTAACCAGACATTAAAATCGCTGCCTTATAAACACTCGTACCTCACTTAACTGTCCCATTTTCCTGGTAAACACAACTTGCCTACACTTGTTGGGAGGAAAAATAAAACCATGCTGAGGAGTTATCACTTTAAATCCATGACTACAGCCCTAGTTGGTTTGTCTCAATGGATAAAGCATTGGCCTGTGGACTGAAGGGTCCCAAGTTCAATTCCAGTCAAGGGCATATGCCTGGGTTGCTGGCTCAATCCCAAGTGGGGGGCGTTCAGGAGGAAGCCAATCAATGATTCTCTCTCATCAATGTTTCAATCTCTGCCTCTCACTTTCTGAAACAAAAATATATTTTTAAAAAAATTTTAAATAAATAAATCCATGGCTACAGATTTCAAAAGGTATCCAATGCTGCTTGGAAAGCCTATACTTTGCTCATTTTTCCACTCTTTGGAACAACTGTTTTCACATCTTACCTCCTCTAAACTTTCTACCCTGCCCCCTTCTTTACCTTTCCCTGCTGTCTCTCTACTTCTGATGCTGCCTCATATTTCACTGAGAAAGTAGTCATTCAACAGGAACTCTTATATTCTCACTACCAGTTCTAACTCAACCACATTAGTGGCCACTTTCTTCCTCTTTCAAAAGATAAAAGGTCTCTGCTCCTATCAGAGGCCATCTCTCTAGCTGAACTCTGCACCCAGCCGCTCTTGCCTTCTGCAATTATCCCCTTTCTCCTGCACCATTAGTTCTCCCTCTCAACTGAACCATCCCATCTGCACACAAACACACCAAAGTATACTACCTTAAAAACCCTCCCTTACCTCAAATTCCATCTTCAGGTACCCACGCCCTTTCTCACCTCTGCTTCAAGCAGAATTTAAAATATGTATATATATATATGTTTTTATTGATTTCAGAGAGGAAGGGAAAGTGATAGATAGAAACATCAATGATGAGAGAGAATCACCGACTGGCCACCTCCTGCATGCTCCCCGCTGTGGGGGATCGAGCCCACAACCCAGGCATGTGCCCTTGGCCGGAATCGAACCTGGGACCCTTTAGTCCGCAGGCCGACGCTCTATCCACCGAGCCAAACCGGCTAGGGCCAAGCAGAATTTCTTGAATGAGTGGGCTGTAGTTACTTCTCGCTCTTTTCACACTGTCTCCTCATCCCATCCCAGCAGGGTCTCTGCTGTCATCACTCCACATACTGCTCCTAGGGTCATCAATCATCACTATGTACATCAAAACTAGCGGTCCCCTTTTCTCTTACTTGATCTCTCAGCAGCATTCATCACAGTTAAGATTTTACTCTCTGGCCTGGCTTAGTGGTTGAGCATCCAGCAATGAACCAAGAGGGCACTTGCCCAGGGGGTGTGCAGGAGACAACAAATTGATGTTTTTCTGTGTATATCCCTCTCCCTTCCTCCCTAAAATAATTAAAATCACACAAAAAAAGACTTTACTCTCTCCCAGAATAAATTTTACTTTTCTTCTTTTTTTATATATATATTTTATTGATTTTTCACAGAGAGATAGAGAGTTAGAAACATCGATGAGAGAGATACATCGATCAGCTGCCTCCTGCACATCTCCTACTGGGGATGTGCCCGCAACCAAGGTACATGCCCTCGACTGGAATCGAACCTGGGACCCTTCAGTCCGCAGGCCGACGCTCCATCCACTGAGCCAAACCGGTTTCGGCGACTTTTCTTCTTTGGCTGTTTCTCAATCTCCTTTGCTAATTCCTTCTCTACTCAATCTTGAAATGCTAGAGCCTTAGGGCTCTTAGATCCTCTTTAGGCCTCTATCCACACACTTTCCCTAGGTAACTTAGTCAAATCCATGACAGCAAATCTTATCCATATCATGGTGACTCATTTCTGTAATTCTGGCCTATACCTCTCCCCCAAAACAGCAGCCCAAATTGAACATGGCCAAGACAAAACTTGCTTTCCCTTGCCACCCCACCCCCGCCCCCAAACCACTATTCTCTAGTCAGTGAACAAAACCAGCCAACTCCTCAAGCAAAAATTAAGTTACATTGATTCTTCTTTCCCTCACCTACTCACTCCTACTGACTTTCTCCAACACATCCCATATCCATCTAGTTCCAACCACCTCTAGTACTCCCATCCTTGTCCATCATTAAATCTTGCCTATGTTACCATAATAGTCTCTAAGTTTTCCACTTCTTCCCTAAAATCTTCCACACAACAGATACAGTGATATTTTTTAAAATGTAAATTAGTCGGTGCTTCTCAGTCTGGGAAAATTTTGCCTCCAGGGCAAATGTCTGAAGATGCCATTAGCTGTCCCAACTAGATGGGTGCTGCTGGCATTTAGTGGGTAGAGGCCAGGGATGCTGCAAACATCCTATAGTGTACAGGACAGTCCCTCACCACAAAGAATTATATGGCCCCAAATGTCAATAGTGCCAAGGTTAAGAAATCCTAGCTTACCTCATTCCTCTCCAGTGTTACAGTGTGTACATAGAGGGGTGCTGAAAGAGCTGAATCTGAGCCTCTTCCTCAGGGCCACACCCCCACCTACTGGCATGGGAACTGCTCAGGGGAAAAGGCAGCCCTCTTCTATTACACACTTTTCAATGGCTTCCAACTTTGCATAGATTAAAATACAAACTCCTTATCCTGGCTTACAAATTCAACTATGACCTGGCCCCTGCCTACTTTTCCCTATTCCTACCCACTGTGCTCTAGCCAGTCTCCGAGTTTGCCAAAGGTGTTCTCCAGGCCTTTGCACTAGCTGTTTCCAATGCCTGGAATGCTCCGGCACCTGATCTTTGGGTAGATAGCTCTTAGTCATCATTCAGATTTCAGCTGAAGTGTCAGCCCCTCAGACACCTTAGTTACCTGGTCACTCTCACATCACTTTTCTTTCTCTGCAGAGCCCTTGCCACTATTCATTTGTGTATCTCCAAAGCTATAGTGTGGACTCCATGAAAGCAGAAACCTTTTTGTCTTCTTCAATGCCTGGCTCACAGGTGGTGCTCAGTAGATGATAATGAATAACAAGTCAAGTCTGAGACGCTTATTATATAGCCAGGTGAAGATGTAGACCAGACAAATGGATATATCACTATGGAGTTCTGGGAAGAGATCAGGGTAGGAAATAAAATTTGAAAAGAATGTGAGAGTAAAAACTACATCAAAACCATAGGTCTGATGAGATCACCTTGGATGAAAGCATAAAGAGAGTATTTGAAACCAACGTACCATTTATTGACCTGGGCAGTAGAGAAGGGGCTCAGAAAAGGGCCTGCCCCGAGGCCCTTCCTGGGGCTCCAACCTCTCCTCACCGCGGGACAAGCTTATCCCCGGCACCGCCCATTCTCGGCCGGCCTCTGCGCCCTGGGCCCCCACGCACCTCTGGGGGCTCCATCCTGGGGAGCGGCGACCCTCTTGGTTAGCGGGGTGCGCTTGGGTCCGCCGGC
>NW_006296634.1:241402-252981 GCF_000327345.1 Myotis davidii | reverse complement strand
TGGCTGCGGGAGACCTCCGGTTCGGACGGCCGTTCTGGACGGCACCAGCCGCGGCGGGACCGGTACCGCTCTTTAAGGGTCGGGCCTTGATCTCAGGGCACCTAATGCGGTTGTCTCCCAGGAGGCGGGCTATCGGAGCCCTCCTACCCTGTCTCTCGGCTCACGGGCGCTCTCAGGAGCAGGTTTAAACGGCCAGAAGCCCGCCCCCATGCTCCCCTAGGACCCAGCCAGGGAGACTCAGAACAAGCATGTCAAACTCGCGGCGGCCTGGCCAATATAATGGTATGTAAGAAATGTTTTAATAAAAATTTCATAACTTAATTTTTATAATATCCTGTTATACATAATCTGTATATACAAAAGCCTAAGCGACTGTCCTCCGACTGGTAGCCATGACACTCACTGACCACTAGGGGGGCAGACACTCAAGGCAGGAGCTGCCTTGGCAGGGCTGTTCTCTGCTGATGCACCCAGAACCAGAGAGGAGGGAGCCGGATTCCAGGGTGCCTCACCTGAGAACTGCCCTCTCACAATCCAGGACCCCCTTGGGGGATGTCAGAGAGCCCGTTAAGGCCAATTCCCACAGGCCAGGCCAAGGGACCCCACCGGTGCACGTGCACCAGGCCTCTAGTTATTAATAATGAACTGCAATGTTCGCTAATGACTGATGACTATAATTGTGTTGGATTCATTTCCCTTACACGCCTTACGTGCCGGTGCACCGTTTCTCTCCACTAATACTAGCAGCAAATATTTTAGCAGCCGATTGCCACGTCATTAGTCTTGTACTGACTTGTTTGGTGTGCGCAACAGGAAATATTTTGCTTTCAGAGAACAAGAAAAATAGGTTTATTTGCATTATGCTTATTAATTTGTGCAGCTATTCAGTGTCTGGTAAGTTAATGTTCAAGAAAAGTATTTTTTTAAAAATTCTTATTTTATGTTAATAATTACTCATTTATTTCAGCCCTTTGTATTCAGCGTGTCTCTATTGAAATATACCTACGTTTCTATGAAAATTGAAGCTTTTGTTTTTTTGCAGCCCACATAAACTTAAACCTTATTTGGCCCATGTTAGCCTTTGAATTTGACATGCTTGCTCTAGAACATCACCTCTGACCACTGCCTCTACACATATACTCTAGGTTTGATTACTAGTACAAAATTCCTTCAGTACTCAGATATCAACTCATCAGGAAGCCTAGTATATCCTGCTTCAGGCCAGGTTGTGTCTCGTCTGAGCTCCCACACCCTCTGAGATTTCCTAGTTGTACTATATACTATCTTCTGTTTTGTTCTTCTTCCTCCTTGTTAGTCTCAGAAAGTGGAAATCCTATTTTATCCCCAATGCTTAGTATAGTGCCTAGGATACAGAAGACATTAGCAAATATATTTATTGAATGAAGTCAGATCTCCATCACACCCATGCCCTCATGTGACTATAGGCAGCCACCAACACCAAGCACAGACACAAACACCCACTTCACACAGGTTAACCCCCAACCCTGTCCCAGGCCCAGTATACTCACACTCAGTGAGGTCACTGAGGGATTTTTATTTGTACTTATTTTGCTATAAAGTGTTGCTGAGGTAGAGCCAACTGTCCAAAGCTGGCAAGGAACACAGGGACCCAGGGAAAGGAGAGCCAGGGTCCTAGGATGTAGTGCAGGGCCTCTCAGTTATCCATATAAACAATTAATAAATTGGGCAATAAATATACAGGGTGCACAAGGTTGGAGGGACAGGCAGAGAAGGTTCCAAAGGGTGAGAGGCTGCATGTCCCTGGGGAATGAAGGGGTACAGAGTTGGGCATGGACCCAGAGCCTCATTACCCCGGTCCTCCCAGATCCATTTAGGACATATGGAGCAGAGAGGGTTTCAGTCGAAAGGCATCCAGAAAAGAGAAGATGCCCCGTTTTCGAGGGGCAGCCCCTGCACCTCCAACCCCTCCTTTGAGTAGGGGGAGAGGCAGGGGACCTCCTGGGGAGTCCACAGAGCTGGTCCGCTTGAGTCGCAGGCGGGCACGGGCCTGGGCACCCCAGGCCTTGCCTCGAGATGCAGAAGCCACAAGACACTTCTGGTACTGAACCTAGGGAGAATGGGTACGTGAGGATCCAGTTCCTTTCTGCCTCGGACTCCCTGAGCACTTCTGCAGGGCAGGGGACTGGCCAAGGTTTCAGTTTGATATGAGGCTCGTGGTCCACCACATCTACAGCATTCCCAGGTAGCTCAAGAACAAACACATAACACTTGACATTTACTGAGCATTTAAGGGGGGCTGGACACTGTGCTAAATGCTTTGTATAATGTAACAATCCAATTATTTATCAGGTGTTATTATCCTCATTTTACCAATGAGGAAATTGAGATTTAGAAAGAATGCATGACTTCCCAAGGTCACCTAGCCAAAAAATGGTAGAATTGCGATTCAAACCTAGTCTGTCTGACTGCAGACCTGTGCTCTTAACCACACCTTACCACTATGTTGTCACCTTACCACTATGCGCGCTCTCTCTCTCTCTCTCTCTCTCTCTCTCTCTCTCGGACTAGCCCCTAGCAGAGTGGATTCCCTAGTCAAGGAGGTCTTCCACTCAACTCCATTCCCCATGCAACTGCCCTAGTCTTCTCTCATTTGAATTCAGCAGGGTCCTCAATGGTCTTCCTACTTCTTGTGTCTTCCAAATCTTTTACCTACACTATCGCTTAAGTAGACTTCCTAATCTACAAACCTGATTTCACTGTCCTGCTCAAAACTTTTTAATGGCTCAGAATGCCTCCGGGCAAAATGAACTCATCCCCCCTGACCTATAAGTTCTTCCATGACCTGGTTTCTGCCATTTTTTCTGCCCCCATCTGTCACTCCATCCCACTAGCACTCCAGAGACACTAGTCTCTCAGATACACTAACTAACATCTCTCACCTTCACAGCTGGAGTTCCCTGTACCTGGCACACCTTCTGTCCTACTCCTCCTCACGTAGCTAACTTCTTCCTTGGACCTTCAGCTCTCCACTTCCTATCACCTCTTACAGGTAGACTTCTTGAACCCCTGACCGGACCTTCTCCTCCATTATCCTGTAGTGTACAACTTCTTTCTGGTCTGTCTCTGCTTTAACCTAAGGCCATGCCCTCTATAACACTGAATTCCCAGGGTCAGGTATGGTCCCTGCAGGCATTCATATATTTGTTGAGTGAGTAAAATGAAGAGTGAGAGCATTCCACATTTAAATGCCCACAGATACCAGGAAATAACCTAAATGAAAAAAAAAAAGGAAAGACAATGCCAACTGATAGGGCACAGCCCCTACACTATTCCAGCCCAATGCTGAAATGTATGCATGATTCTGACAGTTTAAGAACAACAAGAATAGCAATTATTGTGTGAAATGTCCTGGCAACTCATTAAAACTTATTCAGAAGAGCATGAGGGCCAAATAAAATGCTAAGAATCATGGTCAACCCTGGTATCACCGATTTGTGATTCTGGAAAGGCTGCCAATCCTGAGCCCCAGTCACCAGTACAAAGCAGCTGCAGGGCCACCCCACCCACCATCCCACCCCTAACTCACCATGCAAGCAGCCTGCACAGCTTCAGAGAGTCCCCCTGCATGGGGCTGGCACCAGAAGGCTGCGCACTGGAAGCTCTGACGTCCCAGGTCAGCAATGAGGCCAAAGGTGTGCGGGTCGCGGCCGACACCAATAAAGGTCACCAGGCGCACAGGGCACTGCCATAGCGGCTCCTCCTCCGCCTCAGCCTCTGCCTGCCCACACCAGGCCTAGTCACTAGAGGGCTCGGCGCAGGTGGACCCACTGAGCTCTTTCCTAGAGCAAGCCATGATACCCAGCATCCCTACCCCACCCCCAACCCCCCAGCCCAACGTCACCTTCTGGTACCTGAATGGGGTGTGCAGTCATGAGAGAGTCAGACACACTGAGCATGGAGGGGACCCAGGCATCCCGGTCCCCTCGGGTGGTGAGGGTACCAATGGCTTCATTCAGCACATCCATTCCTGGGGGGACATACCCACTGTGGTGTCTCCCCGACATAAGAAGGAAGGAATCTGCAGGGAGTGTCAGGCCCCTCTCCGTGTCTTGGAATTCAGAGAGATGAGAAGAGAACACCTGGGGCCGGGCTTAGAATCCTGGGCTGGGAAAGGTGGTACATCCAGGCCATACAGGGCCATGGAAGCACGCTGGGAAGCTGGTAGATCCCGCCTCACCCACCTTCCCCTTGCCTTAGCAGCCCACCACTCCCTCCAGCCCACTCAGTCCTCACCCATGGCTTTGGTGACGGGCAGGGTCCCCATATACAGTGCCTGGTACTTCTGAGCAGCTTGGCTCACCGCATCCAGCAGCTCCGCTGAAATACACACAGCCTGTTAGCCTGCACGCTCTCTCAACAACCCCTCTCCCCGCCCTTCTGAGAGCTGGAGCAAGCAGAGATAGAAGAAAAGACAATGGATGTGCCTCCAATCCAGGGCTTGGATTCCTGGAACCAGAAGTCCCATATCTCCAAGGAAGTACTAAGTAACCAGGACCCCCTCCCATCTTTCACTAAAAGAGTCTGTTGCTGCAACACAGGACCTCCCTCCCCTTACCTTGCCTCGGCAGATCTTCAGGGGAGATGGTGTCTAGGGAACAACAAGGGGAATCACCACTGACCCCAACTCGCTCTGACAAGATCTGAAACAAAATGCAGCTGGCTTGAGGCACAGGGAGAAGGGACTTGAGGTAAGGGAGTGCCGACCCCCCTGGCAGCTTCAGACCCAGCTCCATCCCACATTCCCTACCCCACTCCTGGCCCTTACCTGAGCACAGAGCCCATGTAGGGCACTGGCAATGGCCTTGGCAGGGACATCACAGCGAAACACATGGCACTTGAGCATACAGCTGTCTTTGTCGCCCGCCACAAAAGCGAAGTCCCTGGCAGGTCAGAGATGGGGCTGGGGTAGAGACTGGGTAGGGGCAGTCTGCAGAGGCTGGAAAGTCAGGCAAGGGATATGGAAAGGATGGACAGGGAAGTCAGGGCTGGGGCTCAAGGCGCCTGGCCGTCACTCACCTATCACTGTTCCGGAAGCATGTGGGAGCACAGGAGAGAACCAGCTCAGCCTCTCAGGCTCTCCCCCATCGGTCCCCGCTGAGCTGGGCCCACCCTCCCCAACCAGGGCTGCACCGGGCAGGGAAGGCAGAGCTTGGATCCATGTCAGAGGATCTGTGTCCAAGGGTTTAAGTGCAAGGGATCAGCATCAGTGGGGAGCACAGCCTGCAGTTGGCGCAAGGAGCAACTTCCACTTGAGGGGATGTTGGGGTCCTCACCGGCCCTTGGAGCTGCCCACACCCCATACACGGATGTGCACCAGAGGCTGGCAGTGGATCAGACTGTGGTCCAGGGGATTCACCAGGCTCATGGCATCCTTCTTCAGGATCATTAGCATGTTCTGGCCCTGCCAAGGACAGAGGGCAGCACAGAGCTCAGATGAAGGTGGTTGCCATGGGGAACAGACAATTCAGAGACAACCACCTCTACTGGACCCTGAGCTGAATCCTTGAAGGGCTGGCTAGCTCACCTCGCCCCAGGCACCAGCTGGGGGCTGGCTCCGGCTGCGGGTCTGGGCCAGCTGCTGGATGCAGTTACTGACCGCAATACTGCTCTTCCCTGGTACCAGGTCCTCTTCGGGTACCTCTACCCAGCCCAGGGAGCGGACTGCAAAGCACTGACAGGTGAGGAGAAAGGACGGAAGGGCCCCAAGTGAGTAGAGGTGGAGCAGGGTAGATGCCACAGGCTACACCCATATGAACCCTCTGATCCCCCCCCCCCTTGATCATCTCTGCTCAGCCCAATCCCACCCCTGACTACCCTTGGGGCCTTCCCCAATGCCATGGGCTGGCCCTCAGGCCCAAGTCACTACCTTAGCCCCTGGTTCCATGCTCTGGATGTAGGATTCCTCACCATACCAGGACAGAGAGTTACTGGAACAGAGCAGAGCTGGTAAGGGACCACACTTCCTACAGAAGGGACATTGGTGGGGCACAGACTACTTAATAGGCAAAACGTGTGGGATAAGACCCAGAATATAAAGTCCCAAATATGAAACCAGAGCAGGGAGGCCCCAGGACATATTAAACAAATGTAACATAAAGAGTATGACTTAGAATCTGAGGAAAAAATCAGGGCACAGGACATAGAATAAAAGTTGTAAACAGAGCAGGGTTCAAAATGTGAACCAGAGCTCCAAATGGGGACAAGAGACCCTAGAACACAGGACAGTGCCCAAGGTCCAGAACACGGTAAGTCAGGGCGCAGCACAGGGAAAAGAACATGTGGCAAAAGACAGAGCTTGGAACTAGACCAAAACTCAAAATACTGAGTCAAAGCATGAGTCAGAGTTCAGAACCTGGGCTGGGAAGCAGACTGTGGATCCAGCTGCATCTCTGAGGGCCATGGAACCCCCTGGCCCGCCTGGCCTATCCCTGTTACCTCTGGTCCAGTGAGCTCTCCAGGCTGGAGAAGGATCTCCCCTTGGGGGGCCGAAGTCCCCAAATCCCTTCCGGCCTCTGCAGAGAGGGGGCCAAGTCAGTGTAGCAGCAGGCTAGGTCCACGCATGGGCTCAGGCCCCCTCCTCACACTCCACCTACCGTGCCTGGCTCCTCTGCATCTCCTGGCTCCCAGGTTGGGCGCTGCCACTGGGTCCTACCGCTTGGTACGTGCCAATAGTAAGTACCTGCAGCATCGTGGATCTTTCTCCAGCCAGGGGGCAGGCCCGGCTCTCCCTCCAGACTCTGGTCCCCCCACAAGTCATCTACAGGAACACGGAACGAGGAGGGGGAACACGGGATTGGAGAAGGAGGGCATATTTGTGGATGCAGAATAACACCTTGTCAACCCTGAGCCTGGAGGTCCAGGCTCCCAATCTTGGATATTATTACAGTGCAAAGATCAGGGTTCATTTGTACCCTGGTTCTCACCCCAGGACCGACCCTCCTCCCTGAGTTTGAGCCTTGGGGTAGCCATTCGCCTTCCCTCTTCCCCTCTCAATGCCCGGTCCTCCCTCCCGTCGGACCCCTCCGTGCACACCATCGCAGTTGACCAGAATTATGGCCAGCATGTAGTCCTTGCCCAGCATAGCCCCGACCGCGGCCCCGCCGGCCTCTGCCGGCCTGCACTCTCAGCCCAGCTCGACCTCTGGAGCTGCTGCGCCGACAAGCCCAGCCTCTCTGCGCCGGAGTCACCGGGCCAGCGGACGCCACACAAATACGGGGCGGAGCTGGGGCCGTCCCGGGGTTGAAATATGACGGGAGGAGCGGCGCCGCGCGCCGTTCGGTGCGGGGGCGGGGGGAGGAGCGCCGAGGCCAGCGCACCAGCCGACACCACCACGCAACTGTGAGCTCAGCAAGCGGCGGGTGACCCACCAGGCGAAAGTGCGCGGGGCTCTCACGCGCACCGCTGACAGCAGCACGCCCAGGTCGTGCGTGCGCACGCGCAGCTGAGACCTGAGGGGAGGAATCACGTGGGGGTACCTGTGGGCAGAAGACCGCCTGAGCTCCGCTGCCAAAAAAGCGCCTCCGGACCAGCTGGCCCGGCTCAGGGCTGTGTGTGGACCTAGGAAACAAGAGGTTACCCTCGGATTCCTGGTCGGAGCACATGCCCGGGTTGCAGGCTCCATCCCTAGTGTGGGGCCTGTAGGAGGCAGCCAATCAATGATTCTCTCTCATCACTGATGTTTCTATCTCTCTCTTCCTCGCTGAAATAAAAATATATTTCCAGATACATTTTTTTTAAAATATATTTTATTGATTTTTTACAGAGAGGAAGGGAGAGAGATAGAAAGTTAGAAACATCGATGAGAGAGAGACATCGATCAGCTGCCTCCTGCACATCCCCCACTGGGGATGTGCCCGCAACCCAGGTACATGCCCTTCACCAGAATCGAACCTGGGACCTTTCAGTCCGCAGGCCGACGCTCTATCCACTGAGCCAAACCGGATTCGGCCAGATACATTTTTTTAAAAAAAATTTTTAAGAAAGCGCCTCCAACCTTTCAAAAAAAATCTCCCGGAAGTGCCTCCGCCCTCACTAATGATGGGCACTTGGTATGAGGGAGGGGAGGCGGGGCTGCGCCTGCGCAACAAGCTCCACGGGGGAAGATGGCGGATGACAAGGTGAGTGACCATGGGGTGGTCTGCAGTCGGCGTGGTATCCACACTTTTTCAGTCCCGGGGGAAGACAACGCGTGGGTGAGATGCCGCTTGCTTTCCCTGGGGGTGGACTTGTGCTCACGCCCGCGGCAGAGTGTGGAGTAGATGGGGGAGCACTCCAGGGGGCAAGCAGCTGAGGAGCCAGGGTGCCCCTCCGGGTCCATCGCAGTACCTAGTTTCTCACATTCAAACCCGTCCGCTCTGACACACTCCTGACTCTGCTCCATTCCCTAGCCCTGGGAATGTGCCCTCCCAGAGACACCTTGTTTCCAATTCATAATGACACACCCTCATTCAAACACTCGCTGGCACACACTGAAGTTCATACTTCATGCGTCAGAATCTCTCAGTTCATGGATCCATACTCCTCCAGACAGCCGTGCCCCGCCCCTGCCACCTCCCGCGAGCATGCAGAGGCACACATTCAGTTTGGGGTGGCCTTGGGGGAGAAGCCCAGGCAGAAACCAGATTTACCTCCAAATTGTCCAGGGAGCTGCCTTGGCACCACTCACACATTTACTGAATACTTGCTAGTCCCTGCATCAGGACTTGGGACTCAGTAGACAAGACAGACTGGTCTCCACTTCCACGTAGCTTATAGTCAAGTCATTAGTATTTTCCTGATGGATCTAATTAGCTGCCCTTCCCGCTTTCCCTATACACTGCTTACTCTATGAAGTTCCTGCAAGTTCCTGATGCACATCCCATCTGTCACCCCCTCCCTGGCCCCAGAGTGAATTCCATCCTTTTCAATGCCCTTTTGTCCTTTACCAGTGTCATCTCAGGAAGGTATTTATGTAAAGAGATTTCTCAGGCTCAACCCATCCCACCTCCTCCCCGGCCTCCGATAGGCTGGAGCGGGGGATGGGGCCAGGTCCGTCTGCTGGAGCCAGTCTCTCCCTTTCCGTAGGACTCTTTGCCCAAGCTTAAGGACCTGGCCTTTCTCAAGAACCAGCTAGAGCGCCTTCAGCAGCGTGTGGAAGACGAAGTCAGGAGCGGTGTGGGCCAGGTAACACTGCATCTGGCGCTACCCCCCCCCCCCCTTGTAGGCTCCATTGCCCAGCATGCTTTGGAATGGGTGGGTGGTGGAGATTTATTCAGCAAATGCTTAGTGAGGGCCTGTTCTCTGTGACTTCAAGGAAATTTTCCCTGGGAAAATGGCACTTGATCCGGGATCTTAAATAGGGGTTAACTAGGTGAAGGGGGAGGAGGGAACATTCCAGGCTGATGGAACAACATATGCAGTGTTCTTGCGGGGGGAAGTAGCATGATGAGCATGGAGGTGAAAGCCGTTCAGTTTGGCCGCAGTAGTGGGTGAGCATGCTAGGAAATGAGAAGCAAGCAGGGTCAGGTTCCTTGGTGGCCTCGTGGCAGTAGTTCTGTGTGTGGAGCCTCCTAGCCCCAGGATTCTGAGATTATGTGACCAGAACCCCTAGGTTATTTTTCTGCCTCCAGAACCTTGAGAAAATCTTTGTAGGGCGTACTACAACTTTCCAGAGTAAGAAGGAGCAGGTGATGGGATGCTCTCAGCCCAGACCGAGTAGCTCCTGGTTAGAGAAGGGGAGAACCTACTGAGTTCCCTCCTGAATCTTTTTCCACAGGATGGCTCGCTCTTGTCCTCCCCATTCCTCAAAGGCTTCCTGGCTGGCTATGTGGTGGCCAAACTGAGGGCGTCAGCGGTATTGGGCTTTGCTGTGGGCACCTGCACTGGCATTTATGCAGCTCAGGCGTATGCTGTGCCCAATGTGGAGAAGACAATAAGGGACTATCTGCGGTCGCTGCGGAAAGGGCCCGACTAGCTCTGGATCCTGTGGGGGAGGCAGGATGAGAAGCTGGGGCCTGCAGGTGGAGGCCTTTCGACCACAGACACCATATCTGGCTTCCCTGGCTGTCACCCAATTACTGTCTCCAAGTTTCCTGCCTCCTTCATCCTTGTTTCCCTTCCTGCAGAGGGTGGGTAGTGGCTCATCAGCCAGTATCCTCCATACCTCCTTCCCTCCCTGACCCAATGGGACTAATCCCAAGACTGTGGCTTCTAAGGCCACCAGACCTTTCCCACCCTAAGTGTGGAGTTTGCAGCTGACATACCACAGCTCCTGCCTCCTGGGAGCCAACTCCATATCTTGATTCTCCTCAAATGTGTCACATCCTCACTGCCCCTTGTTAGTTACACAGGCCACCCAGGGTCTGATGTGGGCATGAGTGTAGAGGACGGGGGAGTGCCAGGCCTGGGCCGTCCCAGGCAGGCCCGCTGGACTTTGATGCTACTCCTGTCCACTGCTATGTACGGTGCCCATGCACCATTGTTGGCACTGTGCCATGTGGATGGCCACGTGCCCTTCCGACCCTCCTCAGCTGTGCTGCTGACCGAGCTGACCAAGCTACTGTTGTGCGCCTTCTCCCTCCTGGTAGGCCGGCCAGCATGGCCCCGGGGGGCCCCGCCCTGGCGCCAGGCTGCCCCCTTTGCACTACCAGCCTTGCTCTACGGCGCTAACAATAACCTGGTGATCTATCTTCAACGGTACATGGACCCCAGCACCTACCAGGTGCTGAGCAATCTCAAGATTGGAAGCACGGCCCTGTTCTACTGCCTCTGCCTCCGGCGCCGCCTCTCTGCACGCCAGGGCTTCGCACTGCTGCTGCTGATGGCAGCGGGGGCCTGCTATGCAGCCGGTGGCCTCCAGGACCCTGGGAGCACCCTCCCGGGGCCCCCTCCAGCAGCTAAGGCTGGCCCCATGCCCCTGCATATCACTCCACTAGGACTGCTGCTCCTCATCCTGTACTGCCTCATCTCAGGCTTGTCCTCCGTGTACACAGAGCTGCTCATGAAGCGACAGCGGCTGCCCCTGGCGCTGCAGAACCTCTTCCTTTACACGTTCGGTGTGCTCCTGAATCTAGGTCTGCATGCAGGTGGCGGCCCCGGCCCAGGCCTCCTGGAGGGCTTCTCGGGATGGGCAGCGCTCGTGGTGCTCAGCCAGGCCCTGAACGGACTGCTCATGTCGGCCGTCATGAAGCACGGCAGCAGCATCACACGCCTCTTCGTGGTGTCCTGCTCGCTGGTGGTCAACGCCGTGCTCTCAGCGGCTCTGCTGCGGCTGCAGCTCCCAGCCGCCTTCTTCCTGGCCACTCTGCTCATTGGCCTGGCAGTGCACCTGTACTATGGCAGCCACTAGCCCCTGACCACCTTGACTCCTGACCCTGGAGGTTGGGCGTTACCGTCAGAGCCACCTCCCAGCTCCCTTTCCCTCAGCAGCCCTGTTACAAGTGCCTTGTGAGAAAAGCTGGGGAAGTGAGAGCAACCAGATGGGTGGATGAAGGTGTATCCCTGAGAGACTTGTAGAGTGGGTTTGGTTAGGAAACTGGAAACTCTAAAACATCACCCTC
>NW_006296634.1:240244-241348 GCF_000327345.1 Myotis davidii | reverse complement strand
GCCCCCCAAGTTCTTCCAGACTAGGGAACTAAGGGAACATCATACCTACACCTGAGAAATGACCCCGTCTCTGATGGAGCAGGTTCCCTGTCTTATCCTGCATGAATGCAGTTGCCCCCTTACCCGCGCCCGTCCTACAGGAAAGCCCAGTTGCCACAGATTCCACACCCATCACCTTGGCCATTCTGAGCTCCTGCAGCTCCAGGGTCGCCTGGAGACAGTACATCCCTGCTCCCTCCACAGAGCTGCTCTCCACACCCAGCCTTTGTTCTGGAAACCCCAGAGGGGCTGGGGCTTGGCTCATCTCAGGAAATGTTTCCCCTGGGCTCTGGCTTATACTCCTGATCTCTCTACTCACCCAAAGACCCTCTTGAAGCCCAGTGCCCCCTCTGCAGCTCCTAGGAGTTACTGTTCTAGGTCCTGCCCCTGCCTAGCAGTGTCCCACCTCCCAACAGCCACACAAGCTCTGCACAGAGTGACCTGGGACCAGCACAGGGAAACGTATAGCTCAATGTCAGACTGCATAAGCAATAAAATAAGGTCTTAATAAAGCATTCTGGAGTGTAGGCGATTCCTACGGTCAATCATGATTGTCTTGTGTCCTCTGTGTTGCATAGCTGCTCCAACAATTCCATTCCCCTGGTGCCCTTAGTATCTTAATCCTGGAATAACACTGGTAGACTAGGAGAAAAGGCCGTTTTCTCCCTCGCTGTTGCCAGAAGCATTATTTCCTCTGAGGGTTCCATGAGCCAAGACTGTTCTCGGTCACAGAACTTTTAAAATTTTCCTGAAGCATAAAACTTGGGTGCTGGGGAATTTGGAAGCATCTTGGGACTAGAAGACACTAAGCCCAGCAGGACAACCTAGACTCTAGGCCAGAGAACTCCTCAGGACTCAATGTGGTTATGATTCTTGTTTCCTCTGGACCACTCCCTGGTACTCCCGCCTGCCATCTGATCTCTTGGCTGGAGGAATGTCAGGCCCTGCTCCCATGGAAGAATACCTGGTAAACTTGTTTTTAAAAAGTCTCAGACATATTGAAGCAGATCTTAGTGAGTGGGGTTAGGGAATCTTTTTTTTTTCCTCCTTTTAAAAAAATTTATT
>NW_006296634.1:228440-240161 GCF_000327345.1 Myotis davidii | reverse complement strand
CCCCCTACACCCCCTCTACTAGGGACTAAGCCCAAAACCTGGGCTTGTGCCCTGACTGGGAATTGAACTGTGACCTCCTGGTTCATGGGGTGATGCTCAAACACTGAGCCACACCAGCCGGGCTTTTTTTTTTTTTAAGCAGCTTCCTAGGTGACGGATGCACTGCCATTTGTGAACCACTACTATCTGCTGTGTAGAGCTATAGCAAACTAGACCTGAATTTGGACTCTGTCACTAGCTGACTGCCCTTGGGCATATATTTAACCTCTCCTAGTTTTAGTTGCCTTAGCTCAGAAATGGGGGTCAATGGTGCCTTACAATTATTTTGGGTAGTAGAAAAGGCTAAATGAAACAGTAGATATTAGGTGCTTAGCAGGGACTGGTACAATGCGAAGTGGTTAGTGATGGTATTAATTATAATGAAATTTAGCTTGGTTATTCTGTCCCAACTTCCTCTTCCTTCTAGGATCCTTAAGAATAAGGAGAGCCCTAGCCAGTTTGGCTTCGTGGATAGAGCGTCAACTTGCGGACTAAAGGGTCCCAGGTTCGATTCCAGTCAAGGGAAGTCAGGTTTGCAGGCTCAATCCCTGGCCCTGGTCAGGGCACGTGCAGAAGGCAACCAACCAATGGATGTGCCTCTCTCATGTTGATGTTTCTGTCTCTCACCCTCCCTTCCACTCTCTAAAAATCAGTGGAAAAATATCCTTGGGTGAGGATCAACAACAAAGAGTAAGGAGAGCGGGTCCTACCTGGGTAGCTCCATTGATTAGAGCGTTGTCCTGATACACCAAGATTGCAGGTTCAATCCCCGGTCAGGACACATACAAGAATCAACCAATGGATGCATAAATAAGTGGAACAACAAATCGCTGTTTCTCTCTCCCCACCCCCACCCCCCACCCCCGTCCCCTTGCTTCATCTCTCTCTAATATCAATAAATAATTTAAAAAGAAAGAAAAGGTGAGAGGAAACTGCTCCTGAAGGATTCCTGATCACCATATTTCTCCCCAGGGCGAGGGTCCAGCATGACTGCCCCAGCCTAGTCCGCAACCTGCCGGAGCTCCCGGTTCTGTGCAGCCAGGTTTACGGTGTCCTGCAGGATGCCAGCCAGCAGGCTGCGGTGGCGATGCTCTGGCCATGGTCTGTTCCTCCCACAGCTCCTGCCAGGCTTGCAACACCTGTGCCCAGATTCAGAGGTGTCTGTCAGCCAGCATGGTAACCAGCTCAAGGCCCATCCTCTGTCCCTACTAACCTGTAACACGTGGCATGTCTGTGCTCGGCTGGCCTGCACATGCAGGCCACAGAGGGCTATCGGGTCCTGCTCCGCAGTGTCCCGCTGTGCCCGAAGGCCTCCCGCTGGAGCCTCAGCCCTGTGTGCTCCCGGTGCCACCGCTCTCTCTTCTCGGAGGCCTTAAGTGTTAACACAGTCAGCCTTTCGGATCCACATCCCGTTCACGGATCCAACCAACCCCAGATTGAAAAATATATTTTTTTAATGTTCCATTATTGCTGATGTTGTACTATGTAGTTAGGCCCACAGTGGCTGCGTGTCTGAACTGAACATGTACCAAGTGTTTTTTCTTGTCACTATTCCTTAAACAATACAGTATAACAACTACTTACATAACATTTACATTGTGTTAGGTATTATAAGTAATCTAAAGGTGATTTAAAGTCTACAGGAGGATATGTGTAGGCTACATGCAAACATTGTGCCATTTTATATACGGGATTTGAACACCCGTGAATTCTGGTATCCATGGAAGTCCTAGAACCAATCTGCCATGGATACCAAGGGGCAACTTACTTTTTCTTGAGTGCCACCTGTGTGCCCACTCTGGCCTACACACTTCATGTGTATGATCTCATTTTATCCAAGGACCACCCTATGAGTAGTTGTCATTTTACAGATTTGAAAACTGGATCGGAGGAGTGATTTAACGCCCAGATTCACGTGGCTAGTGAGGGGCAGAGCTGAGATGACACGCCTTTCAACGGTTCACCACCATCCTGGGATAAAGTCGAAATTCAGAGGCATGGCACTCGCCTCTGACCATGCACCTGCCAGGCTCCAGCCAGTGACGGTTTGCAATACCCAGAACCCATTTTCCATTGTTTGGCTCTGGACCTTTCCTCATACAGTATTGTCATCTCTTAGAACATATGTTTCTCCACCCTGCCCCCATGCCCCATGCACATAAATTTTGTTTCTTAATTTGTTCCAACAAGTTATATTTACCGAGTGCCTCTATGTGATGAGCACAGACTGTCCCTGTGGGGCTCAGAGCCTAGTGGATCCCCCTGGTTGCTTTACTTGTCCTTTAATTCTCAGCTTGGATGCCATGCTCTCTGATCCACTCCAGCCTGGGTCGGGTACACCTCTTTGTTCCCACAAGCCCCTACTCCCCTCATCATAGCACTTAGCACCAAGAATTGCCTCATCTATCCCCCACAAAGCTGTGAGGGTCAGGAGAGAGGGTATGGCCCAGTCTATTGTGATTGACACCGGATCTCAGTGCACCAGCATAGTGCCTGGCCCAATCAGAAGACTCAAATCCCCGACATGACCCTCCTTACGTCTTCCCCAGCCACCAGGACTTTGGCCTGGTCTCCTGACTCCTCCTGTCCCAAATGCTTCAGTTCCTCTTGGATCTAAAGTTGGTGCTGTGCCCGCAGCCTCTGACTCGGGGCCTGGGCCAGGAAGAACTGCAGGGCCACATCTGGGGCCTGTCAGGCCTACATGGCATCAATCCAGGCTCAGCCAGAAGCCATGTATGCACACGGCATTGGGACATAGGGCCCAACATTTCCAACAGAATCCCATTCCCAGGGATTCTCCCAGAACTATATCCCAGACCTAATGGCCCTGGAAGAGCCTGTAGTCTGGACAGAGATTTGAAGGCCATGGGGGGAGAGGAAAAATATTGGCTCTTCCAATAGATGCCACGGAGGCCCTAAAGATTGCCTGCTCCTAATCCAGTAGGAAAAGAGTCCCTTCCTGTGCCCCTCCCTTGGGGATCCAGTAGACCTTCAGGTCCTTTATTTGCCACAAGTTCAATATTTCTCCCTGATGTTGGGGCAGGGTAAGCCGGAGACATATGAACTGGGCTCTGCAACTGCAGCTCTTCACTCCCCGCACACCTTTGTGGGGTATGTGAGGGAACCTGTCCCTCAGAGTCCCTGAAAGGATGCTTTTGGTGGAGCCCAGGTCCTAGAGAGGCTGTCTTTCCTGCCACTGGAGGAAAATGCAATTAAGTAAATCAAAGGTGAAGACCCCCAATTCCACCCCCAAGCCCCAGGCCCACCTTGGGGTTCCCCCAGGAGGCCTGTGCTGTGGCTTGCTTCTGAATTTCTCACCTGCTGAGAAGATATTAGGAGTGGGAAGGACAGCTGAGTTAAGCTCAGGGCTTTGAAATCAGACTGGTCAGGGTCCCAGCCCCTCTGTTTCTTAGCTGCATGACCTCAGGCAGGTGACACGTCTTTTGAGTCTCCATTTGTCCTCATCCATAACATGGAGCTGATTAAAGTTACAGAGAGTATGAAATGGGATAAGGCACCCAAAGCACTGAGCAGTAATGGGAGCTTACATGTTTAATTCCAAGGCCCAGGGCTGTAAAAACAAGTTGTAAGTAATCATAAAAAGGAAAAAAGAAAAACAGGAAAAGCTGGACGGAGCAGCCTTCCAGCCACCCTGTGGCAAATCGTGGGAGAGAGCGCCCCCTTCTGCACAAGAGCGAGCATGCCTCCTGGGAGGATGAAAGCACCACATTGAGTCTAAGGACTTGGCATTTGAACCTGCGCTGCCTTTGATTCTCCCATCAGTCCCTTCTCTGAGCCTCAGTTTGCTCGCCTGAAAATGGGGGGCAATGTCCTCTGCTTGGAATACTTCTGTGGTTTCCTTTTGACTTTCAAGATAAAGTCCAAGCACCTCAATAGATTTACAAAGCCCTGTATTACCTAGCCCCTATTCCCCTCTCCAGCCCTCTCTCCTGACTCTATTCATCACACTCTATTCTCAAAAGGTTGAGCTGCTTGCAGTCCCCAAACAGATCAAGCACTCATTTACCTCTGAGACTTTTCTTGTCATTTTCTCTGCCTGGAATGTTCCTCACTCATTGCTGACCCTCCGCCAGCAATCAACTTCCCCTGAAGTCTTCCTTCCCTTTCTTGCCAAGACTAATTTAGATGCCCCATAGAACCCTGTGCTGACAAGCCCTTTAGAGAACTGATATGATGTTGTAATCTTTCTCTCCGACAGATTGTACACTCCATGAGGACCGGATTTCCTAGGGCCTACATGACTAGCACATGGTGAGTGGTTATTAATCTTTGGGAATCAACAAATTAATGAGGCCCAGCTGCCATGACTCAGTGGGTAAGTGTAAACCTATGAACCAGGTTCACTTCCTGGCCAGGGCATATGCCTGGGTTGCGGGCTTGATCCCCAGTGTGGAGCATGCAGGAAGCAGCCGACCAATGATTCTTTCTCATCATTGATGTTTCTATCTCTTTCCTTCCTTCCTTTCTGAAATCAATAAAAATATATGAAAAAAATAAAATTAATGAGTGAAGGAAGAGCCCCCTGATAGAGCTATGTAAACAGAGGGAAGGAAGGCAGACAGACATCAGTGGGGCTCCTAAGACGGTGGATAAAAAGATCCACCTGTGGTTCTGGGAGCACCACAGCCTCAGCTTTAACCCCTCTGAGCATACGGCTTCCTGGGCGCCGGCTCCAGACTTTTACAATCCTGTGAAGAGATGGTTCAAGGTGGGCTCTGGCCACTGCTGGCCCAGGCACCTTCAGAGCTCACCTTGCTCACCTGCAACTCCCGCATGGCCCAGCCCAGCTGGCTGAGCCCACCATCTGTCAGCGGGTCCCCAAGGAGACCTGAACACAGGCTCTTCCGGCCAGCCTGGTGGGCTTGGGCCTCTTCTGCCGCATCCCACAGGGTGGGCTTCGCCTGTTTTACCTGCATCCTCCTTCTTGCAGCCCCGAAGAGAGCAGCCCGGAACAAGCTTAGGGAGCTACCTAGTAAGAGGAGACTCAGGGTGAATCACTCCCTCCTCTGGACTCCAAAGCGTACTGCCTGTAATACTTTGAATTTTCATTAATTGCACTACTCATAAAAACAGTAACACCTAAAAACAGCTAATACCCATTAGGCTTTTTACATGTGCCTGATGTCACTGTGCTAAGCTTTCTATGGGTGCCTCTTTTTATCCACACAACACTCAAGTGAGGCAACAACTCTAAAATTTTATCCCACCTCCCCAGTTTCCAGACAAAGCAACTAAGGCTCAGAGAGATCAGCTACTGCCTGGTGGCTGGCAGAGCTGAAAGTCAAGCCCAGGTCTGTTTGACACGAAAGTCTGTGCCCTTAATCATGATACCAGACTGGCCTATAAACATGTCTGTCTCTCGCTGCTTTATCCTTGAGGGTGTGAACTGCCCAACTGATCTTCCGCGGTCCACAGGGCCTCACACCGGGGGAGGTCTGGGAATGTGCTGGCCAAAGGAATGTATGTTTGTTGATTTTAGAGACAGTCAAGGGGCCTGAGTTTTGTAGGTTTTTTTTTAATGGGTACCTTTCCTTCTCTGCCCCTCCCTTTCCTCATCTGTAAATTAGATCTGCCCCATGGGGTTTTAGTAAGAACCAAACATACTAGTCAGTGCTTGGTAAACTGTTAAAGGCCTCTGAAGGATGAGGGGTTGCTTTTACTATTGGCCCTGCCTCTCCAGACTTCTGCAGGCTGGCCACCCTGGGACCTATCTGAATCCTGTCCCTTCCAGAGAGTCAGGCTCCCTCTGGGCTAGTGTTGGGGCTTTAGCTGGTTGGGTGAGAGGGTGGAGCAGGCCTAAGGCCAGATCTCAGAGCTTCCCAAAGAACCCCACACTCTCCCTCCCCCAACCCCAGGCCACGTTGAGGGTCCAAGCAAAGAAAAATACGGTATAGTTATTTCCTTCCAGGAGCCATGAGATAATCCAGGGCAGAGAGACCTCCAGCTCCTCTTGAACAACCATACCAGCCAACACCTGCAGCAAGGGGCAGTCTCTGCCAGAGGGCAGAAGGAAGAAAGCCATCCACCGGTGGCTGGAGAAAGAAACTATCCCCAGTCACACTCTGATGGAAAGTTTGACTATTTCCAGTAACTTTTGTGCACCAGCAGACAGATTTGCAACCTTGTGTAGATTACAATTTTATTATTATTTAATTACACAAATAATATATTCTCTTGGTAAAAAAAAAAAAAAAGTTCAATTGACTATCTGACTATGCACTTGTATCCAGAATATATAAAGAGCTCTTACACCTCAGTAAGAAAGAGACAAATAGCCCAATTTTTAAATGGCAAAGCAAGATAATAGCAACAAAAATGGCAGAATAGTGAGCTCTGGGGGTCGGTCTCTCCCCAGAAACCTGGCAAAAATGGCCAAAATCAACCTTGCCGGCACTCTGGGAGACAGTCAAAGATTTATAGCAACCAAGTGACTGCTTATCCAGGAGGAAGGCAACTTAAATATGGTAAGAGATTTTTGTGGCATCTTAACTTACCTGGCCCCAACCTCCTAGGAGCCCCAGCACAGAGTGTCTTGTATTTCTGGTGGGGCTGCCTGTTTCTGGAGGGAGCAGAGCCGGTTTTGTTCCCAAGGAATTGTGTTTGTCTGTTTTGACTGGTTGCGCTTTCCCCCAAAAGTCTGACAAAAGGGGCTGCCCTTTGCTTCTCTCATCCTGGAACGCTTTCAGGGCAGAGCAGTTACACCAAACATAAAACACTGAAAACGCTGTTTTTAAAATATAACCCCTCCCCCAAAACATTGAAAGATGAAAGAACAAGCAAGAATAATCGTTGGGGTAAACAATAGATACGTGAAAGATTCAAAGGAAAAGTTGGGGAGTGAGTTTTGAGGGGGATCTTTAAAAAGCTCCCATGTGTACTGGGGAACCTAGAAAGCCATGCAGGCGGCCAGGGCAGGATGCATGCTCAGAAAAGCCCTGAAAAGACCCTAGGCTTTCGCCTCTGGCCCAGTAAAAGCAGGAAGTGAGGCGAAGGAGGAACTATAATGGCCTGACTGAGCAAGCACAGAGACGATCTGTAGAAACCCAGGGAGTTTTTTTTCTTTTCCTTGTCCTCCTTCCAACTCTACCCCTCCTCCTCTTCCTTCTTCCCTTTTCTTTCTCGCTATATTCCTTTTTTTTCTTTAGTTTTTGTTGTTGCTGCTGCCGTTTTTGTCCCAGGAGTTTAAGGAATTGTGTCAGGTCACTGGCTCACCACTAAGATTAGAATGGAGACTTCAGGAACCACAAAGAATACAGTCTTTGCAAAAGTTGTTTGGAAAAGTAACTAAGCAAACAGATGGCTCCATCCCAAAACAAGCAACAATGCATATCCTGGAGAGAAGGGTGAATCTGGTTTTTAGAGTCACCACATCACCATAATCAAAATATCAGAGCACCAAGGGGAAGGATGGAGACTTAAGAGACCAACACAATGAAGAATACCACCTTTATTTATTTTTTTAAAAAATATATATTTTATTGATTTTTTACAGAGAAGAAGGGAGAGAGATAGAGAGCTAGAAACATCGATGAGAGAGAAACATCGATCAGCTGCCTCCAGCACATCTCCCACTGGGGATGTGCCCGCAACCCAGGCACGTGCCCTTGACCGGAATCGAACCCAGGACCTCTCAGTCCACAGGCCAACGCTCTATCCACTGAGCCAAACCGGTTTTGGCAGAATACCATCTTTAAAAACAATACTCTAATTGGCCAGTCTCCAACAGAACAAGTATGAGATATGCAAATAAACAAGAAAATATGGCTCATTCATAGGGAAAACATTGGAATTAACAGGAACTATCCCTGAGGAAGCATGGACATTAAATTCACTAGGCAAAGACTTTAATTCAACCATCTTATATGTATATGCTCAGGAAACTAAAGAAAATGATGTCTCAGTGAATAGAAAATATCAATAGAAGGAGAGCAATTATTATTTTTTTAAAATAGAAATTCTAGAGCTGAAAAGTACCGTAACAAATTAAAAATCCACTAGAGGGAAGATTTGAGCAGGTGCAAGAGAAAATCTCATCCAACTTAAAGAGAGGTCAAATCATCCAGCCTGAGGAGGAGAAAGAAAAAACAATGGAGGAAAATGAGTCTAATAACCTTGTGGAATGCCATCAAGTATACAAATATATGCATAATGGGAGCCCAGAGCAAGAAGAGAGAAAGGGGCAGAAAGAATATTTGGAGAAATACTGCTCAAAAATCCCCCAGTTTTATGAAAGACGTGATGGATCTATACATCCAAGAAGCTCAAAAAATTCCAAGGAGGAAAAACTCCAAGAGATCCACATCAACACATGTTACACTCAAACTGTCAAAAGCCAGACTCAGAGTCCTGAAAACAGCAAGAGAGAAGCAATTTGTTATGTACAATAGATCCTCAATAAAATTAAAACAAATTCCTCATCAAAAACTATAGAGGCCAGAAGGCAATAAGGTGACATGTTTAAAATGCTGAAAGAAAAGAAAAAAGTGTCAACTAAGAATTCTATATCCTTCAAAAATGTAAGAAAAATTAAGATATTCCCAGATCAGCCCTGACCAGTTTGGCTCAGTGGATAGAGCGCCAGCCTGCGGGCTGAAGGGTCCCGGGTTCAATTCCGGTCAAGGGCATGTACCTTGGTTGCGGCCGCATCCCCATTGGGGGGTGTGCAGTAGGCAGCTGGTCGATGTTTCTCTCTCATCCATGTTTCTCTCTATTCCTCTCCCTTCCTCTCTGTAAAAAAATCAATAAAATATATTTTTTTAAAAAAAGATATTCCCAGATCAGCAAAAGCTAAGGGGGTCCATTGCTAAAGAGAGTTGTTCAGGTTGTTGGAGGTGAGGAAAGGAGAAGACTCAGATGCTGCCCTGGATCTCAACATTCATATTTCAGTCACCCCAACTCTCTAGCCCCACAGCTGTCAAACTTACAGGGTTCCTGGGAGCTGCAAGATCCTCAAAGCCCCTCGCCTGTACACTCTGAGTCCCAGAACCCTTAGGAGGGTCAGGCCCTGGGTGTGACATAGTGACATTAAACAGGGAGCAGGCCCTGTGGAGGAGAGGCTAGGATCAGGCCAAATGTCTAAGAGGTGGGAAGTGACAGGTACCCTCTTGTCCTCACCTGCCTCCACCCACTGTGGCCCGCAAATGCAGTTCTGAGCCAGCTCTTGAGTCAGACACCTCCCCCTCATGGGCATCCTCCCCCACCCTGGAGGAAGGGGAAGGCTGAGCTCACTCTTAGGCACCAGAGTTCCCCAGAACCTCTGCCTGAGGAGCTCATGGGGCTCCCAAGAGCCTGTAAGAATCATCCCCAAGGCTCCAAGCTCAGTATATCCTCTCAAAGCCTCTCATCTTATTTTTTGTCCTGTCATCTGCCGAGTGAGGCAAACAGGGTAGTTGGGATTGCTCCCATTGTACAGATGGAGAAACTGAAGTTCTGCTCAGAGAGATGCTTGAATCACCCAGAATAATAATGGTTGAGCTGAAGAGGTATACTTACTAAGTGGATGGGTGAGACGAGTGAGAGGCATGGGGATATGGGATGAAGGGAAGAGGGTGAGATGGAGCCCTGGGAGCAAACTTGAGGCCTGTATGCAAGACCCCAAGCTCAGAGATTCTCTCCTCTGGGGTGGCAGTGGGGGGAAACCTCCGAGGGTCTGGTTTGTAGGTGTCAGTCCTGCCTTAAGACAAACATTCTCGACCCTGCTGGGCCCTGGTCACTCTCAAGTGCAGAGGGGCCACATCCAGCACCAACAGGTTCTCTGTCCCTGGAGCAGGCAGGCCCCGAGTCCTCCCGCTAAGGCTGAGCTGGGATCACACAAACACAACAGATGTTACAGACCGAGCCTTTTCCCAGCCTTCAGCTCACATGCTCCTCATGCTGGAGCTCTGTGGGCCAAGCAAGGCGCCAAAATGCAGCCGTTTCAGGCAGGAAAAAGGAGACCCCAGAAAGGTAAGCCCACGCTGGTGAACAGCAGAATGGATCTACCCAGGCTCTTCCTACTGCCCTCCAGCCTGGCTCCCCAGGCCTCGCTTTCCTCCAGGGTCTCAGCTGCACCAGGTTACGAGTACTAAGCACAGGGTCAGAGCTCCCAAGAGGCAGAGCTTCCTCAAACAGCATCTGCAGCAGCTAAAGTGGAAAAAAGGAGTTCAATGGCAATTGAGAAAGGGATTGACCAAGAAACGTCTTTCAAGATTTCCTGAGGATGAAATCTGTGTTGGGCCCTGTGCTTGGTGTTGAGGAAACGGTGTCCAGGACAGAAATAGGCCCAGGCCTCACAGTTCACAGCAAGCTAGACAACTGAGCAGACATCTTCAATGGGCTAAGGCAGGGCCCATGAGGTTCTGAGGCAGCCATTGTGATTTGGGGCATTTTGTTGAAGTCCCAAAAGAACCCCAAAACTTTCAAGTTTATTATCATTGTTAGTATTATCAAGAACTGTGAAAATTAGACCTCCCTGGATATTTGATCTTTGCACACCACTCCTTCCTGTCACTCACTCCATCAGCCCCAGCCTCCTACCTTCTCTGACCTGTCAACAGCTGCATAACTTGACCCTGGCCAAACATCCTGTGAGGGCTCTATAGGGGCCTCAAGGAGGGTATCTAGTTCAGCTAGATGGTGGGGAAAGGAAGGTTCTTAAAGGTGCCCTAGAGGAGGCAACACCCCAGCCTCCTGTATCTGTGGCTCCTCTGGGACTCACCTGAGGCACAAGCAGGGGTGCCTCTGTTTCCCAACCCCGAAGCAGCAGGGCCACATTGTATCCTCGACCAACAGAGCCCAGTGTGTGCTGGACCTCCTCTGCCTCCTGCAGGGGGACACAGGCACAGCCTGGCCTGAGCAAAGGGCTCTGGAAGCACTCAGCACCCTGGGCTCCAAGGGCCTGAGGGCTCCCACCCTGCTCCCACTGCCCTACCAGACCCCCTACCTGGGCTGCATCAGAGCCCAGGACTCTGTCAAAGGTGATGCATTGTTCCTGTGGGCAGAGCTGGGGTCAGCAGTGCTCCTCCCTTCTTCCCTGCCCCACCCATAGTTTATCCCCTCTCCATCGGTGTCTGCAGAGTCCCAGGCTGAAGCAAGCGGATGCTGTTGGGCGCCTCCAGGAGTGTGGGGTGACAGGTCTCTTCAGGGCCTAAGAAAGTGGACTTCATATCAACCCTCATGAGGGAAACTGAGCTCCCAGGACTCCTGAGTCCTGCCCTCAACCTTTGCCTCAGTTTCCTATCCTGAGATGGTCTAGCCCTCTCCCTCCCCCAAGAGGCTCTCCCAAACTGCACTACCTCTGATAATGCGTGTGTGGTTTCTTACCACACTCTCTCCCCCTCTCCACTTCCACCACCACGGTGAGCATGGCCTGTGGGTGCTGAACTGCCTTGGCCCCAACCAGCCCTGAGCTCTCCATACTCCATGGCTTCCACGCCTCTCGGATTCCCCTCAGTAATGCCTCTCTGATCTGAGGATCTCTGGGCGAGGCCTCTAAGTAATAACCTATCAAAGGATGTGGCAGTCCCCTCTTTTCTGAGTTAGAGCATTGCATGGGATTCTTCTTTTTTCCTCTTACAAAAAAATGTTCAACATATCTGTGTAGAGAATAATATAACGACCCTCCAAGCCCCCAGCTTCAGCAGCTATCAACTAATGACCAGTTTTATTCCTTCCTCTCTTTCC
>NW_006296634.1:227590-228225 GCF_000327345.1 Myotis davidii | reverse complement strand
TTTACTGTAATTTAATTAATCAGCTTCCACAGCTTTATGGGGATATAATTCATATACCATACAATTCACCCATTTCAAGTATTCATTTCAACAGTTTTTAGTATGTTTTCAGGTATATGTAATTATCACCACTGTTAATTTTAGAACATTTCCATCACTTTATAAAGAAATTTGGTTCCCTTTCCTATCGCCTGCTTAATCGCCCCTCCACCCCACCCCTAATCATTAATCTTCTGTCTCTATAGATTTGCCTATTCTGAACATTTCATATAAATGGAATCATACAATATGTGATCTTTGTGTGACTGACTTCTTTCACTCGGCATAGGTTTTCAGAGTTCCTCCACATTATAGCATGTGTCTCTCCTTTTCCCTTCCTGTGGCTGATTAATGTTCCATGCAGGGATGGAATGACTTCTGTCCCCAATTACCCAGAGTTTGACTCCACTGCACAGCTAAGAGCTGTGTAGATGTAATGTAAAAAATAAGAATATTATCAGTCTATCATCATATTTTATGATCAAAATGTCTCTCACAGCAAGGCCAGCCATGTTTGCAGCCTTCGTTCAGTCTTGTCAGGCTCCAAAATCAAGAGTGGTTTCAGCAACAAAAGACTTCAGCCTTTCAAGAATCTT
>NW_006296634.1:222634-223001 GCF_000327345.1 Myotis davidii | reverse complement strand
ATCCACTGAGCCAAACCGGCCAGGGCTCCCAAATGATTCTTTTGAAGCAAATCCCAGACATCTTATTATTTTATCCATAGCTTTTTCAGTATATATTTATAAAAGGTCATCACCTCTTTAAAAACTAACAGCTTTGCCCTAGCCAGTTTGGCTCAGTGGATAGAGCATCAGCCTGCAGACTCAAGGGTTCCAGGTTCGATTCCGGTCAGGGGCATGTACCTTGGTTGCGGGCACATCCCCAGTGGGGGGCGTGCAAGAGGCAGCTGGTCGATGTTTCTCTCTCATCGATGCTTCTAACTCTCTATCCCTCTCCCTTCCTCTCTGTAAGAAATCACTAAAATATATATATTTTTAAAACTAACAGCTT
>NW_006296634.1:208894-222443 GCF_000327345.1 Myotis davidii | reverse complement strand
CATCACTTTATAAAGAAATTTGGTTCCCTTTCCTATCGCCTGCTTAAGCGCCCCTCCACCCCACCCCTAATCATTAATCTTCTGTCTCTATAGATTTGCCTATTCTGAACATTTCATATAAATGGAATCATACAATATGTGATCTTTGTGTGACTGACTTCTTTCACTCGGCATAGGTTTTCAGAGTTCCTCCACATTATAGCATGTGTCTCTCCTTTTCCCTTCCTGTGGCTGATTAATGTTCCATGCAGGGATGGAATGACTTCTGTCCCCAATTACCCAGAGTTTGACTCCACTGCACAGCTAAGAGCTGTGTAGATGTAATGTAAAAAATAAGAATATTATCAGTCTATCATCATATTTTATGATCAAAATGTCTCTCACAGCAAGGCCAGCCATGTTTGCAGCCTTCGTTCAGTCTTGTCAGGCTCCAAAATCAAGAGTGGTTTCAGCAACAAAAGACTTCAGCCTTTCAAGCATCTGGCATAACTGAGCTAAGGAACAATATCATCTTTTGTTCTGAGCCTCTTTCAAAGCGTTAGTGCAATATTGGATTTCCCTCATTGCATAACCCACTTATTTAGTCATTTACCCTCAGCTACTACTATTTCTCATTTTTTCCATTTTTACCCAAACGTTTCCACCTTTGGAAGAAATGTAAGGTTTGGCTATAGTGATGGTCCAGATTGCTGGCAACAATACTAGTCTAGTAAGTGCCTCTCCCTCAGTACACTCCCTCTCATAAAGAGTAGGGTTACAGCCCTAGCCAGTTTAGCTCAGTGGATAGAGCCTGGGCCTGCAAACCAAAGGGTCCCCGATTCGATTCAATTCTGGTCAAGGGCAGATACCTTGGTTGCAGTCTCCTCCCCAGTCAGGCCCTGGTCGGGTCGGGGCTTGTGCAGGAGGCAACCAATCAATGTGCTTCTCTCACACACCGTGGGCATAATTCCTGAGGAACCTGATCTTTCTTTGCATTAAAGGTATGGCTTAAAGGTATGGCCACAGTTTCTTGCTGAGGGATCATCCTACTTCTGATACCTGCAGATTCATCCTGGTCCTGGGACTCAAGTGGGAAAAAAGAAAGTTGAGAGGATAAGGGGAAGAATATTATAGTCATGTCAGCATCCTCCCTCACCCTCTATTCCCCAGATCCCCCCAAAAGTGGATAAATCTATCCACTGGAGACTCTCATGTTGAGTGTGAGCATACCCTCAGGAAAGCATGTATGTAAGCCCTTCCTGACTTTATCGCCTCTCCTCCCCCACATCTTAAACAACAAATGTTTCCATTGCTCATTCCAATTCTCTATTAAACCATTACTCTGAGGATGATATGCAACATAATATGTCCATTTGATGTGCTATCTCTTGGCTCACTGCTGGACACTATGAGCTATAAAGTGAGGTTCTTGGTCTGAAGAAGGGTAACTTGATGTTCCCAACTGATACAGTAATTTTTGCTCCAATCATCTAATAGTATTCTAAACATTTGCAACTACAACTAGGTATGAAAATCCCAGTTCCTGTCAGGATCCACTTATAGCCCCCAGGGCTACTGGCTTTGGGTCAATGTAATCCATTTGCCAATTATGTGTACAGCCTTCCCCCTAGGGAATCTACCCCAAAGCCACTTTACTTTTTTTAAAATATATTTTTTTATTGATTTCAGAGAGGAAGGGAGAGGTAGAGAGATAGAAACATAAATGATGAGAGTCATTGATCAGCTGCCTCCTACACACCCCCTACTGGGACTGAGCCCACAACCCGGGCATGTGCCCTGACTGAGAATCAAATCATGACCTCCTGGTTCATAGGTCGATGTCGATGCTCAACCACTGGGCCACTTTAGTCTCTCTCTCTCTCTCTCTCTCTCTCTTGTTGGCAGACAGAACAGTTCTTGTTGGCATTTTGTGCTTTGTTCAGCCCATCTCTGCACTACTGCAGCAGCCCCATGTCCACCCATTTCATGGATCCAGGTGACCACCTCAAGGGAGATACCAGGAAATCCACTCACTGGTTCCAACCACCTTCCAATCCTGGAAGACTGTTCTTCTGTTAGACATTGACATGTTTTACTTTAATGCATCCTTCAAATTTCCATAGTGGTTTCCATAGAGTTATGCTCCATATGGGCATCCCCTTAGTAGGCCAGTTTTCCATTGCCCTTCTACCTAACCATATGAGCAGGCCATTTCTTACTGACTTATGACACTATTTTTCATGAGTCAAAAAAAAAAACCAAACAAAGGGACAAACAGCCTGCATTTCAGCCTATTGAGCTGATTTTTTACCTTCTTCAACCAGAGTGCTGGCCTGACAAACATACATTCACTTTGAAACTGCTATTATAAACCAAGCAGCTCTTTGCTGGTCAGTAGAGAGCAGCTCATAGGAGACTGTCCAGGTGGTGATAGAATCTGGTAGCTCCTCAGGTGGTTCCAAAGTCAGTCCTAGGAGAAAAGGTATACCTGCTGAGGAACCTGATCTTTCTTTGCATTCTCCCAATAGCATGTTCCTGCACAAACAATTTGCATCTTATTATGGAACTCTTCTGGGCACTGTCCTAATGGCCACTGTTCTACCCATTAGAAAGGGTCATGGGTCTGAGGATATCATGGGTATTTCATGTTTAAGATTATTTTCTGTTTTTAGGTATAGGAGCAGTTGTAGTTAATGTGATTGCAAACTAGTAATATTCCATCAAATGGAAATTCTTTGGTCCAATGTCCCAGCAATCATCATTGAGAGGCATTCACGGGTTTTTGATGTAAGTTCCAGTGTATACTCCACACGGGGCTATTGTATAGAGAATTTGTCCCTACTGGCACTCTAGCTTCCATTTCATACTGTTGGAAATTAACAACCTGTGTGGGCTCAGGTTGCTGTTCTATACCATGGATTAGCTGTGGACACCCAGGAATCAAGGTTCCTTATTCCCCACCCTTTTATCCCTTCTCTTCCCAAACCAAATATTTCAGTGAGTCAGAGTTGTTCTAGCAAATTCCACTTCTCCTCAAAACAACCATGTAGATGCCCTAACCGGTTTGGCTCAGTGGATAGAGAGTTGGCTTGCGGACTGAAGGGTCCCAGGTTCGATCCCAGTCGAGGGCATGTGCTTTGGTTGCGGGCACATCCCCAGTTGGGAATGTGCAGGAGGCAGCTGATCGATGTTTCTCTCTCATCGATGTTTCTAACTCTCTATCCCTCTCCCTTCTTCTCTGTAAAAAAATCAATAACAATTTAAAAACAAACAAACAAACAACCATGTAGAGTTGCATAAACTTCACAGGTTAAGGGCACGGCCCTCCGCAAGACTGCTCTTATGTCAAGCACCAGCTGCATGCTTGAGGGGCCCCAGGCCATCCACACAGCTGAGTAGGGAGGTTTTCACTACTCCCTCCAGATCAATAATTCACTAGAACAACTCACAGAACTCGGGATTGTCCCCATACCTACAATTTTATTATAGTAAAGTAAAGCATTTATTAGTAGATATAAATCTGAAGAAGCCAAAGGCAGAGACTCATAGGCTATCAGGAACCACCATGAATAACTGGCTAAATTCTTTATTATACAGAAATGGACATACAACATTTTATTTATTCATCTTTTGGTGAACATTTGGGTTGACTCCAGCTAGAGGCCTGGTGCATGAAATTCATGCATGGGTAGGATCCCTAGGCCTGACTAGCTATCAGGGCCCATAGAGCCTTCTGGCTGCCAGGCAGGACCTCCCTTTATTCCGCCCCGCCCTCTGGTAGTCAGCGCATGTCATAGCAAGTGATTGAACTTCTGGTCTCCTGGTCGAACTCCTGAGGGGAGAATTTGCATATTAGGCTTTTATATATATAGATTTTGCTATGAGCTTTGCACACAATTTTTTTGTGTGGACATATGTTTTCATACCTAGGAGTGAAACTGCTAAGTCATTTGGTAATTCTATATTTAACTTTTTCTTTTCTTTTTTAAAAATTGATTTTAGAGAGAGAAGAAGGGAGAGGGAGAGAGAGAGAGAAGCATCGATGTGAGAGAGACACATTGATTGGTTGCCTCCAGCAGGTGCCCCTACAGGATCCAGAAAGAATCTTTAACCCAGATAAAGTGCCCTTGACAGAGAATTGAACCTGCCACCTCTTGGTGTGTGGACTGAGGCTCTAACCACTGAACACACTGGCCAGGGCTGGATTTTTTTTTATTGAGATGAAATTCACAATACATACAAGTAACCATTTTAAAGTGTATAGTTCAGTGACATTTAGTGTATTCACAATGTTGTGCAACCATCACTTCTCTCTAGTTTGAAAACTTTTCCATCACCCTCCAAAAATGAGTCATATTCATGAAGTAATCACTTCCCATTTCCCTGTCTCCCTTTTCCAGGTATCAGCTTTCTGTCGCTATAAATCTGCCTATTCTGGGTATACTGAAAGAAATTGTACAATATGTGATGTTTAGCATCCGGCTTCTTTCACTTAGCACTAATTTTTGAGGTCTGTGAAAGTTATGGCATAAATCAGCATACGTACCTTTTGGCTGAATAATATCCCATTGTGTGTATATACTACAATTTGTTTATCCATCATTCCTTGATGGACATTGGGTTTCTGCCACCTTTTAGTTATTATGAATAATGCTGTTACAAATGTAAGTTTCTGCGTGAACTTGCATTTCTCTCTCTTTTTTTATTGTTAAGAGAGAGAGAGAGATAACTGTGAATGAGAAACATCAATTTTTGCCTCCCAGATGCACCCCGACCAGGGATGGGACCCCAGCCTAGGTATGTGGTCTGACCTGGAATCAAACCCACAACCTTTTGGTGTAGGGGATGAGGCTTCAACCAACTGAGCCGCCTGGCCAGGGCTAATTTTATTTTTCTTATTTTCATTTTTCTATGTCAGGGGTGGGGAATGTCTGGCTCTTTGGGCCATATAAGGCCAGAGAAATCATCTGGCCTTGGTAAGGCATTAGGAGTGAGTTAATTAAATGTTTGACGAAATATAATATAGCAGGCTAATGTTTAAGTTGATAATTTTATATGGTCCGTGAATAATGTTATAAATATCCAAATGGCTCTTGGCAGAAAAAAGATTCCCCACCCCTGCTCTATGTGAACATATGTCTTTCATTTCATATTAAGGAATGGAATTGATGGGTCACATAGTAGTTATATATTTAACTTTTGATGAACCACCAAACTGTTTCCCCAGTGGCTGCACCATTTTGCATTCCCACAAGCCATGTGTAAAGGTTCTTATTTTTCCACATCCTTGCCAACAGTTATTGTTATTTTTATTAGAGTCAGACTGTAGGTGTGAAGTGGTACCTCCTTGAGTTTTTTTTATTTGTGTTTCCTTAATGGACAATGATTTTGAGCCTCTTTCACATGCTTGTTGTCCATTTGTATAGCTTCTTCATAGAAATATCTACTCAAGTTTTTTGCTCAGTTTTTAATTGTTTGTCTTTTAGCATTTCACAAATGAATAATGATGTTGAGCATGTTTTCATGTGCTTGTCAGGCTTTTGTATATCTTCTTTGGAAAAATGCTCATTCAAGTCTTTTCCCCATTTTTTATTTGGATTATTAGCTTTTTTGTTGCTGAGTTGTAGAAGCTCTACATATATTATGGATACTAGACCTGATCAGGTATATAATTTTCAAATACTTTCTCCCAGATTTGTAGGTTATCTTTTCATCATTTTGATAATGTATTTTGATAAACAAGTTTTTATAATTTTGATGAAATTCAGTCTATAATTTTTTTTCTTCAGAGGTCATGAAGATTAATTTCTGTGTTTTCTTCTAAGAGCTTTACAGTTTTAGGTCTTATGTTTAGTTATTTTGTCCATTTTGAGTTGATCTTTATTATTGTCTGAGGTAAGGGTCCAACTTATTCATCTGTGTCTGGATATCCAGGTGTCCCAGAGCCATTTGTTAAAAAGATTAGCCTCTCCACACTGAATGTTCTTGACATCCTGGCCTAAATCAGCTGCCCAGCCCTGGCTGGTTTGGGTCAGTGAATAGAACGTCAGCCTGCGGACCGGGTTCGATTCCAGTCAAGGGCACATACTGTGGTTGCAGGCTCCTCCCCAGCCGAGGCCCTGGTCAGGCACGTGCAAGAGGCAACCTATTGATGTGTTTCTTGCACATCAATATTTCTCTGTCTTTCCCTCTCTCTTCCACTCTAAAAATCAATGGAAAAAGATCCTCGGGTAAGTTTAAAAAACAAACAAACAGCTGCCCATAGAAACATGGGTTTATTTCTAGACTCCACTTCTTTTCTGCTGGTTTCTGTTCTTATTCCAGTACAACACTGTGTGTGTGTGTGTGTGTGTGTGTGTGTGTGTGTGTGTGTGTGTGTGTGTGTTTTGGAGAGAGTATGTTTATTAAATCTGGGGACCATGAAACAAGAAAGGACCTAGGATAGAAAAGCAACAAGAGAGAGACTAGAAAGGTCTGCTTTGGCTCTCTAGAAACATTGTGGGGAAGAAGTGAGCCAAAGTGAGGCTGCTGTCAGCTCACTGAAAAGTCAGAGAAAAGGGGGCTGTGGCGACAGGTTCAGAGAGTTAGCATGGGATGAGCTGCCACTGCCCATGGTTCCCCTAGTTGCAAGTCTTGTGGGGACTTTAAAGTTTAGGAGAAAGAAAATTCACTCGAAAAGGAGATTCAAGTGGGTGTGCCCCAAGGATGGTATGCCAACACTGTCTTGATTACTGTTGCCTCACAGTAAGTTTTGAAATCCAACTTTGTTCTTCTTGTATAAAATTGTTTTATCTATTCAGCATCTTTGGAAATCCATATGAACTTTAGAATCATCATTTCAATTTATACAAAAAGTCAGCTTAGATTCTTTAAAAAAATTTTTTTAATTGATTTCAGAGAGGGAGAAAGAAGGAGAGAAAGATAGAAACATCAATGATGAGAGAGAATCATCAATCGGCTGCCTTCTGCACGCCCCACACTGGGGATCAAACCTGCAACCCAGGCATGTGCCCTGACAGGGAATCGAATTATAACCTCCTGGTTCATAGGTTGACACTCAACCACTGAGCCATGCCAGCCGGGCTCAACTTAGATTCTTATAAAAATTTTATTGAATCTGTGTAGGTCAATTAAGAGAGAATTGACATCTTAACAATATTAAGATCCAAAAACATGAAATGTTATTCCATTTATTTAGATCTTCCTTAATTTCTTTCAACCATATTTTGCAGTTTTAGACGTGTAAGTTTGCTCTTCTTTTGTTATATTTAATCCTAAATAAATTCTTTTTTTATGTTATTGTGAATGGAATTTTAAATGCTCATTTTCAGGATGTTCACTGCAAGTATATACATATATAAACCAACTTTTCATTCCTGGAATAAATCTCAGTTGGCCATGGTATATAATTCTTCTTATGCATTGCAGGAGTCGATTTCTAGTATTTTGTTGAGGGTTCCTGCATCCACATTCATGAGAGATATGGGACTGAAATTTTCTTTTCTTGGATGTCTTTATCAAGCAGTCTTTCTTATTACTAGTATACATACCCACAGTATACATAACCACAATTTCATACCTATCATACACTATACCACACTATAAAAGGAAACTAGGAAAAATTTTAAATATTAAAATATCAAAGTCATTGTTCAACTTTCAACTCAGATCATTCTCAGTGGCTCATAAAGGGCCTCTCGTGAACTAGAGAATGAGGGGGATCTGAGCATTAGAAGAAGTGGCAGAGGGGGTTGTGTTGCAGAAAAGAAGACTCTATGGGAGGGAACAAAAACTCTTGACTCCGGGGACAAGGATTTCTGAGGAAACGAACTGATGTCTAGGCGGTTCCAGATGACAGGATAGGAACAAAAGAGGAAGCTATAAGAAGACTGATTTTGGCTCGGAAAACAAAGTCCTATGATCTCCAATTCTACCCTTGACGTATAAAATTTGTTACACCACACCGGATATCCCATCTCATTGTGCCATGTGGAAGTGGATGCCTTGCTCCTCTTAGTTCATCACCACTCCTTGTCTCACTTCCTTCCCATCTAGGGCACAATTTTCAGCCTTGCCCTTAGCAGTACAACTTACTCAATCTTTGGGCCTCACTAGGGTTGCCCTGTGCACCCACCCCCAATTTTTAATGAATCCTGCCTTTAGGCTGCTGTACATTATCAGATAAAAACAACAACACTACATGCCTTGCAACAGGAACTATGACATGTACATTATGGCCTCCAACCTCAGCTTAGGCAAATCTTTTTATTTGATTTTCATGAAGTACATCATTGTTTTCTCAACTCATGGCAGCAATAAAGCCTTCAGGCTACTCCTCTCATTCATTCAACCAATACTAATAAAGAGGTGATATGCAAATTGACCCTTATGCCCTCACATCACAAGATGGCCACCCCCTTGTTGTCACAAGATGGCCACCTGCACATCATGAAAAAATGGCCACCACAAGATGGCCATCCCCACACCATCACAAGATGGCTGCCCCATGTCATCACAAGATGGCCATCCCCACATTGTCAGAAGATGGCCTGCAGGGGAGGACAGTTGCGGGCAATCAGGCCTGCAAGAGAGCAGTTAAGTGTCAATCATGCCAGCAGGGGAGCAGTTAGGTGGCAATCAGGCAGGCAGGCAGGCAAGTTGTTAGGAGCCAGCAGTCCCGGATTGTGAGAGGGATGCTGGACTGCTGGTTTAGGCAGTTGAATATCCCCTGAAGGGTCCCAGATTGGAGAGGGTGCAGGCTGGGCTGAGGGACACCCCTCTCCCCCATGCATGGGTTTTGTGCACTAGTCTTTTCTAATAAAAGAGAGATATGTAAATTGACCATCACTTTGCGACACCCACAGCCAATCAGGAGTGAGTATGCAAATTAACCCAACAAAGATGGCAGCAGCCCACCGGGCCTCTGGGCAGCGCACCTCTTCAGGGGCTCTCTGCCATGCTCCACACCTGTCAACCGTCCTTGCAGCCCCCCTGTGGCCCAGCCCCTGGCCTCAGAGGCAACCCTCTGGTGCCTGAGGTCATAGCTCCCGGTGTCTGCCATCTCCCTCTACCCCACCCCTACCCCACTGCTCTGGTAAACAAAACCCTAGTGTTGGAGCAGCCCCACAGGCACTGACGTGTGCGGGAGCTTGCTTGGTGCACAGTTAGTGCACCCCAGGAGCCCTGGGCCAGCCAAGGGGCGATGGTGGCAGCCATGGTGGCAGCGGCAGGCAGCTCAGCTTTGTTTTGAATAGATGAAAGAGGCCACCTACACAGTAACCCAAATTATCAGATCTCCCTCCTTCCTATCTCATCAAATAAAGAGGGGAGGGGCGATGGGCATGGAGGTGGGCCAGCAGGCAGGAGGTGGAGGGTGGAGGAGGAAGAGGATGAGGAAGGGGGTCAGTTGCATCCCATTTTCACAATGGGAAAGTGAAACACACTAGCCACTAGTGCACCCAACCTCTCCAGTCCTTCTCGCCTGTCTCGCTCCCCTGACCTTTTCCCCTCCACGCCTCCCCGGGAGTGCCAGCGCGGAAGGAAAGCCTATTCTTGCACGAATCTTAGTGCATTGGTCTTCTATTTATTTTATAAAGGTCTATGGAGCACCTACCATGTGCCAGGCACAGAACTGAACAACATTGGCACAACTGTAGCTCTTGTGGAGGTTTCAACACAGTACTGAACAACAACAAAAAGATTTAAATAAAGAAGATTATTTCCATGTGAGATCAAAACTATAAAGAAAATGATGAGTTATGAGGGGCTCCTTCATATAAGGTGACATTTGAGTTGACTCCTGAATAATGAGAAGGTGCCTGCTATTTGAAGATCTGTATTTAGAGCTTTAATTTCATAGAAGTTCCACACACTCCTGCTACCACAATTACCCACCAATATCTCTGCCCAGATATCCTGCCTTCTAGCCTGGACTATAAGCTGATTGCTTCTAGGCTTGCACTAAGGCTAACCCCTCCACTGGTGAATTAGGCACCAGGCCCTTTTATCTGCTCAAAGGACAGTCCTCCAGCATGACTCTCATTCTTCTCCTGAATCATCAAGTTATTCTTCTCTACTAGATTATTCCCATCTGCATATAGCCATGCTATTTCTCTCATCTTAAAAACCAATGAGCCCTAGCCCATTTGGCTCAATGGATAGAGCATCGGCCTGTGGACTGAAGGGTCATGAGTTCGATTATAGTCAAGGGTATGTACCTCTGTTGTAATCTCGACTCCTGGCCCTGGTCGGGGTGTGCAGGAGGCAACCAATCAATGTGTCTCTCTCACATCAGTGTTTCTCGCTCGCTGTCTCTCCCCCTCCCTTTCACTCTCTCTAAAAACCAATGGAAAAATATCCTCAAGTGAGGATTAACAAAAACAATAACAACAAAAGCCAATGAACATACCCCATCTGGTGTGGCTAAGTTGGTTGGGTGTTGTCCCATGTACCGAAAGCTTGCCCTGTTTTGATTTTCAGTCAGGGCACTTGCCCAGGTTATGGGCTTGATCCCTGGTAGGGGTTGTGCAGGAGTCAGCCAATTGATGTTTCACTCTCACATCAACATCTTCTCTCTCTCTCTCTCTCTCTCTCTCTCTCTCTCTCTTCCTTCCTCTCTCTCTCTCCCTTCCTCTCTCTAAAAATCAACTAAAAACCAACCAACCAGTGAACATAACATACTCAATAGTGAAAGACTGAAAACTTGCCCTCTAAAGTCAGAGGAGAGAGATGGCTCCATATTTAAGTGTTTCTCAAACTCTCTTTGTTTTAAAGTTCCAAGGAGACCAAGTTTTTGTTTTAAAGTTCCAATCCATTGCAGATGATACTTTTGTAAAATATGATAGAAATATTTTTATCATATTTCTATGATAAAATATGCAGTGTGAAATTTTATAAAGCTTTATAATACTTATTCTTGACTTTTTTACTTGTCTCGCATAGTGCAGTAATAAACAATTTGCAGGCTGGCCTTGCTTTGGACCATATTTTGAGTAGCATTGCTTTACAAGTCCCTACATGATCTGGCCCTGCTACTCTCCAATCTCTTACCATTCTCCCCACCACCTCTGCTTACTCGCTTCAGCCACACTGACCTCCTTATAATGTTCTCGAACATTTCAAAGACCTCAGAATGTTTGTACTTGCTTCGCCTCCCCCCGCCAATATTCTCAAGCTCTCTCTCCCAATTCACTCGCATATCTGTAAAAAATCCTCTATCAGAGAGAAGCCTTCCCTAACAATCCTATATAACATATCAATCCTCAACATTCTATCTCCTTTCTCTTCATAGCACTTATCAAAGTCTGATATGTTTATTGTCTTCCTCTCACCCTCACCAGCCAACTAGAATCTGAACTCTGTACAAACAAGAACTTCTGCTTTATGCCTACAATATTCACAGGGTTTAACCTAGTGCCTGACACATATAAGCACTTGAATGAGTGCTTCAGCTTCCATCACCATGATCTTCAGCCCTACCTAATCAGTTATAATTCCCAGATTTGGCCATATAATTTCAGGTTTCTGAGCCTTTTAACATGCTGCCCATTTTTGTTTGGGCTGTCCTTCCTGAGAAAATGGCATGCACCTCTCAAGACCCATATTAAATGTCTTGCCTTCTGAACAGCCTTCCAGAGGACCACACCTTCCCTCAAAGAGTTGATCCCTCCCACTCATTGAATCACAACTGCCTTTTATGTCTCCCTTACTGGATTGAGAGTTCTCCAAGGGCATGGATGTTTCTGATGTATGTTTGTACACCAGGCTCCCAGCACAGGGCCTGAGGTGAAACAGGGGCTCGATAACTGTTTGGTAAAGAGCTATTCAATGTAAGATACTGCTTAGCGTAGTTGTCTCTGATACTAGAAATGTCCCAACAGGCTGGATGAAGTCCCCTTTAGGATCCTCCAGTGGGTTTTCCTGACTGAGGTTGGCAGTTTCTTTAGCTGTTCTGAGGATTCTTTGAGTCTGTGGTCGAGTGGCCCACGAAACGCTCCCATCAAAGTTAATTTTCATCCTCCATTCCTATCAGTGTGGTTCTGGACACTGGGGCAAGCTGGAGAGCTGTGCTTGCATGCCTCCTCCCACCCCATGAGGCAGGTATCTAGCCTCCTAGATTTAATGAAGAAGGAACTCTTAGAAAGAACAACAGCACCTCTTGGTTGATGTCCTGGGTCTCAGATAATGTGGATCAGGGGCACATCTTGTTAATTGCCTTGTGATGGATCTAAGAAGCTGTGAAGGTCTAAGATGTTATTCTATTTGCAAATCAAAGAGCCAGCCTGAAACAGTTACCCAACACGCACATATGCTGACACAATCACAAAACCTGTGTTTCTGAGATGGAGTGTTTAATGACAGCATCTCTCATCACTTTCTCTTGCCCAAATTCCGCATCAGATGTCACAGTGGAAGCCACAGCAGGAGAGAAATCTTTTTTTTAAAATATATTTTATTGATTTTTTACAGAGAGGAAGGGAGAGGGATAGAAAGTTAGAAACATCAATGAGAGAGAAACATCGACCAGCTGCCTCCTGCACACCTCCTACTGGGGATGTGCCCACAACCAAGGTACATGCCCTTGACTGGAATCAAACCTGGGACCTTTCAGTCCGCAGGCCGATGCTCTAGCCACTGAGCCAAACCGGTTTGGCAGGAGAGAAATCTTAAAATATAAAACTCAGAGTTTATGTAGAAAAGCTGGCATAGCTGCCCTCCTCTCTCAGAGACACAGAGAGAGAGAGTGAGAAAGAGAAAGCAAATGGCCCTGGGTTTTTGTAAGGGACTAGCTGGCTCACGGGAAGTGCGCAGGGAGGAATGTATCTTCCTAGTTTATTTACTATTCCAACACCCTTTAACACAGGCACCAGTATTCTGCGCAGAAAGCCTGGATTGCACAGAAACACATTATGTCTTCTACACAGTCCTAGATAGACAACGTTTCCCTGCCTCTCTGCCCCTGAAGTCCTTTACTTAGCTAGGTGTGGTTTCTGGGGAGTTGGGATAAGAAAAAAGTCTCAGCATTATAATGGATTCCCTATCCAGCACTGTGCCCAACACATAGCGGACACCCAGCAAACACCTGTTCAGTGAATGACAAGGACCGCTGATTAAGATTTTAATGAATTGGGGGCAGAGAAGTGGTTGGTTGAGAGGTCCCGAGGAGGCTGCTCGGGAACCAGGGCAGTCTGAGCCAATCCATTCTTCTCTCCTGAGCCTTAGGCCAAGGACCTGACCCCTTGAAGCAGCACGATACTTCCTGACACCCCCAGGGCCTGAGTCAAACGCTCACAGGCTGTGACCACACCAGAGTTCTTCGGGTCCAGATAGGGATTCCCGGCCAGCATCAGGTCCCTCACCTTGGGCAGCTCATCTGGCCGCGGCTCTCTGTTCAGCCTGTTGCATCTGAGATCAAGCATGCTGAGCTCGGCCGGCAGTCCTACAGGCACCTGCTCCAGGCCAGCGAAGGACAGGTTGAGAGAGCTCAGGGCGCTCGGCCAGATGCACCTGGGAGCGTCCGGCGCGGTGGCGCGCAGCGGGTTGTGGCTGAGGTCCAAGCGGGCTGCACACC
>NW_006296634.1:206567-208725 GCF_000327345.1 Myotis davidii | reverse complement strand
CACGCCGCCGAGAGTCTGCACCCCAGTGTTGCGGAGCGCTAGCTCCTGCAGGGCCGGGAACTTGTTCGGACAGAGGGCCGCCGTCAGCCCGCGCTCGTCCAGGCCAGGATTGTCAGACAGGTCTAGGGCGGTGAGGGAGGGGAAGGTGCCGAGGTCTGCGCAGGAAAAGGCGAGCGAGGGTGCTTGCGCAACGTTCAGCACTTTGAGGCCGGGCTTGAGCCACAGCTGCAGTTCCGCCAGCCAGGCGCCCCCTGTTGCCCACGACACGTTACGGATAGTGAGGCTGGAAAGCGCAGGTCCAGTGACTTCCAGAGGCGGTGGCGGCGTCGGGCCGATTACTTCCAAGTCCTCGAGGGTTAGTTGGTTGAGGCGGGAGGACCCCAGCCCACGCAGGAGGGAGAACAGAAGCAGAGCAGGAACCTGTGCATCGCCCACCGTGAGTCGCCGCACGCGCAGAGCCCTGATCACGTCAGCATACTGCTTCGGGTTGATGCCGGCGAAATTTACAAACTCTTTCAGGCTGCGGCCACCGCCACGGATCTCCACCTCCATGGCACCCACACACTGGAAGGCGCTGGACCAGTCGGGCTCCGGATCCGTGAAGTTGCAGACGCAGCGGACATCGTCGTCGTCCACCGCGCAGGGCTCTGGCGTGGTCGCCCAGACGTGAAGCAGTGGCGGCAGCAGCAGCAGCAGCAGCAGCCGACAGGGTGCCCGCACCTGGGAAGAGAGCGGAGGTCAGGGCGGCCCCAGCGGTCCCTGAGATTCCTCGAGTAGCCCCTGTTCGGCCCCAAGACCGCACACTCACCATGGTCGATAGGTCCTCAGGGCTCTGGGAAGGGCTCTGGCTTCTTTCCTGTGTGGCAGCACTCGCTGGCTTCCAGGCTCCCCACACCCTTTGGCACCCTTTTGTAACCCCGGGAACGTCACTGTGTTCCCTCCTCTGTGAACCCTGGTCACTCCCCACCTCCCTTCGCCAGTCCATTCTTTATAACCTTCTCGGAAATTTTGCAACGAAGGATGTTGCTAGGAGGAGGGGCCTAACAGGAAGGATCCCCGCAGGACTTCTAGTGTGCTCTGCCCCAGGCAGTCTTGATGACTCAGGAGCCCCAGGCTTGTCTGGTGGGTTTGGAGAAAGGAAGATGCCCGGTGCTGCCCACCAGGACCCTTTAAAAATATTATATTATATTTTTTTATTTCAGAGAGGAAGAGAAAGATTGAAACATCAATGATGAGAGAGGATCATTGATCAACTGCCTTCTGCATGTCTGTGGATCAAGACTGAAACCCGGGGGTGTGCACTGAGGGGGAATCCAGCCCTGACGTCCTGGTTTATAGGTGGATGCTCAACCACTGAGCCTGGCTGGCCCAGCCCACCAGGACTCTTGCCTCCCCTGCCTATGTTCCACGACTCAATCTGGGTAGTTTTCTTGACTTTTCCCTAGTCTTGGTGGTTACTATTAAGCTCCCGTCGTCCAAGTTCAATCCCCTGATTATCGTTGGATATTTAACTGGGTATTTTGTGGAAGAGATTGCAAACTTCAACTATTGACTCGAAGGGCTGGAAATAAATTCAAGTGAAAGAAATTTATCTGAAGAACAACTCTCCTTCCGGGCGGGGCCCACTGGCCAACCGCCTGCAGCCCCTCCCCCTGACCAACCCCACCCCTGATCAGCCCCCACCCACCCTGATGGGGGTGACTGGACCCCACCCATGCATAAATTCGTGCACTGGGCCTCTAGTAATAAATAATACAGTTCTAGGTTTCAAGCTCTGGCTGAGTAGTTCGATTAAAACATCATCTGGATAAGCCAAGGTTCCTGGAGACAGGGCAATACAAGAATCAACAAATGTTTGATTCCCAGTCAAGGCACATACCCAGGTTGCCCTGGTGAGGGAGACAACTGGTTGTTTCTTTCTGGTCACTCCCCACCTCCCTCTCTCTCTCTCTCTCTCTCTTTCTCTCTCTCTCTCTCTCTCTTTCTTCCTCTCCCTCTTAAATCAATAAAAATAATCCTATATAATAAAAAACTAATACGCAAATTGTCCCCTCTGTCGGGAGTTCAACAGGGAGTTTGACCAGGCGGGGCCCACTGGCCAACCGCCTGCAGCCCCTCCCCCCCACCCACCCCCCCCCCGATCAACCCCCACCCACCC
>NW_006296634.1:206162-206513 GCF_000327345.1 Myotis davidii | reverse complement strand
CCGCCTGCAGCCCCTCCCCCTCACCAACCCCGCCCCTGATCAGCCCCCACCCACCCTGATGGGGGTGACTGGACCCCACCCATGCATAAATTCGTGCACTGGGCCTCTAGTAATAAATAATACAGTTCTAGGTTTCAAGCTCTGGCTGAGTAGTTCGATTAAAACATCATCTGGATAAGCCAAGGTTCCTGGAGACAGGGCAATACAAGAATCAACAAATGGCCGAAACCGGTTTGGCTCAGTGGATAGAGCGTCGGCCTGCGGACTGAGGGGTCCCAGGTTCGATTCCGGTCAAGGGCATGTACCTGGGTTGTGGGCACATCCCCAGTGGGGGATGTGCAGGAGGCAGCT
>NW_006296634.1:202708-206126 GCF_000327345.1 Myotis davidii | reverse complement strand
TGTGGACTGAAGGGTCCCAGGTTTGATTCTGGTCAAGGGCATGTACCTGGGTTGCAGGCACTTCCCCATTTGGGGGTGTACAGGAGGCAGCTAATCAATGATTCTCTCTCATTGATGTTTCTAACTATCCTTCTTCCTTCCTCTCTGTCAAAAAATCAATAAAATATATTCAAAAATATATATATATATAACCATTTTTATTGATTGGGGGTCGGGGGTCGGGGGTGGGGAGAGGGACAGAGAGATATAAACATCAACCAGAGAGAAACATCTTGATCGGCTACTTCCTTCATGCCCCCTCCTGGGGATCGAGCCCAACCCAGGCACATGCCCTTACCAGGAATCCTAGTTCAACTCTCAACCACTGAGCTACACTAGTTGGGCCCAATGTAAATTCTTTTAAACAACTTACATCTTTCTTCCCCAAAACATAATGTACAAAAGAGCCTGTCAACTCCAGGATAATGGACATGTTGCCTTCTCCACCTAGCCATGCTGCTGGTGGTTTAGACTTCATGCCCCAGGGCCTGCTCCTTTTCTGGCTACCAAAAACACCTTTATTTTGAAAAAGCTTTCAGCCCTAGCTGGTTTGGCTCAGTGGATAGAGCGTCAGCCGGCAGACTGAAGGGTCCCAGGTTCCATTCCAGTCAAGGGCACATGCCTGGGTTGCAGGCACAAGGAGGCAGTCAATCTTTCTCATCATTGATGTTTCTATCTCTCTCTCCCTCACCCTTCCTCTTTGAAATCAATAAAAAATATTTTTTTAAAAACCCTTTACAAAATAAATAAAATAAAAAAGCTTTCAGCCATGGAAGTTATTTTGTTAACATTTTTACAATGTCCCTTTCAGTTCTCCACCTCTAAATTTCTGGGGAAAGAGCTTATGTGAAAAATGTTTGAATTCTTTTATTTTCCATTAATAGCTTCATATCCATCCCCAATTAAAAAAAGAAGGCCTCATTTCCCCCTGTGTGTCCTGTTGGAAATACCCTGATACCCGAGCCATGCCCAAGGCCAGGCCAGGTCATAGTAGGCAGTTAGACAGATGTGAGCAGAGCGAGGATTATGGTCCAGGTACAGAAAGCTCCATAGGGTGGGAAGCCCCAGTGCCTAGCAATGGGCAGTTGTAGAGTGAGACCTCATCTGCAGGATGATCTTTCCCCCCTTAGCATATCACTGGCCATGTGGTTTGGACCTCCTGACCTTTTCTCCCTAGAGGTAACATCTAGGCCTCAGTTTTATTTCAGCTCCAGATGGCAAAACCAGACAAGTAATACCATGGCTAACCTTAGGACCAGCTGCATTGAATAATGACCCTCCTGCCCTGGCACTGACCAATCAATCAGTAGAGATCTAGACCTGGAAAACTACTGAATATGCTATTGAGATCTTCCCCTGGGACCTCCCCTAAAATCTTCATCCTTAAAACGCTTAGGATGGAGGACCCAGTGCGCTCTCCCTTCTGGGAACATGTCAGGGCCTTTCCCTTCCTACTCTCCTACCTATTCCCCAGGCATGTCACCTTAACCTGCCTCACTTCTAAGTTCTAAGGGCCCTTTCTTTTTATCTCTACAACATGTTTCCTAAGCCCACTTCTACAAATTACTTCTACCTCTGTGATTTTCTAAATGAATGTTCTCTTATAGTTTGAGTCTTGGCCCTCAATTCTTTCTTAGCCAGAACTCAAGGATCAAGGTTGCTGAACCCAGGGCCAATCTGACCCCACAGGTCTAACACCTGGTGCTGTTCTCGCTGCCCCCAAGATGTTAATGTAGCTCCGTGTTAAATACACTAACCCTGCAGTACACTCACCCTGCTCAGACAGCCAGGAATGGAATCCCAGATCCACTGAGGTTGTCAGACTCGGGCAAGTTTCTGGGCCTCAGATTTATGAACTTCTGCTATTTTTTGTTTTCATTGCTTTTTAGAGAGAGTGGAAGGGAGGGAAGAAAGAGAGAGAGAGAGAGAGAGAGAGAGAGAGAAAGAGAAGGAAAACAATGAGAGGATAGAGAGAGAGAAATATCAATGTGAGAGAGACACATTGACTGGTTGTCTCCCACACTGCCCCAACCGGGCAGTATAGAACCCAGGTACATGCCCTTAACCGGGAATTGAACCCTCAATCCTCTGCTCTAACTGCTGACGCACACCAGCCAGATCAAGGAACACCTTTTAAAACTCACCAATGTTGGGCCCCGCCAGCGTGCTCAGTGGTTGAGTGTGGACCCATACACCAAGAGGTCACTGGTTTGATTCCCGGTCAGGGCACATGCCCGGGTTGCCAGCTCGATCGCCAGTAGGGGGCGTGCATGAGGCTTCAGATGGATGTTGATTGATGCTGTATCTCATGATGTTTCTATTTCTCCCTCTCCTTTGCTCTCTCTCTCTCTCTCTCTCTAAATTCAATTTAAAATTTTTTTTAAAAAACTCACCAGTGTTTCCCCAGAACCTAGTAAATCAGTGGCAGTCAAAATTTGGTGAATTACTTTATTGTAAAAATAATGCAACTCACTTTTATGCAGAACAGTGAAAGAATAATATTTGTCTCATTTTCCTCAGCGTAAAATGGGGAAAATTGTTATCGCAAACATTCAACATGGCAACGCCTACGTGAAGGGTGCTGGTTGGGGTAGGGTGAATGAGGTACAGATAGTATCTCACCAATAGCACGATGAATTATTGGTGAAATGGTATCCCATATCTTCCTAGAGCTCGGGCTAGTTTTGAATGTTCCTGGGTGTGTTAGGAATGGGGAAGTTTGCTGAGTGGAAGGTGATGCTACTGGCCTGGGGCGGCAGAGGTCGGGATTGAGTTACTTTCTTTCTTTTTTTTTTAAACAAATTTATCATTCTTATGTTATTTTTTTAAAGTATATTTTTATTGATTTCAGAGAGGAAGGGAGAGGGAGAGATAGAAACCTCAATGATGAGAGAGAATCAAATTGATTGGCTCCTGCACCCCCCTACTGGGGATCCCGGGCAAACTGGACATGTGCCCTTGGTGGGAATTGAACCTGGGACTCTTACCTGGGCGGGCGATGCTCTGTCCACTGATTCAAACCAGCTAGCAGTGGTTCTTAACCTTCTGGCCCTTTAAATACAGTTCCTCATGTTGTGACCCAACCATAAAATTATTTTTGTTGCTACTTCATAACTGTAATGTTGCTACTGTTATGAATCGTAATGTAAATATCTGATATGCAGGATGGTCGTAGGCGACCCCTGTGAAAGGCTCGTTCGACCGCCAAAGGGGTCGCGACCCACAGGTTGAGAACCGCTGGTAGGGCCTTTCTTTCTCTCATGGGTACAGAACTTAACCTACTTTCTTTCCTAGAATTGGGGAGAAAACAAGGCTGTGGCGCTTTCCCTTGGCTCTCAGCCCAGATCCCACCCTCTGCCTTCGCCCCGCCCCGCTCCCC
>NW_006296634.1:201858-202363 GCF_000327345.1 Myotis davidii | reverse complement strand
GGGGTATGGCGGTGGGAGGCCCCTGGTGGGAGATGGGGTTCTGGTCCTGGGTGCCCCTCCGTTGCCCCCAGCCGACTCCTTTGTCCCCAGCTCTGCGGCGGGCGCGGAGGGAGCAGCAGCTGGTCAGCAAGAGGCTGCTGAGAGACGACAGCCCTGAGGAAGCCGGAGGGGGATGTGTGGCCGCGGTCCTCGGGGAAGCCGAGGTGAGGGGTCAGGGTGCGCGGTGAGGTCCATACGGGCTGGCGCCAAATTCCCTCCTCGAGGACTCGAGGTCGTCCCCAAATCTGAATGCGGTCCCTTCAAACCTCCAGTGCGCCAAGCCAGAAACTGGGGTGCCAACCTCCACCCCATCCCGGCTCCTCCCCACATCAGTCCTTCAAGGCCTAGCCGTTTTTTACCTCGTAAAGCGCTCTGAAGTTTTGTGTGTGTTTTTAAAATCCTCACCCGAGGATATTTTTCCATTGCCTTTTTTTTTTTTGAGAGAGAGAGTGGAAGGGGGGGGGAA
>NW_006296634.1:176391-191878 GCF_000327345.1 Myotis davidii | reverse complement strand
AGATATCAGTAAAATTGGCAGCTGTATCAAACTATATTTCAGATACCAGATATGACTCTTTTTTTTTCTTTTTGTTAATCCCCACCCAGAGGATATTTTTTCCATTGATTTTAAGAGAGAGTGGGAGGGAGGGGGAAAGACAGAGAGAAACATCGATGTGTCACATCGCTAGAGAGACATCCTTGGTTGCCTCGTGTATGCATCCTGTCGAGGGCCAGGGATCGTCCAAGGCCAAGTACGTTCCCTTGATCGGAATGGAACCGGGAACCCTTCAGTCCTCGGCTAGACGCTCTATCCACTGAGCCAAACCGGTTAGGGCAAGAACTCTGAAGGTTTTACATGCCTCCCCATCGCAGCTCTCCACCACCCTCCAGTGGATACTTACTGCAGCCTCCTAACCCGTCATCTGCATCTATGCCGCCCTCAAGTTCGTTCTGCATACATCAGTCAGATGCCTCTTTAAAAAATAGAGACCGGTGGAGGGGGGCTATGTAGAGACCAAACTCCTTTCTGTGACCTATAAAGTTCAGCCTGGTCTAACCTCTACCAACCCAACCTTATCAACTTACTCATCTCAGCCAGAGTCCCCTTTTCAGTTCTTGGAACAATATACCAGGCTCTTTCCTGTCTCAAGGCCTTTGCCTTTGCTGCATCTCAAGTGGGTCCCTTTTGGTATGTTGTCTTAACAACCTGTTTACAGAATATTAATCACTCTAATTTGTTTATCATTTCTCCAACTAATTTTTAAGTCCACAGGAACCTAGACTCTATCTTTGTCATCATTGAAAACTCAGATGCCTGCACAATATTTGGCATATAGGAGATGCTCAGTATTTATTAAGTGAATGAAAAGAATTGGTTTTAGTTCATTTATTCATTCAACAAGCATTGGGCCTACCCTGTTTGTATAATCATTTTGTTTGTTTGATTTTAAATATATTTTTATTGGTTCCAGAGAGGAAGGGAGAGGGAGAGAGAGAGAGCGGTGAAAACATCAATGAGAGAGAATCATCAATGGGCTCACAACCTAGGCATATGCCCCTACCGGGAATTGAACGTGACTTCCTGGTTCATAGGTCAACTCTCAACCACTGAGTCATGCTGGCAGGGCTGTATTATCTATGTTTATAAATATAGTTCACAAAGCACTTACACCTGGGTTATACCGTTTATTCATTGTGTACTTACTTTATGCCAGAACTGTGCTGGGTCCTGAGGTACACAAGAGGAAAAGAGAGTCCCTTTCTTTGAAGTGTTCACAGCCCATGAAAGAGACATGAGGCACAATAGAACCCTTAAGTCTGCCACAGGAAGCCAGAAAAGGCTAATTCCCCAAAGGCAGTGACAGGAGCAGAAATTTGAAGCGAGTGGAAGACCCAGGGAGGGTATGCCAGGCAGAAGAAATAGATTGTGCAAAATCTTTTCTTTTTACTAGTAAATATATTCTTATTGATTTTGGAGAAGAAGGGAGAGGGAGAGACAGGAAAAAAATCAATAATGAGAATCATTGATTGGCTGCCTTCTGCACTCACACAGTTGGGGATGGAGTTCGCAACTCAGTCATGTGCCCTGACCAGGAATCGAACTGTGACCTCCTGGTTCATAGGTCAACGCTCAATCACTAAGCCACACTGGCTGGGTTGATTGTGCAAAATCTTGGCAGCACTAAAAAGTCATGTTATGCTAGGTGTTGGGGTACAGGCTGCATGGGGAGAATGATGAGGCGGAGGTTACGCCAGGCTGAGAGGTTTAAATATTATCCTTGAAGAAAATAGGATAGAAGTTACTCAAATTTTTTTCAGGTGAGAAACTGATGTTTGGTCCTTTATAGATTTAAGTGGCCGGGCTGATTTCCTCTTCTTTCCACTCTACTGCGCTGTTGGCACTTATTAGCCATATTAGTGTGAATGACAAGTTCTAGGGATGGTGCAATATTGGAAGGCTCACAGGTGAAATAGGCAGAGCAGGTCTTGATTTGCTTTCTGGCAACTGTGTGTTGCCATCTCTCCCTGCCCTGGGCTCTAGATCCAGCAGTTCCTGAGGTTGGCCCAGCGGGGGACAGAGGAAAAGGAGAGAGAAGGAGCTCTGGTCAGCCTTCGCCGAGGCTTGCAGCACCCAGAGACACAGCAGACCTTCATCAGGTCAGCGGGTGGCTGGGGTTCTAAGGGATGGATAGGAGTGTGGAGGGGAGGGGCCACAGGCTGAGCTGTGCTCTGGTACTCACTCATGTAGGCTGGAGGGCAGCATGCGGACCCTGGTCGGGCTCCTGACCAGCAACCAGGCCCTGTTGCAGCTTGAGGCGGCTCGGTGCCTTCACGAGCTCTCTCATTCCGAGCAGTCTGAGGTGGCTGAGGCCTGCCTGCCAGCCACGTCCTACCTTCTCACCTACCTCGCCGGTCACAGCTCAGACCTTATAGTAAGCCCTGTCACTTCTACCTTGTTTTTGGCTTGAGTTTAAAAATTGTGTCTTTGGGTCCAGTTTGAGCTGGCAGGTGGGGGGGAGAAAACCTGTTTTCCCGTGATGCCCACAGCCAAGTACACACCAATCATCTTCTATCCTCCTGTGCCCAGGGCCTGGAGAACAGGGCTGCTCCATCTTCCCCACCCCGACCCCCACCTTGGCTTACCATGGGCCAAGCCCAGTGCTTTTGCTCTGCTCTCAGGAGCTCTGTCTGTATACACTGGGGAACCTGATTGTGGAGAGTGAAGCTGGGAGAAGGCAGCTCCTGCCACAGGGCATTGTTGCAGCCTTGGCTTCCTGCATCCAGGTGAGTGTCCGCCCTGACTCCCCTTACTTCCCTGCACATGCCCCAGCTGCTGTGGTTAGGCAGTTCCAGCCACTGCCATATGCTAAGGATTGGGAATCTTCCGGCCCAGCTTCCAGAGCCAGATCCCTACCCTGTCTCCTTCTAGTCCCCCCATCTGGCTGTGCTGGAAGCCCTTGGATATGCCTTGTCCCAGCTCCTGCAGGCTAAGGAAGCGCCAAAGAAGATCATCCCGTAAGTAGAACTGTCTCCAGATGTGCAGTCAGGAGTGACCCATTTGGTAGCGTAGCCCTCGAGACCTGAACAAGTCTGGTTCCAACGCTGTTATACATTTAACCCCATGTGGCTGGCTGGGAAGGGCTTTGGGTTTGGACACTTTCCCACCTGCTATTAGGGTTTGGGAAAAGTGACAGGCATCTTGCCTTCTGTGGTTTCTACTCAGAGCTCTGCTTCTGCCTGCAGTTCCGTCCTGGCCTCCCCTATTCCGGAGCATATGCTGCGACTATTGCAACCTGGACCAAAGCTGAACTCTGGGGTCGCTGTGGAGTTTGCCTGGTGCCTTCACTACATCATCTGCAGGTAACACCGGCCAGTTGGGAAAGTGCCACAGACCTTTCACGGGTTCCCTTCATGACACTCAGGTGTTTGAACTTTGGTTTCTGGAATTATTGTGGTGAAAATGCCCCCTCTCAATAATTCCATGAAAGGTCTTCCTTTCATGGTCTTCTCTTCTTGGAATCGAGGAAACCCACAGACCTAGGCTGTTTGCAAGCTTCCAGGTGGGAATGGCCTAGTAACTACTTGCTTCTTATTGCCCAGCCAGGTCAATAATGCCCTGCTCATCACCCATGGGGCCCTCTCCACGCTGGGGCTGCTACTGTTGTACTTGGCTGGGACTGTCCAGAGTTCTGAAGATGCAGGACTGGAGTTGGTAGGTGAAGAGGACAGGACAAGATCTGCACAACCTTTCTTCCTACTGTTCCTCTTCCAGTGTGCAGGGAGAACCCTCCTCCTTACACCTGACCCCTAACTTGTCTTTGCAGCTGGTGTGCCCTGTGCTTCGGTGTCTAAGCAACTTGCTAACAGAGGAAGCGGTGGAAGCTGGGGGAGGGCAGGTGCAGCTCAGAGATGAGCGTGTTGTGGTGTCCGTATTTATCCTTCTGCAGTTCCTCCGCCAGAAACACCCCAGCCTGCTTCCCGAGGGCCTTTGGCTTCTTAATAACCTCACTGGTAAGAGCCATGATCTGCCCAGGCTGGACCTGTAGATACCGGGGAAACTTCCTTGTGGCTTGGACTGTGGTGGGTAGAATTGAGAGGGGGCATTTTCAGGCTGCAGTTAGGGGGACTTCACCCTGACATTCTTCCTTTCAGCAAACAGCCCTAGCACCTGTACCTCCTTGCTCTCCCAGGATCTGATCAAGCCTCTCTTGCAGTTGTTGCCAGTATCCAATGTGGTGAGCGTATTGGTAGGTACTGGAAGTCATCTGAGCCCAAGGTCTAGTCTAGTGGCTGAAGTGTAAACAGTAGGAGCTCAGAAGTGCCCTTACCTGAGAGCTGGCAGGTGGTATAGTATGGATGGCCTCAGGGCTAGACCCATCTGGGTGTGAGTCCCTAAATTGGTTTACTAGATACTATTCTTGGGAAAATCAATTAACCACCTTAAACTTCAGTTTCCTGATTTATAATTAGGAATAATAATACATGAGGGCCGTTGTGATTACAGAACTTGCTTATGAAATTGCTTGGCACCGTGTCTTGGGCATGTGGTCAGCACTCTAATATTTTTGCTGTCATTGGCCTTCATCCTTTGTGGGGACTGTGTATGTGCATATCTGTCTACAGGTGCTCACAGTTCTGTGCAACATTGCAGAGAAGGGTCCTGCTTATTGCCAGCATCTGTGGCCAGGGCCCCTGCTCCCCTCCTTGCTGGACACATTGGCCTTCTCTGACACTGAAGTAGTGGGCCAGAGTTTGGAGCTGCTGCAACTGCTGTTCCTCTACCAGCCAGAGGTTGGTTTCTCATCCTGTTCTCAATCCTTGTTCTGAAGCTTCTAGCCTCATCATGGCCCCTTTCCTTCCAGTTCTAACTATAGCCACTTCTCTGGACCTGGCTAGCCTGTGTCCAGGTCAGAGCCCACAGCCTCTTGCTGGGAATATACCCTTTCCCAAGAAGAGGTGGGCTAACCCAAAAGGCTCTGGGAATTGAGTGTCAGGGCACAGAGACCCAGGTGTCGAATCCTTTCTCCCCTGCCTTTAGGCTGCCCAGGCCTTCCTGCAGCAGTCAGGGCTGCAGGCCCTTAAAAGGCACGAGGAGGAAGCACAGCTCCAGGACCGAGTGCATGCTCTCCAGCAGACAGCTCTTCACAGATGACTTGGCTTCTCGGTGTCACTTTACTGCACTCCCCCACCCTGCAGCTTCTGTGCCCCATGGCGCCCCTTATGGGGGTGGGAGGGTTAGTGACCATAATGAGGCCTCATGTTCTCTGATTCCACATCTAAGCCTAAACCAAGACCTCTAGACTCCAGCCCTCCCTTTCACTCAGCACTGTCCAGACAGGATTAGAGGGAAGTGGGTGTGGGCTACTTACTCTGGGGCCCTGGAATCTCTCTTTTTTCTTTGGTTTTGTTTTGCTTTAGCAGCTGGTAGCTTTTGATGGGGCAGAATAAAGTTTTATTTTTATATTAAACTGCTCTGCCTCAGTGGTTGCATAATAAGGGGTAGGGGATGGAATGAGGTAAAGAACATCCTGAGACAGCATCTTACAGCACAAGCTTTATAAACAACAGAACACATTTTTCCATATTGTGCTCAGTCCAGCAGAGCCCAGGCTGTGGGTTGTTGCTCATAGTCCTCAGCAAAGGCTTCAGGCTTTGCCACTTAGCACATTCTCTAGGGCTCTGGTTACCTGATCAGCACTAAAGTTGTTCAAGGAGACATTCTTCTCTTGGCCAAATGCTGGAGAGAAAGAGAGGTGACTAAGTATCCACTCCGTACTGTGGGAGCTAGCAGAGTATAACAACAGGTCTTTGTCATCAACTTAAGGTGTTACGATAGGAAGGGTAGTAAAGAGATGACCAAGGTGGATTTGGTATGCCTAGAATTTCCCCCTTGGGCCTCAAGCACATCCAGGAAGCCTAGGTCCAACTAGAATTTTGGCTGATTGTGGGTGGCCACAATGGTAAGGAAGGTGCTTTAAGGAAATGTTAAGGGGCACAGCAGGCATTTATTACCACGTGAGCAGTGCATCTTGGCAGGATACCCATTTTGTGGTTGCCATAGACCAGCCGTGGACAAACTACGGCCTGCGGGCCGGATTCGGCCCGTTTGAAATGAATAAAACTATTGAAAAAAAAGACTGTACCCTTTTATGTAATGATGTTTATTTTGAATTTATATTAGTTCACACACTCCATCCATGCTTTTGTTCCGGCCCTCTGGTCCAGTTTAAGAACCCATTGTGGCCCTTGAGTCAAAAAGTTTGCCCACCCCTGCCATAGACCATCTAGTCTAATGCACTATAGCTATTTGAGTCCATCTCTTCTAGTCTACGGTTTTTGGAAGGAGAGCCTTTTTCCTCCTTCAGTTTTTAGTGCTTGGCATTACTACACATGCCCACGGTTAGAACCAATCTGCCTTACGTGTGACTTCCCTCTTTCTCCAGGCAGTAGTTTTCAGCCACCTAGTAAATCCTATTTTCCCTAAACCAAGGATGCTTAATAGTATAGGGAAACAGATAACAAATCTAATTAAGTGCCATTTGCCAACCACACAGACAAAAGAATAAATCTCCTTTTGGTAGATCATGCAGCTAATGAACATTCTATTGATCCCCTGTAAGACCTGCCCTAAAAACCCAGCCTTTGAAATGCCTGAAAAGCCCAGCTGATATGGCTCAACGGTTGAACCTCAATCTATGAACCAGGAGATCATGGTTCAATTCCTGGTCAGGGCACATGCCAGGGCTATAGGCTCAATCCCCAATATGGGGTGTGCGGGAGGCAGCCGATCAATGATTCTCTCTCATCACTGATGTTTCTCCCTCTTCCTCTCTGAAATCAATAAAAATATATTTAAAAATACATATATATTATAAAATAAAATGCCTGAAAAGGGCCCTGCCCACTTGCTAAGTGGTTAGAGCGGAGTTCCACTGACTAAAGGGTCATGGGTTTGATTCCTGGTCAAGGGCACATACCCTGGTTGCAGGTCCGATCCCCCACCCTGGTCAGGTATGTGGGGGAGGCAACCAGTCGATGTGTCTCTCTCACATCAATGTTTCTCTCCCTTCTCCCTTCCATCCACTCTCTCTAAAGATCAATGGAAAAAAATATCCTTGGGTGAGGATTCATCAAAAAATAAAACAAAATGCCTGAAAAGGAAGGTCCCAGGGTGCTCTCCCTCTAGGGAGCACACCTGTGCCATTCCCTTCGCCCTCTCCTTCCCCCACTGACACGTGTCCCCTAACCTTTAAGGGACCCATAAGACTTGCAACCAGGGGAGCAATGGTCCTTGTTTCACTGTCCTTCGCATGTTTTTGCTGAAGTCAGTAAATTCTTGCTTTTCTACATTTTGTCTCTTTTTTGTTAATTCTCAGCCGAGGATATTTGTGCCATTGGTTTGTAGAGTGGAAGGGAGGGAGGGAGGAGAGACAAAAACATCAATGTGAGAGACACATCATTAGCTGCCAGCAGAATTCACTCCCCCCCCCCCCCGCCACACACACACACACACTGGGGTGGGCATGAAGCTGCAACAGGTACATGTCCTTGACTGGGTATCAAACCTGTGACCTTTCAGTGTGCAGGCCGATGCTCTAATCATAACACCAACCAGGACCACATTTTGTCCCTTGATTGAAATCTCTCCCTCAAGACAAGAACTGAGGTCCTCCTCTGGCCAGTAACAGTAATATGATAAAAAGGAGGTAGGGCCAATGTTACATAACTGGTCTGGGAATGCCTTTTTAAAAAAAATATATTTCATTGATTTTTTACAGAGAGGAAGGGAGAGGGATAGAGAGTTAGAAACATCGATGAGAGAGAAACATCGATCAGCTGCCTCCTGCACACTCCCTACTGAGTATGTGCCCTTGACCAGAATTGAACCTGGGACCCTTCAGTCTGCAGGCCGACGCTCTATGCACTGAGCCAAACCGGTTAGGGCTGGGAATGCCTTTTTGAAGAGATCATATATAAACTCAGAACTGAAAATAACAACCTGAATAAGGAGCCAGCCATGGATGTCTGGCAGAAGTGCATTCTAGGAACATACATGTAAAGGTGCAACCCTGTTATGTCCAGCTACATCACCCTCTCATATAATGAAGATGAAGTGAGATTTGGGTAGGAAAGCACCCAGCACAGAGCCTAGCATTAAGTTTCAACACAGAATCATTACTCTAGGTTTTCATTATTGAGATCCTAACTCTCCACCTGGGCTGGCCCTGCCCACACATAATCTGGAAGGGCCTACACTGACGAGAACTGATCAGCACCTTTTCTTCCCCGGTCCGAAACCTCTTCTGGATTAAAAAAATGACAGCTCCTGTTCCCTAAGTTAGGATGGGGCTGCCTTCACACGCCTGTTACCCAGGACATAAAGCATCCTATAATCCAGTGGTTCTCACCTTCCTAATGCCTCGACCCTTTAATACAGCTCCTCATGTTGTGGTGACCCCCAACCATAAAATTATTTCCGTTGCTACTTCATAACTGTAATGTTGCTACTGTTATGAATCGTAATGTAAATATCTGATATGCAGGATGTATTTTCATTGTTACAAATTGAACATAATGAAAGCACAGTGATTAATTACAAAAACATCATGTAATTATATATGTGCTTTCCAATGGTCTTTGGCGACCCTTGTGAAAGGGTCGTTCGACCCCCAAAGGGGTCGCGACCCACAGGTTATAATATAATCGTACAGCCCTGACCGGTTTGGCTCAGTGGATAGAGCGTCGGCCTGCGGACTGAAAGGTCCCAGGTTCGATTCCGGTCGGGGGTATGTACCTTGGTTGCGGGCACATCCCCAGTGGGAGTGTGCAGGAGGCAGCTGATCGAGGCTTCTCTCTCATCGATGTTTCTAACTCTCTATCCCTCTCCCTTCCTCTCTGTAAAAAGTCAATAAAATACATTAAAAAAATATATATAATCGTACAAACGTAAGTCTCCTTATTGGCAACAAGGTCAAAAGCAAGGCCAAAGCCTCAGTCCCGGTCTCTGCGGTTTCTCTTCTCGAACCCTTGTTTCCCCACCGGGGCCCCAGACCCCCAGCGTCCTGCACTCACCGTAGCGGGCCCAGAGCTTGGGCTGCACCTCGGAGCACTCGCGGATGAGGATGGGCAGGTCGGGGTTCGCCTTCTTCAGCTCCACATAGCGTTTCTCGATGAAGTCCCTGCGGGGCCCGAGAAAGCGCCGCGCGTACGGTGTGGGCGCGGGCCTTCCCAAACGCCCGGGAGGTCGAGGTCGTGACCCCGAAGCCCCGGAGCCCGCCCGCCCGCCTACTACGCTGCACCTCACCTGACGCCCTGGCTGCCAGGCGAGCGCTGGCATAAGTGGATGCGAATCTCCCGCAGACCCAGCTTGGCCCCGACGCCCCGACTCGCCGCCGCCGCCATCGCTATCTCCGCTGGTACCCAAGCCCCTGCCCAGGCCTTCCGGCCAAGTTCTCCAGACCGACCAATCGCGGACCTCCAGTCCCGCGATAACTGGGCTGACGTAAGGGGGCGGGGCCACGTGTAGCTACTGTAGGGCGCCCCGGTGTCCTCCAGTTTCCTGGCGAGAGTGTGGAGCGCAAGGCACTGTGGGTTGTCTGCGGAGGTGCATTGTGGGGAGAAGGCTGCCGCTGCTCTGTTGTTGTTGGAGACTGAGTGCTTCGTGGCGCTGAGACCGCCGACAATATGCCGGAGCGGGATAGTAAGTTTCGGGTTTTCTCCCCTTTCTTCTCTGAGGAACTCGGGACACTTGGCGCGTTCTTTTGGCTTTAAACCGGGTGTGTGTTCGGGTGGGTGGAGAAGGGCCGGAGTGACGCCTGGAGCCGGGGAAGCCGTTGGGCCCCGAGTGAGGCTGCGCAGCCCAGACTGTCTCTAAGTCTCGTCTTTGCCCCAGGTGACGGCAGATAGAGCTGATCCGTGAACTTTTCTCCCCTCTCCCCAACCCGGTATCACTTAATTTGGGTTGAGCCAATTTGTCTCTTACGTGGCATCTTAGATGTTATCCCGAGGAAGTCTTTGCTGATCTTCCCGCGCTGGTTTAGGGGTCCCTCTCCTCTGGGCCCCTACAACCCTTTGTATTTTTTCCACTTCATTACTTACTGCATTGGATTGTTACTGTCGTTCTTGCCTTTTCTTCCTCACAGATTGTGAGCAATTTGACAGGAAAGCAAATCTGTATTGTTCACTATTAAATCCCCGACTTTTGCATAGGACCTGCCACAAAAGAGATTGATTGAATTTATGCTAATTCTTTTTCTTAGGTGAACCGTTCTCCAACCCTCTGGCCCCAGATGGCCACGATGTGGATGATCCTCACTCCTTCCACCAGTGAGTGTTTTGACCTAGGACCATGGGAAAAAGGTGGACAGTGAGCAGGGTGGAGATGGAGGTGGTGGTGGTGGTGATGGTCAAAGAATCCTGAGTGTCTTGTCAGCAAGGATGGTCAAGAAATTGTACCACTTGCCCCTTTAATAGGATCCCTGCAGGCCAGGCCTCTAGTATGCATATAAGATCTTTGGTTAATCACTTCCCGCCCTCCCCCTCTCCCCTTCCCTCTGAGATTCATCAGTCTGTTCCTTGTTTCCCTGCCTGTGTATTGAGTGTCTGCCCCCTGGCAGTCATTGTGGGTCATAGCTGTTGTACGGTTGCTTAGGCTTTTATATATATACCAGAGGCCCGGTGCACAAAATTTTCATGCATTGGGGGAGGGGGGTCCCTCAGCCTGGCCTGTACCCTCTCGCAATCTGGGACCCCTGACCCCTAACCACTTGCCTGCCTGATTGCCCCTAACCGCCTCAGCCCCCACCACCGTGGCGATGTCCGGAAGGATGTCCGGAAGGTCTTTCGGCTGTCTGGTCTAATTAGCATATTATACTTTTATTATAGGTAGATGCTAGTAATTGGCCATATATAGGTGAATGGCATTGTTTGGTCATAGGATGTACACACTTAAATCTTCTATAATAATAAAAGCATAATATGCAAATCGACCTAATGACCGAACAGCAGAACAACCGTCTGATCTTCCATACAACCACACTATGACATGCACTGGCGCCAGGCCAGCCAAGGCAGGTGCGATGCAATTGGTTGGGGGGCCCCACCATCGCCCCATGACTGCCCCGCAGAGGGAGACCCAGGCCACCCTCTGTGGGGCGATTGATGGGGGTGGCTCCATGATTGATCACCCTGCAGAGGGAGACCCAGGCCAGCCAAGCAATCATACCTCATGCCTGTCTCCTGCAGAGGGAGATCAGTGGCAGGGGAGCGGGGGCACTGCCGCACAGATACTGTGCACGAATTTCCTGCACTGGGCCTCTAGTTTTAATATATACTGTCAGATTGCTCTCCAAATAGATTCTAGTTTCATTTTATCAGCAGTGTATGAAACTATCCACTTTTCAAATTCTCTCTGATAGTTAATTTATCAAATGTTTTAAAAAATTAACACTGAAAAATAAATAAAAATTAGCACTCTGGCCCTAGCTGTTTTGGCTCAGTGGATAGAGTGTCAGCCTGGGAATTGAAGAGTCCCAGGTTCGATTACAGTCAAGGCCACGTGCCTGAGTTGTGGGCTTGATCCCCAGTAGGGTGCAAGAGGCAGCCAATTAGTGAGTCTCTCATCATTGATGTTTCTATCTCTCTCCCCTCTCTCCCTCCTCTCTGAAACCAATAAAAATATATTTAAAAAAAAAGTCAGCCGAAACCGGTTTGGCTCAGTGGATAGAACGTCGGCCTGTGGACTGAAAGGGTTCAGGTTCGATTCCAGTCAAGGGCATATACCTGGGTTGCGGGCACATCCCCAGTAGGAGATGTGCTGGAGGCCGCTGATCGATGTTTCTCTCTCATCGATGTTTCTAACTCTCTATCTCTCTCCCTTCCTCTCTGTAAAAAATCAATAAAATATATTAAAAAAAAAGTCAGAAGAGATTAAGTCTAAGATTAGAAATCAACTCTTTGAGGAAATAAGATAATAGTTTTTAAAAAATTAGCACTCTGATGTATTAGAAGTGGCATGTTTGTTTGTTTGGTTAATTCTCTCCTGAGGATTTTTTCCATTGATTTTTAAAAATATATATTTTTATTGATTTCAGAGAGGAAGGGAGAGGGAGAGAGATAGAAACATCAATAGTGAGAGAGAATCATTGATCGGCTGCCTACTGCAGGCCCCATACTAGGGATCCAGCCCTTAACCCAGGCATGTACCCTGACTGGAAATTGAACCGTGACCTCCCATGGGTCTCATAGCTTGACACTCAACCACTGAGCAATGCCGGCTGGGCTTGCCATTTACTTTTTTAGAGAGAGTGGAAAAAAAGGAGAGAGAGAAAAAAAAATCCATGTGAGAAAGACACATAGATTGGTTGCCTCCTGAACATGCCTCAATGAGGCTGGGGATTGAACCCGCAACCCAGGTACATGCCCTTGATTGGGAATTGAACCTGAGACCCTTTGGTGCTTGAACTGATGCTCTAAGCAAAACTGGACAAGGTGTGGCATGTTTTTTCTTTTTTATTGTTTAGTGATTTGAGAGACAGAACAACATTGATCTGTTGTTCTACTTATTTATGCATTCAGTGGTTGATTCTTGCATGACCAGGCATGGAACCTGCATCCTTGGCATATCGGGATGATGCTCTAATCAACTGAGCTCCCTCATCAGATGGCATGTTTTTGTTTTAAGTTGTATTTTCTTATTTCCAGTAAAATTAGCCTTTTTTTGCATATTTCTTTTCCAAATCTTATTGGGTATTAATGTTTAAAATCTTTGCCTTCTAGATCAAAACTCACTAATGAAGACTTCAGGAAACTTCTCATGACCCCAAGGGCTGCACCTACCTCTGCACCACCCTCAAAGTCACGTCACCATGAGTAAGTTCTGGGGTGATCCAACCTGTCTCCCATCTCCTTCCTACAGAAAATCTACTGATCTAGATGTCTTAGGAACTGGAAGGCTAGTTCTTTTTGAATAAGCCTGTGGTTCTGATTCTTTCTTTCTGGAGATTAAAGCTCCAGGGAGCCTGGGATGCTCTGGGATCCCACTTCTTAGCGTGTGTTCCATGAACCACTTGTACTAGAGTTGCTGCTGGTGCTTAAATAGGCAGATTTCTGGGCCCATTCTAGCCCCATGGACTCAGATTTGGGGGCAAATATTTTGGGGTACGTAATTTTAATAGTCCTTTAAGTGGTTGCAATCCTCTCTAAAGTGAGAACCACTCACCTACAAATATTAACATGGATCTCTGCCTGATTGAAACTCTTGCTTTGGCCAGTGTTCTAGACCAGCGGTTGCCAACCAGGTGGTCCATGAGGTCTGAAAGGTTGGCGACTGCTGTTTTTTTGGCGACTGCTTTTTTTTTTTTTTTTTTATTATTAGTTAAGGTGTTACAAATGTTTCCTTATCCCCCCCAACCCCCAACGACTGCTGGTTTAAGCAAACCTTTGGAGCAGCAGTTGCCAGCGGGTGTTCCACAGACCACTGGGGGTCTCTGAGGTCTGAAAGGTTGGTGACTGCTGTTCTAGACCTTTCTTCAGCACCTCAAGGCCACTTAGGGTTTCTGGGGCTGTGGCAATATTTTGCTATCAGTGAGTTTCTTCTCTTCTAGGATGCCAAGGGAGTACAATGAGGATGAAGATCCAGCTGCACGACGGAGGAAAAAGAAAAGGTAAAGGAAGGATGGAGGAGTGTGGGTTTTTGTTTTTGGTAAATCTTCACGAGGATATTTTTTCCCCATTGATTTTTAGAGAGTGTGGAAGGGAGAGAGAAAGACATCAATTGGTTGTCTCCCACGTGCACTCCAACCAGAGCCAGGGATTGAACTTGCAACCCAGGTTATATGCCCTTTACTGGGAATCGAATCCACAATCATTCAGTGCAAGGGCTGACGCTCTATCCATTGAGCGACACTGGCCAGGGCAGTCTTGGGTTTTAATTTGGACAGTGTCACATGGATGTTTCTCTCTCTCTTTCTCCTCCTCCCTCCCACTCTCTCTTAGACTAGAGACTGAGGTTTTCCTTTTTTTTTAAAAAAAAAAAAAAATATATATATTTTATTGATTTTTTACAGAGAGGAAGGAAGAGGGATAGAGAGTTAGAAACATCGATGAGAGAGAAGCATCGATCAGCTGCCTCCTGCCCACCCCCCACCGGGGATGTGCCTGCAACTAAGGTACATGCCCTTGAGCGGAATCCAACCTGGGACCCCTCAGTCCCTAGGCCGATGCTCTATCCAGTGAGTCAAACCGGTCAGGGCGAGGTTTTTCTTTTCATGAGACTGCTTTCATGGTGGAGAGGAATGATATGTGGAGTGGTAGTTTAGGGTTTTGGAATCAGCCTGTCATGTTTTAATCTCCTCTTTACCAGTTTCTAGCAGCATAACCTTAGCATTTTGTTTAACCTTTCTAATTGTCAATATTATCATGGGTAGAATAGAGCTAGTGATAAAAAACTTTTATCAGGTTGTCATGAGGATCAACTGTGATAATACATGTAAACACTTAGTACCAGTGCCTGGCATATAGTAACCACCCAGTAAATCTTGGCTGCCATCATCATGATCATTATTTAGATGATACTAAACTTTCTGGACCTATGCTTTGCTTTCCTCTCTTCTGGGGGAGGCCCAGCAAGGACTGATGTATTTTCTGTTGAAATTTGGAAGGAGATAATAATTGGGATGACTTCATGGTTGCCCTATAGAGATTCAGTGATATAGAGTTGGGTGTCATTAAAGAATTCTAAAGTGACAGATGGAGTGTCCTGAGGTGGCAGATGGAACAATCTATACTAATAAAAGGGTAATATGATAATTAGAGTGGACATCTTCTGGACAACCATACGGACCTCCTTCCTGACAAAGCTGAGCCGGGCGCCTGTGGCTGTGCCTGGGCTGGGGAGAAGCCGCCCTCGGTCCCAGGCCAAGAAGCCACCCTGTCTGCAGTCCCGGGGCGAAGAAGCCAAGCCACCTGTGGTCCCGGGGCGAAGCTGGGCACCAGCTTAGGAACATCTTGCAGGAGGAGAATTCTGTCTGGGTTTCCCCAAATTTCCTCAGCCCCTACTCACCCCTCTGTAAAGGCACAGAACAAGTGAGGCCCCCTAAATAAAAATCAGAGGTCTCCAGCAACTGATCCAGTGGGCCTCTCTCATCACAGTCGTTTGGACTGGATGGCATTTGAGTATTTATTTAGGCACCAGACAGAGAAAACACAAGCTCAAGTCATGATCTCTACCCTTAAATAATTCACAATCTTATTAGAGTGAGTGGATGATAAAAGCGAAGTAATGACATCAGAATGTAAGGCAACAATACAGAGAGGAACAGAGGCAATTGCTAGGGTGATTTTCCAACAATTAGTACAAAGAGTATGTGCTATGAATTACATTAAAAAATATGTGTAGAAGCTGCTTCATGAGTAGCTACTTCCTATTTTAAAGGAAGCTGAGTCCCATGTGAACTGTGTAATATGCTATGATATTTGAGGCACAGAAAAAGGATTAAATATTC
>NW_006296634.1:172621-175995 GCF_000327345.1 Myotis davidii | reverse complement strand
AGGGATCAAGCCGGCAGGGGAGAGCATTTAGGGGGATCAGGCCGGCAGGCAGGTGAGCAGTTAGGAGCCAGCAGTCCCAATGGGTCCCAGATTGGAGAGGTTGCAGGCTGGGCTGAGGGACTCTATCCCCACTCCCCATGCACGAATTTCGTGCACCAGGCCTCTAGTGTTATATATAAGCTGGAAGGTGCTGTGTTGTGATTTTGAGGACTATCAAGAAGTGACCAGCAATTCTATCACCATAAATGAGCTTTCACTATAGAGAGCTGGATAAAGGCATAGAGAAACAGGAATAGTACTATTGATGTTGGGATAGCAGCTGGTAAGCTTTACACATTTGCCTTTCTCTGGTCATAGTTATTATGCCAAGCTTCGTCAACAAGAAATTGAAAGAGAGAGAGAACTAGCAGAGAAGTACCGGGACCGAGCCAAGGAGCGGCGAGATGGCGTGAATAAAGACTATGAGGAAACGGAGCTGATCAGCACCACAGCTAACTACAGGGCTGTGGGCCCCACTGCTGAGGCGTGAGTACCATGGGGCCAGGGCATGGTTTCCTCGGCACCCCAGTCATGTGTTCTTCCTCACGCTTTCCCTGCTCTTGAGCCCACATCAAGCCATTTCAAAAGGCATTTGCCACCCAGAATGGACTGTTCTAATGTGGCCTCTTTCATTATATAGGGACAAATCAGCTGCAGAAAAGAGAAGACAGTTGATCCAGGAGTCCAAATTCTTGGGTGGTGACATGGAACACACCCATTTGGTGAAAGGCTTGGATTTTGCTCTGCTTCAAAAGGTGAGTCTTGGTGTGAGTGAGTGGAGAGTGATACTAGATTGGTGAATGCTCTTGTATGGGCCTTCCAAGGTGAGAAGGGAGACTACTGTTAGTTCAGACTCTCTAGAAGATGGCCCCTCTGTAGGACTAATTGCTATTTATTCTTCAAGTCTCAACTTCAATTTTCTTTTCTTGGGGAAACCTTCCTTGCTCACCCAGGTAAGATTAAGTTCCTCCACTCCTTACCTCCTACTTCCTGCACCCTTGCATACCTCTTCTGTTTCACTTATTGCAGTTATCACACTTTGTTGTTTCTTATATTTGTCTGTCTCGCCCTAGCCGGTTTGGCTTGGTGGATAGAGCATTGGCCTGCAGACCTAAGGGTCAGGTTCGATTCCTGTCAAGGGCACATGCCTGGATTGTGGGCTCAATCCCCAGTAGGGGGCATGCAGGAGGCAGCCGATTAATGATTCTTTCCCATCATTGATGTTTCTATCTCTCTCCCTCTCCCTTCCTCTCTGAAATTAATAAAAATATATTAAAAAAAAAACTTGTCTATCTCTCCTGCTATAAGCTGCATTAGGGCAAAGATTATATTGTCTTGTTTAGTATTGAATTCTTGGTTCCTGGGACAGTGTGGTATAGTGTAAATATGTGTAAAATTATTATGTCTAAACGCTACTTGCTTTCCTCTTAGGTACGAGCTGAGATTGCCAGCAAAGAGAAAGAGGAGGAAGAACTAATGGAAAAGCCCCAGAAGGAAACCAAGTATGTAAATATCAGGGAGAACTTGAGGGTTTAGAGAGGTGGGACATAAAGTACCAACACAGTTAGCAAAATAAATAAATAATCAAAATAAAATATATATTTTTTAAAAATAAAAAATTTATTTATTTATTTATTTATTTTCTCTTTTCAGGAAAGATGAAGATCCTGAAAATAAAATTGAATTTAAAACACGTTTGGGTGAGTACAGGATTTCTGCACTAGTGGCTCTGCATTCTAGATGAATTGTAGGTCATTTAATGCTTTGGGAGGATATGCTTTTCCTTTCCCTCAGCTTATTTTCCTCTTTTTTTGCCCCTAAGCCAGCTACTTCCAATAAAATAGTCTAATAGAATTCAGACGTGGACTTAGATATTTCATATGTTATTAATGCCTCCTTAGTTAAGTTGGAAGCTCTTTCAGATTAGGGCTTATACTTTAAGGGAGGTAGCATTATTGGTGATTTCAAATTCAGAATTTGCAATCTGAGAGAACTGGGTTTGAATCCTGATGATGACACCACACTAGGCATGTGATTTTTGGCATCTGTGTTCATTTCTCAGTGTCTGTTTGTCCATGGCAAAATGGGTTAATGTTCATCTCATGGGATTATTGGGATGAAGAGAAGTAATATAGGCAACATGCCTACTAAGAGCTGGTTTTTCATTCATCATCAGTATCACTTTAAACCTCATTCTTATTCCTCACAGGGCCTAATACAATGATAGACACATAGTGCCCTTGAGAAGGCAATGGGGAAAAGTGTATAGGAGCTCAGGCTTTGGAGTTAGGCTGCCTGGATCTCATTCTTTGCTTTGCCACTTGGTAGCTATATGACTTTAGGTAAATCACTTAACTCTCAGCCTTAGTATTCTCATCAGTTAAAGGTGATAATAATGTCCGTCTCCCGGGGCTGTTGTGAAAATTGAATGAAGCAAAGCAAAGCATGCATAGCACTTGGCATGATGACAGGCACAGAGTGAGCACCCAATAAATGGCAGCTGCTCTTATGGAAGGTTCTCGTTGGCTATTTGCTGCTCTGCCTCTTTCCATAGGCCGCAATGTATACCGCATGCTCTTCAAAAGCAAGGCGTATGAGCGGAATGAGCTGTTCCTGCCGGGTCGCATGGCCTATGTGGTAGACCTGGATGATGAATATGCTGACACAGACATCCCTACCACTCTTATCCGCAGCAAAGCTGACTGCCCCACCATGGAGGTGAGTAACCCAAATCCTGAAAGCCTTGCACATGAGTCTCAAACCTGGAAATTAGCTTTAATTTTGCCTCAGCCTCATGGACCACATTTAACCCATCACCAAGTCCTGTTCACGTTTCATCTCCTAAATTTCAATTGAATCTATTCCCTTTTCTCCATCTTCACCAATAACATTCTAGTCTAAGCCATCATCTCTTGCTAGAACTGTTAAAAGTGGCTCTTGCCCTTGCCCAGTGCTCAGTTGGTTGGAGCGTTGTCTAACACACCAAAAGGTTGTGGGTTCAGTTCCTGGTCAGGGTGTGTATTGGAGGTAGTTGATCAATGTCCCCCCCCTAAAATTAAATTAACATAACCTTGGGTGAGAATTTTTTAAAAAGGCTCCTAATTGGTTTCACTTCCTCTCTGGTTTCCGTCTAATATTTTATTTATTTTTAATTATTACTGAGATGAAATTCACATGCCATACAATTTGCCTTTTTAAAGTGTACAGTTCAATGGCTTTTAGTATCCTATCTAATAAAAAACAAAAATGGTAATTGGCGTACGACCAATACCCTTTTCATTGGCTAATCAGGGCTATATGCAAATTAACTGCCAACTAAGATTGGCAGTTAACTG
>NW_006296634.1:163018-172086 GCF_000327345.1 Myotis davidii | reverse complement strand
GGGTGATGGGGGTATACGCCTCTGGCAGAGGCATCAGGCCTGGGCAAGGGGCAGAGCCAGCAATCGGAGGGGTCTGGGGGTCCCCTGCCCAGGCCTGATGCCTGGGTCAGAGGCATCAGGCCTGGGCTGGGGGCAGAACCAGTGATGGGCCGATCCTGCGATTGGAGGGTGATGGGGGTCAATGCCTGAGGGCTCCCAGTATGTGAGAGGGGGCAGGCTGGGCTGAGGGACACTCCCCCCACACACACACCAAGTGCACGAATTTCATGCACCGGGCCCCTAGTATTCATAATATTGTGCTACTATTATCCCAATTTTAAAACATTTTTATCACCCCCAAAAGAAACCCTGTACTTGTAGCCGTCACCTTCCACCACCTCAATCTCTCCCTCCCCGTTTTACACATGACCACAGGAATCACCAAAACAGGAATTTTTGTCTAACCACAGCTTCGAAGCTTCCATTGACGTCTCACTGTTAGAATAAAGAGCAGAATTTTTATTGTGGCCTGTGAGCCTTTGCATCTTTTGGTCTTTCCAGCCTTTTTCACCGTGCTTCCCTGTTGTTTGCTTTCCAGTCATCCTGGATTTCTTGAATGTGCTGGGATCACTTTTGACCCGGGCCTTTGTGCACGTTGTTTCATCTCTTTGGAATGCCCTCTCAAAGCACCTCCTTTCCTAGTCTTTACCTGCCTAATTCTAACTCATCCTTTAATTGGTTTAGTGAGTGAGTAAAAAAGTGAAGAGATTCCTGCTCAGTGGAATAACTTTCTTGTTTCTTGGGGTTTTCAGGCTCAAACCACGCTTACTACAAATGACATTGTCATCAGCAAGCTCACCCAGATTCTTTCCTACCTGAGGCAGGGTACTCGCAACAAGAAGCTCAAGAAGAAGGACAAAGGTAACCTGACGGGTTAGGAAGAGAAGCCTTACCCCTGGGGGGGCATTTGAGGATGGAACCAAGGTCTCCTGGAGCCTCTGTCTCCAGAACATTGGGAGGCTCCTGGGGAACAGGAAAATGAGAGCAATGGAGCAGCTGTATATCCAGTTTCTGTCTGTTAGCCCCACTCAGGAGGCAGTGGTTAACTCTGAGGCACGAGAAGGGAAAGTATGGGTAGTGTTCATTGTCCCGCCTTCTAAACAGGTGTTTAAAAGGGCATGGAGAACTGGAGAGCATGGTGAGGCTGAGTGGGAATTAATGAGTCTTTCTCATTCTTCACATTTTAGGGAAACTGGAAGAGAAGAAACCCCCTGAGGCTGACATGAAGTATGTGTCCTAGCCCATCATCTGATCTGAGGGAGGGAGGGGGCTCTGTGCTTCTTGTCTTCAGCATTTTGGGGAGGCCTTGTTGTGAGAATCTAGAGAAATGGCCAGGGGAAGTGGAATTAATTGTGTGTGATTTTGACAGCTAATCTCTGTTTTCCTAGTATATTCGAAGACATTGGGGATTATGTGCCCTCCACAACCAAGACACCTCGGGACAAGGAGAGGGAAAGATACCGGGAACGGGAGCGTGATCGGGATAGAGACAGAGACCGGGACCGAGAGCGGGAGCGAGAACGGGATCGGGAGCGGGAACGGGACCGAGAGAGAGAGGAAGAGAAGAAGAGGCACAGCTACTTTGAGAAGCCAAAAGTGGATGATGAGGTGAGATGTGGCCCCTAGTACCAGGTGATAGTGCTGCCTATCTCTGTCTGCCCGGCCGGTACAGGGCCTCTCTGTTACATAGGCACCTTATGGCTTCATGGAAGCAACTGGGGGTCAACTAATCTAGGATAGGAACCATCCTGGAAACGGGGACAGCGGAGGGTAGGGAATTGATTCAGACTTGGGGGTAGAGGAGGAGTGGGAATCCCTCATAGTGATACTGACCTCAGTTTCTATTTTCTTTCCAGCCCATGGACGTTGACAAAGGTAAGTTGTGTCCAAGGCATCTTGCATTAGCTCCAGCAGTCCTGCTTTCCCCTGGGCTAAGAGTTGGACCTAGAGCTCATAGCTGGCAAGGGTGGGATTGGGGGACTTCCTGGTTCTGGGTTCTCATAAGATTCCTGTCTTGCTATATGGAGTAGACAGAAGATAAGTCTGGAGTTCCCTCCATCTTCCTGGGCAGTGACAGGGCATATCTGCTCTATTAGATATAAATTCTTCAGCTGTGGAGTCTTGATATGATGTGAGGCAGGTTGGATGGGCAATATTCTGAGCACACTACCCCAACTCAACCAGAGTAGTTCATTATTAGTTGGGATTTGATTAACATTTTGATAGCAAAAAGATTCTATTGCTTAAAAAATGTTTTTATGAAAGCTATAGGTTGGAAGTGTGTTATAGGGAAGAGGCTGAAATTCCTCCCTCGTGTCAGTGTCTTAATAGAATTCTCTTTTCCCCCAGGACCTGGATCTGCCAAGGAGTTGATCAAATCAATCAATGAAAAGTTTGCTGGTTCTGCTGGCTGGGAAGGCACTGAATCATATCTTTTATTTCAATATGTTTTGGGTTTCAGAGAATTGTTCTCTTTTCATTCCAACTCTGCCTGCTTCCCTGCTCTCTCACCACCCCACTCCTTCCCTTTTGTGTTGCATTTTGACCAGGATGAACTCATTGTGACTTTCCCCTTTCTCAAGTTCACAGTTATCTCCTGAGAGTTTTCATGTTGAGGCTTTTAGTCCTTGGCCCTTCCTGGTTGAAGCTTTTCAGGCAGAATTATTTTCTTTAACATAGCATATGCTGAAGAAGCCCGAGGACAAGAAGCAGCTGGGAGATTTCTTTGGCATGTCCAACAGTTATGCTGAGTGCTACCCAGCCACGTACGTAACAAAGAAGGGAGGCCGGGATGATAGAGAAGAAGTTGGGGTAGAGGGGTTGGGTGAGGTAGAAATTTGATTTGCTGGGATCCAGGGGTACTTCCTACTTGGATGAACTATTCTCTTTGGTTCTGAGTGGGAGGTCTAGGGGGTGGTCATTCCTGGGCATATAGTCTCTTACTTGAGTAGGTGTTCAGATGAAGCATTGGAGTCTGGGTCAGCACCATCTGTTCAACTGTTGGTTCTCTTTAGGATGGATGACATGGCTGTAGACAGTGACGAGGAGGTTGATTACAGCAAAATGGACCAGGTATGGAGTTTGAAGCATGGGTGAGGGGTCTTCACTCTTTAATACATGTCCCTTTCCCCATTCCCAAAAGATCTGTGTTTCATTAACTGGTCCTCACTTCTCAGCTGCAGTAATAGGAGCAGCAGCATTGTGGGGTCATGGACAGCTTAACTATTTCAAAGTGTTTCTACAAAAATAAAATGAGATAGAGCCAAAAATATAGTTCTTTTTATTTCCTACAAAGTGCCAGGCTTTGATTTCTATTCTAGGCAGTAAGCAGTTTTTTAGTGCACAAGAAGAAAGGACTAAAGAAATTGCAGTCTTTTGAAAATAACTGATTTTATTCTAACCAGCCAGTATTGGAATTTTCTTCCAACTCTTAAAACCCAGCAAACACCATTAATGGTAAAGAAATTTCATCTACTTTTTCCTTATTCTCCCTGCACTACAATGATTAAGACCATTGTTTAATTCCATCTTGGAACCTTGCTTAACCCTGACTTCCGTTTATTAGTTTTGTGGCTATGTCAATTTATTTTACTGCATATGCCTCAATTTCATCATCAGGAAAATAGAAATATATTTTCTCTTAATAGAGTTTTTGAGAGAATTAAATAAGATAGGTATTCAGAAAAATGCCTGGCACATACAAGTACATAGGAAGCATTTATTATTTATTAGGGTAGAATTTATAAATGATGAAATCAGAGACTATGGAAGAACCTGGCTTAATCAGGAACTAAAATTCCATTTCCACTGACATCTCTTCCTTCTCTGTTTGCCATTTTGTCCTGCAACAGGGTAACAAGAAGGGCCCCTTAGGCCGCTGGGACTTCGATACCCAGGAAGAATACAGCGAGTATATGAACAACAAGGAAGCTTTGCCCAAGTGAGTTGGTACTAAATACAGCCAGGATGTGAGGAGAGGGATGGCGATGGGTGGGCTAGCTCACACCAGGTTGGAGGGTGTCGTCTGGCTGAGACATTTTCAAATAGCTTTTCTGCTCACCGGCCCTCTGGGAACACCTTGCTACTGCTATGCAAACTAATGTCTCTGTTGTCTTCCCTCAACTGCCCTTTTCCCCCCTCAGGGCTGCATTCCAGTATGGCATCAAAATGTCTGAGGGGCGGAAAACCAGGCGCTTCAAAGAAACCAATGACAAAGCAGAGCTGGATCGCCAGTGGAAAAAGATCAGTGCAGTAAGTGGGACTGCCCCTCTGGTGGGAGGGCGTCAGCTGGGAGTAGACACTGGTCCAATCCAGGAATAGGCCAGGGGCTGGGAGCCATGGGAGTAGAGAGATCAGCCTTGAGCCTCAGTTGGACTTGAAGTGGCAGTGTAACTATCGACTGTAACTTCTTACAGATCATCGAGAAGAGGAAGAAGATGGAAGCTGATGGGTGAGCAGCCTTATTCATTCTCTATGGGACTGGGGAATTGCTTACTTTATTTGATCTTAGGCTGACTCATTTATTCTATTACTGCAGGGTTGAAGTGAAAAGACCAAAATACTAATCTCCAGTTCCAACTCCAAGAGTCTTTACAAGGACATGCTTCCCACTGCTTGCTTTCTACAATTCCCAAAAAAGTTGCAAGGTGTTTGTTTGTTTCTGATGTATATATTATTGTATAATCACTTGGTTCCATTAAAATTGGTTAACCTGCAGTCTTTTCTATATTGTGCACCCTCCACTCCAGGGCCCCTGAGGCACCAAGAGGGATATTAATTTTACTGGTTGTAGAAACACATGCAGAAAGTCAGTTCAGTCCTTTCCTGAGCTATGGTTCTAGATATCTCGACAGTAAGGATGTTTACTAGCTAGGTGCCCAGAGGAGAATGGACAAGAGATAGATGGTTGGTCTCAAATGTCAGACCCATTCAGGCCCATTTGGGGCCCGACTCTTAGGGCAGAGGTTCCCTGGGAATTAGGGTGAGCCCAGTGGGCTGCCAGTCTAATCCCAAAGTTTGCACAGCTGAGTGCTAGGTGAAAGCATCTGATGAGAATCATTTGTGGGAACAAAAATCTTTTATGAAATTATGTCCTCCTGGGAGCTTTAATTTCAAGCACACATCCCTGCTGCCCTGGCTGAAGGGATACCTTGGGGAATCCCTGTGCTAGGCCATTTTGGTGTGCCCGTTGACACCCTGAGAAGTTTACTAGGGCCAGATGGGCTCCCTGGTCTCCAAATCAACTCCATCCCCACTTTTTTCCTTCTCTCTACTCATTGCCAACACTTTCATCTGGTACTTATAAATAAAGGTCACCACTTTCGGACTGGATCCCTACCTGCCACTGCTTATTCTAAGCCTAAAATTTGTGGACTCGCCAGGTCCAAAGAAAGATAGAGGGCCATCTTAGCCATTGCCTTTAGTTACTTTATTCTTGATAGGGCAGGGGCACTTAAGAAATTGAAATTGAGCCTTGTCTGCAATAGCACCTAGAATGACTAATTTCAGACAGTGACACCCAGCTTTCATAGTTGTAGGCAGTGGTCCTAATTAGAAAAGACAGAGACCTGGCTCAAAATAAGATACCTAGAGTATCACTACGATAAGACCTGGGGGTTGGTCCTAGCCGGTTTGGCTGAGTGGATAGAGTGTTGGCCTGTGGACAAGGGTCCCAGGTTGAATTCTGGTCAAGGGCACATACCCGGGTTGCGGGCTCGGTCCCCAGTAGTGGGTGTGCAGGAGATAGTTGATCAATGATTCTCCCTCATTGATTTTTCTCTCCCTCTTCCTCTCTGAAATTAATAAAGATATATATTTTTAAAAAGACCTGGGGGTTGATTGTCACTGTAAAATCAGTTTCTGCAAGTACTACCAATCTTTATGGAAGTGACTGGTTGACAACACAGTGACAAGGACTTCCAACACACACACAGAAACTTCCAGTCACACAGAGGGCATATAGTCGCTCTGAGGTCCCTAACCTCACTCCTTTCGCCTCTCCTTAAGGAGGTTGGGAAATCAGCAGATCAGATGTCTCAGGAGGCTTCACACCACAGTGATGTGAGGAGGTTCTCTTCAGCCACAGGAGTTCCTTCTCATCCGCCCACCATAATGGGCAGTCACACCCTGGCCATAGACCTTTATATTTCTCCAGGCAAATATATTTTTTAGCAACTTCCTCCCCTAAAGCACAGGGTGCTCCTCTCTGTGGAACCTTTGTTAACTGGGATGTCCCAAACAACTGCTGTGCCCATTTTCCTCTTCAGCAGCTGCCTGCTCTGAGCACAGCTGGCCCGGCCCACTGAAGGCCTGCAGCCTAGCCATAGGAATGGGCAGGGTGCTGTTTCTTCAGCCATGAAGATGTCGTGCACAGAGGGCAGTAACTTAGGCACGTGCATACATGGGCTGCCTGCCCTCCACGACCCACCGTGTGAAATTCTTGTGGCAAAGGCTTTTGCTGCTCCTGGCCAACCTGGCTGACACTGGTCATGGTCTTGGATTTCACCACGCTATGAATGACTGGAGTGTGTCTCTGATCCCAAAGGCATTAAGTCCTTAAGGTTGCGTGACGTGAACTAAAAAATGGGGTTCTATTGAAAGTAACCTCACAGGGTCATCTGATCATAAATGGGCAGGTCATAATGGGTAGTCACACCTTGGTCATATAACTTTTTTTTCCAGGAAAATATTTTTTTAGCAACTTCCCTAAAGTATTTCAGGAGCCGATGAAACTCTGTTTTTTCTTTTTTTTCAATTAACTAATAAATATTTGATTAGAACCTTTGATAACTTACATCTTACCAGCACCCCTTCTGCCAGGCTCCTCCAAGGCTCTGAGGAAGGCTCTCTCATCTGCTTCCTTTCACCCCGACTTTCCCAGTCCCCTCTGCCCTGGATCCCATTTGGGCTGAGTGACACTGACACACAATGATGTCAGGGGAGGTGGCACACTGACTCAGTTCCAGGGGCCCAGGTCGGGGTGCTCCCAGTCCTGTGCTGAGTTTGCCTGGGTTTGATTTGGTCCTGGGGTGATTCCAGCCTTGCTTCTAGGCTTGCTGGGCAGAAACAGCACTAGTCTCCTGAACATCTCCAAGGAGGGGGGCCTGGTCAAGCGCATGCCCACGGGAGTTGTGTGCTGAGCCCAGGAAGGGGCCTGGGAGAGCCCGCTGTGCACTGGAGTGAGGAGGAAATAGCACTGGGTGACCTGCCCTGAGGCCCTGCTGGCAATGCCGGCAGGGCTGGTGTTATTGTGTCTGCACCTGAGGGAGGGGGCCCAAGGTGTAGGGTGCCGGGTCTAGGTTCCTGGGGTACACCAGCGAGCTGGTACCCGGTGGAGAGGCACAGCATAACTGAATTTGAAAAGCCTGGTGTGGTTTTCAGAGGCGAAGAATTAGCCTCCGGGTGATGGCCAGGCTCACATTCCAACATCCTCGGACAGCGGAGAGCGAGGTGGCACCAGCCAGGTCAGACCTGCCTAGCAGCTGCCTGAGAATCAGAGGGGCTCCCCGTGAGTGCAGGAGAGGGGGGCTGTTTTCCCAGATAAGCGGTCACAGCAGAGTTTTGAGGACCAGCCAAAGGCTGGGATTCAGCTGGGGCTGCACCGGATGGAGGTCCTGGTCTTAGATGGACGCTTGGGCCCCAGGGTGGAGATCTGGGACCCGGGTTGAGGTCTGTGCTCTGGGATGGAGGTCTGGGCCCTGGATGGAGTTCTGAGTCCTGGAAAGAAAGTCTGGGTATGGGATGGAGGTCTGGTTCCCAGATGGAGACCTGGGCTCTGGGATGGAAGTCTAAGCCCAAGATGGAGATCTGGGCCCCGGATGTAAGTCTGGGCCCTGATGGAGGTCTGGGCCCTGGATGCAGGTCTAGGTTATGGGAGTGAGGTCTGGCCCCGGATGGAGATCTGAGCCCTGAATGGAGGACTGGGTCCTGGCAGTGAGGCCTGGCCCTGGATGGACGTCTGGGTCCTGGCAGGGAAGTCTGGGCCCTGATGGAAGTCTGGGGCCTGGATGTAGATCTGAGCCCTGAATGGCGGTCTGCATGGGTCAGGATAAGGGGGAAGGAGAAATGCGACTAAAGAGGGGATTGATGGTCTTCGGCCATCTAGCTGGTCTAGGTATCAGTGGCGTCACCACAAGAACGCAGGGGACCTCGGGACCTGGCCCCTAGAGTCCGCCCCGCCCACAACAGCTGCGGAGACCCGCCTTTTCCTGGTTACGGAGACGCCCCGGCGCCACTTCCTGTCCCGCCCCCCCAGGCGGAAGCGGTGCGCCGGCTGCTACTCCTGCCGGTTGACGGGCTTGGGCACGCTGGGCAGCTGCGAGGCGGCTCGGAACCCTCCCGTGCATGGATCACACGTGCGAGGAGAGGGCCACGGAGGATAGGAGCGACGAGGAGGACTCCGACTCCACGGAAGTCCCGGCCCGGACCCGGGACACCCCTGAAGACATCGTTTTGGAAGCGCCGGCCAGTGGACTGGCGTTCCACCCGTCCCGCGACCTCCTGGCGGCGGGGGACGTGGACGGGGACGTGTTTGTGTAAGTGCGCGCCGGGGCCGGGGCGTGGTGGGCTCGGGGGCTGGCAGCTCCCCTGGAATGGAGCTGGCGGAGAGAAGAGAGTGCAGGGAGAGAGAGTTTGCAGGACTCATTTGGTCTGATTCGTTCATTAACATTCGGTTTAAACAAGTTAGCACACAAATCTCTGAAAAGAACTGAAAGGAAGGTGAAATGGCTGCAATGTCGTGACGGAGCCCAGAGACAGTAAGTAGCAGGATAAGAAGGCTTTCAGGACAGATTATTATACTGAGCCTAGAACAAGCTCAACAGGGTCCCTTTCTTGTGCTTCTTGCTTTAATTGCTCTTTGAAAACACAAATCTTTAAATCGTTTACCTTTGCTTTTAGGATTAAGTCTAAACTGATTGGGCTTCTGGCCCTTGCTTGCTTTCCCCTTTGCTTTCCATGCTCATTCATGCTTACCTTTATAATGTATCTTGAAGCCTCAGCTCCTTTCCCCTCACTTGTACCTATCTCTT
>NW_006296634.1:159845-162987 GCF_000327345.1 Myotis davidii | reverse complement strand
TTCCCCATGCCCCTGACTAAATCAGATTACTTATTAGGTGCTACCTTAGCACCAGATGTCTTTTCCTCATAAATTTCATAATGGTTTGTAGTCAAACATAAGTTTGTATACTTATTGAATGCTTGTCTCATTTACTTAGAAATGTGTCTGTTAAGCAGCTTTTTCATGCTAGGCACTGGGATAGAGCAAACTTAGTAGACCCAGTTCTGCCCACCTGGAACTCACTGGCAATTAAGCACTTAATTCACTCGGCTGCTTTGAGGATCTGCTCTGAGGATCTGCACTGGGGATGCTCTCTGCACAGGTGCTTGCCTTGCTGCGTTTACAGGCTGGTGCTTCTCTGTTCCACCTGCATTTTGATCCTGGCTCTTTTTCAGTATGCAGTCACAATGTGCCAGAATTAATTTTGGATCTCTAGCTCCTACAGAACTGGAGTGCAAGATCCCTGTTTTACTAATTTTTACATTTCCGACTCCTGGGGCTGCCCTTCAGTTAATTTAACGAATATTTCTGGGCCTTCACAGTGGTCCATACTTAATCTTTCCCCAGGCTGGGGCTTGCAAGGATGATTTAAGAAGGGTGGGGTGACATCACAGAGTTGCAAGCAAATATCTATCAAATGAGAAAAAGATTTCCAAATATTTGAAGCTCACTGAAAATGGAAAAAATGGGATGGTAAGCTGTTACGGCCAAAGGTGATCCTGAGGTGGGGTGGGGGGTGGGGGAGGTCAGAGGATTGAGAAAAGACAGACAAGAGAATGAAAGCTGGGTCTCAGTGGGACGCTACTCCCTCATGAGGAGACAGCGCCAGCGCCCACAATCCGTGTCTTTATTTTATAGCAGATGCCACGAGGCAAAGTAGGGGCGTGATCAAGTTCTTTACAGTATTCTCGTGTTTCAACCCCACTCAACTACATGCACCTGAACTCTATCACAAGGCACGTGGGGCCACGTGTTCGGACCATAGGTTCAAGCTTACAACCATAGTTGTTGGCTATGATTGTGCTAGGAGGGCCCTGCCCGCCAGCTGGGACTTGCATGTGGCAATGAGAGGACCCTGTCCTTTCATTAGTCCGAGGCTTGAACCTGGCCAAAACACTGTAGTTGCGCCCCACAGTAAGCTCCTTGGGTTTAGGGGTGTACTAGCAGGAACTCCTAGGTAGGTGGAAGGTTGACTAGTTGGTACACCCCAGGCCGGGTCTGGGGTCATTCACTCTCCATCTCTCTCCAGCTTTTCTTACTCCTGTCAAGAGGGAGAAACCAAAGAGCTCTGGTCCTCAGGTCACCACCTCAAGTCCTGCCGTGCCGTGGCCTTCTCTGAAGATGGGCAGAGTGAGTATTGGGGAAGGCAGCCAGCAGTGTGATGGTGGGAGGGGAGCAGTGAGCAGCACCATGACCTGCGCACCTTTCCCCCCAGAACTTGTTACTATCTCCAAGGACAAAGCCATCCACGTTCTAGATGTGGAGCAGGGCCAACTGGAAAGACGCATTTCCAAGGCTCACGGGTAAGAGAAGCCAAATGTGTTGAGGCGAGGGTAAGGACTTGCAGCTCTCTATGGGGACAAAGATGCTCTAAGAATAACTGCATCTATGTCTCCAGTGCCCCTATCAACAGTCTGCTGCTAGTGGATATGAATGTTCTGGCCACTGGGGATGACACAGGTGGCATCCGGCTCTGGGACCAGCGGAAGGAAGGCCCTTTAATGGATATGCGGCAACATGAGGAGTACATTGCTGACATGGCTCTGGACCCAGCCAAGAAGCTGCTGCTGACAGCCAGGTACATCCTCAAAGCTGCCTTCCCTGTGCTAAATGTCTCCCTCAGTGGGAGCCTCTGGCCAAGCCTGCTGCTCTGCTTTCTCTGTAGTGGAGACGGCTGCCTTGGTGTCTTCAATATTAAGCGACGCCGGTTTGAGCTGCTTTCAGAACCTCAGTCTGGAGACCTGACCTCTGTCACAATCATGAAAGTACGGCTGGGTACGGTGGGATGGGGTTGTGCTAGGGACGTGGTCTGACAGCTCTACAACGGCTTTGGGGCCACAAGTTAGTGGAGACGGCTGCCTTGGTGTCTTCAATATTAAGCGACGCCGGTTTGAGCTGCTTTCAGAACCTCAGTCTGGAGACCTGACCTCTGTCACAATCATGAAATGTGGGAGGAAGGTGGCCTGTGGCTCCAGTGAAGGTACCATCTATCTCTTCAATTGGAACGGCTTTGGGGCCACAAGTGACCGCTTCGCCCTGAGAGCCGAGTCCATTGACTGCATGGTTCCCGTCACTGACAGTCTGCTGTGCACTGGGTCTACGGATGGAGTCATCAGGTGAGAGAAGCTGGGCTTTTGGGGGCACAGGAAGGGTAGGCGCCCCACCAGCCAGTACCCAACACTCTTTTCTCTCTGTCCAGGGCTGTGAACATCCTGCCGAACCGAGTGGTGGGCAGTGTGGGCCAGCATGCCGGGGAGCCTGTGGAGGAGCTGGCCCTCTCCCACTGCGGCCGCTTCCTGGCCAGCAGTGGCCATGACCAGTGCCTCAAATTTTGGGACATGGCCCAATTGCGGGCTGTGGTGGTGGATGATTACCGTCGGCGCAAAAAAAAGGGAGGGCCACTTCGGGCGCTGAGTAGCAAGGCTTGGAGCACCGATGACTTCTTTGCAGGACTGAGGGAAGAGGAAGAGGAGAAGGAGGAAGAGGAGAGGGAGGATGACAGTGACTGAGGGGATGAGTTGAATCTCAAGGCGGCAGGTCCTCACTGGGCAAGAGTCTTGCTTCCTGGGCGGGATCCCCAGAGGCTATGAATTTATCATACCCTCTTGTACAGCATAAGGAAATGGGCAAATAGAGGCTCAGGACTGTGGGGAAGTAGAGCTGCTCACTGTACCAGTGTAAGACAAGCCCACAGCTGGGACAAGATAGCACGGACACAAGTGTACACCAACCAGGGGTTTAATATAAATACAACCAGCATAGATAAACAAACCAACAGTACACATACACCAAAACACCAAGTGGTGGGGATAAAAGGCAGGTTTCTGACCCTTTGGCTCAGCCATCCCCCAAATAAAAACAAAGACAAATCAAGAAAATAAGTGAAGATGCATGCTAAGCTGTGGGAGGAGACAGAGTGTGTATGTCACACAGAGAAAGG
>NW_006296634.1:155464-158408 GCF_000327345.1 Myotis davidii | reverse complement strand
TTTCCCTGCAGTGTGGGAGGAAGGTGGCCTGTGGCTCCAGTGAAGGTACCATCTATCTCTTCAATTGGAACGGCTTTGGGGCCACAAGTGACCGCTTCGCCCTGAGAGCCGAGTCCATTGACTGCATGGTTCCCGTCACTGACAGTCTGCTGTGCACTGGGTCTACGGATGGAGTCATCAGGGCTGTGAACATCCTGCCGAACCGAGTGGTGGGCAGTGTGGGCCAGCATGCCGGGGAGCCTGTGGAGGATGTGGCCCTCTCCCACTGCGGCCGCTTCCTGGCCAGCAGTGGCCATGACCAGTGCCTCAAATTTTGGGACATGGCCCAATTGCGGGCTGTGGTGGTGGATGATTACCGTCGGCGCAAAAAAAAGGGAGGCACTTCGGGCGCGCTGAGTAGCAAGGCTTGGAGCACCGATGACTTCTTTGCAGGACTGAGGGAAGAGGAAGAGGAGAAGGAGGAAGAGGAGAGGGAGGATGACAGTGACTGAGGGGATGAGTTGAATCTCAAGGCGGCAGGTCCTCACTGGGCAAGAGTCTTGCTTCCTGGGCGGGATCCCCAGAGGCTATGAATTTATCATACCCTCTTGTACAGCATAAGGAAATGGGCAAATAGAGGCTCAGGACTGTGGGGAAGTAGAGCTGCTCACTGTACCAGTGTAAGACAAGCCCACAGCTGGGACAAGATAGCACGGACACAAGTGTACACCAACCAGGGGTTTAATATAAATACAACCAGCATAGATAAACAAACCAACAGTACAATCAGTGGTTTAATATAAATACAACCAGCATAGATAAACAAACCAACAGTACACATACACCAAAACACCAAGTGGTGGGGATAAAAGGCAGGTTTCTGACCCTTTGGCTCAGCCATCCCCCAAATAAAAACAAAGACAAATCAAGAAAATAAGTGAAGATGCATGCTAAGCTGTGGGAGGAGACAGAGTGTGTATGTCACACAGAGAAAGGCCAAGGGATACTCTGGGCTGGGAGAGAGGGCAAGGTCCCTCACCACAACTTAGCCAAATCTGAGCTGTCTCCAAGTGCACTGGGGCTGTGCCCCAGCCGGGAGGCTGTGTCAGGCCTAGGGCAGGGCCCATGCTCCTCCCTCTTTGGGGACCAGATGGTGGCTGCCCAGACCTGCTGGGTTGGGGACTGACAGGCTCTGCCGCCTTTTTCAGGCTGCCTGTAGAGGATGGGGTTACTGCTTAACCATGGCACCTGCCTCGGCTCCAGCAGACGACAGGCCGCTGGCCCCAGACTCGCTCAGCGCCTCCAGCAGCCGTGCAGACACAGCATCCTTGGCCACCTCATGCCCATCCTGCCCTTCCACGGTTAGCACAACCCAGATGAGGCCACTGAAGGGCACTGGATGCCCAGGGATCACCACCTGGTACCAGAAGTGGTGCCAGCCGGCAGGGCCTGTGCCCAAGCACTTGGTGAGGAACACTGGGCTACCCAGCTTCATCCGCTGGCACAGCAGCTGCAAGGCAGTTCGAGCCCCTTGGGACGCTAGCTTGTCCCTAGCGAGGGCCAAGCCGCTGCCTTCTGGCTGTAGGCACCTCAGCGAGGGCCCCACAAGCTGCTGGCGGAGTCGGTGCTTCACATCTGGCTTGAGCCACTCCACAGCCACCTGCTCTCCACAGAGGCGGGACTGCCCTGTAGGAAAAAGGCAGAGACAAGGAGAGGTCTTAGCCCTGCACCCAAGCTCCCAGTCCCTGCCCTTAGGAGTCAAGTCACACAATTACCAGGTGATGTGACCTCTGGCAAAATAACAAGGCTTCATTGTGTTTGTAAAAAGGGTGCAGTAACAGCTACCTTCTAAATTTTCTTGGAGGAGTACTGATTGGATGCAGGCTTTATCTACTGCAAAACCATAAAACTACCAACCTTTACTGTGAATACTTGCTAAGAATCAAGGAATGTGCTAAGCATCCAGCTTAATTCTCACAACAGACAACAGTCTCAGTTGGACTGCCTTGGGCACGTCCCTTTCTCTTGTATATTTTTCATTGGAATGTTGAGGGTTAAGTTAGGAGATAACATGGGAAGAATTAAGTTTAGGTAAGTGGTAGTAGCATTGGAAATTTTTTTTTTAGCATTGGAAATTTTAAAAGCCGAGTTCAAATAAATATAAAGTTGCAAATTCGGGCATTCTTGACCTTAAGATCTTTCTACTTTACCCGCCCTACTGACGTGTGGAGGTAAAGTTCCTGGCAGAATACTGTGGCTCCAACCAGCGGCCCCCAGCAGCCTCCGCCCCTACCTTCCATCAGGGCCTTTTTGGCCATGGCCGCGGCACGGTGCGAGCTGAACTTGAGCAGTGCCATCTGCGTGAGCGCCAGTCCGGGGCTGGGCAGCAGCAGCGCCTCCTGAAGGCCCGGCCCCAGCGGCTGCAGCGCGTGCAGCAGCGCGCGGCGGGTCAGAGCCGGCGGCAGCCCGTCCACGCTCAGCTCGCACTTCTCGGTGCTGAGGCACACGAGCAGCGGGCAGGAGGGCCGCAGCGGGTGGTTGTGCAGCGTGGCGATGGCGGCCTGGGCCCCGCGCCGCGAGCTGTAGCGGGCGTAGGCAAAGCCCCGGTTCAGGCCGCTGAAAGTCATCATCAGGCGGAACTCGTAGAGGCGGCCCGCGCGCTGGAACAGTGGGATCAGCTGGTGCTCGTACACGTCCTGGGGCAGCCTACCGATAAACACCTCGGACCCGGGCGGCGGCGGGCTGCCCACCCAGCCTGGGGGGAGGGGTGGGGGAGGCACCGTCATCCATCGGGATGTCCGGGTTTGGGCCCAGGAATCCGGCGCGGGTGGGACCGTGTGAGCACGCATCTGTGAAATGGGTACAACACCCGTACCCCGAATCGTTGGCATAACTGGGCAATTGAATTAAAATGGGGCTGGCACCGAGTAAGTACACCTTAAAGCTGGCTCCTTCGAGGGGGCGG
>NW_006296634.1:144521-155358 GCF_000327345.1 Myotis davidii | reverse complement strand
GCCGCCTTGTTCTCTGGATTCACCCTCTCACACCACAGCTGCTGGGGAAAGGGCAGGTCGGAATGGCGGATGGCCGCGCCCGCCCCCGCCTCGCCTGTTGTGCCGGGCCCCCAGGGCCCCCACTCCCTGCGCAGGTGGTGCTCGTTCACCCCTCGTTGGCAAACGCTTACCTCGTACTCCCGCTTGGACTGCATTGCTCTGGCGTTGGTCCGGCGTTGGTCCCTTTTATAACCTCCTCCCTAGCGGCCTCTGGAAGCTTCCCTACCCCTCCACCTCCCAAGCTCGCATTGGCTCCGAGCACGACCCCGCCTCCCACGGGGGGTGGGAGTATCCGCCGCACGTGCGCCGGGACCCTCAGGTGAAAGCTAGAAACCCTAGTGGCTGAGTTTGCAGGCCGACTCGGCTCCTGAGACATGGCTGGCACACCACGGAGGGAAGAAGGACGCAGGGGGCACCCTTCACCCCGGGCAAGAGCCTGCTGTCAGTCTGTCTCCCCATTTCCCACTGCTAAAGCGGTCAGACTGACAGGGCAGGAAGGCGCTAGGCTATAGCGACACAGACGGGCTGCAGTGGTTGAGATATTTTATTGCACCTTTGGTGACGGGTTGTGGGGAGCAGTGTCTCCTCCTGGTGGAGGGTCCTGCAGAGGGAGCCATCTCAGGCGCGGTCCTTGTAGCCTCGGGGCCAGACTGGATTGAGCCCCCAGGGCTTTCTATGGAAAATGGCACAGTAAAATTACCTGTGATTATCAATAAAATAATAAAAATAAAAAGTCTCTGTTTTGACTACTCTTCAGGTTTCCCACTGGAAGTGTGCGAAGAGGCTGAAGTATATATGCAGAGTTTTGTCTTAGCCTTAAATAGTGCCCGTCCACTTTCCTCTGAGAGTTTGCTCAATTCAGCAGATGCAAAGGGGTGGGCTTGTTCTCCTTTTGATTTCCTTCACAAGGTCTTCTCTTCGGACATCCACCTGGCCAGGATGGGGGAAGAAAGCGATATGAGCAGCTTCCACTCCACTGCTCCCTGAGTGCCCACTCCTCCCTCTGGTCATCAGGTTTGGCTCAGCTCAGAGCAGGAACCCAGAACATTCAGGGTGGACGGTGCTTCTTGGGGGAGCCAGAGACACAGGGTGTTTGTGGGCATGGAGTCTGACCCTACCAGGATCCTAATAACAGGCCCTTACATCCTTTACACGTGTGTACTTGTGAGAACACCAGGCTTTTGCTCGGGTCTTGAATGGGCATTGGCCTGCTGAAATGGCATACATTCCCTGTCCCTCAGCCTTCCTGCCCACCTACTTACCTCTTCTCTGCTGGCCACTGAACGGAGCTTGATGACCCCATCCTTGAGCTCCTGCTCACCGATGATGGCCACCAGTGGGATGCCTGTCTCCTCACAGTACTGCAGCTGGTTCAGTAACTTTGGGTTTTTCTTGTAAAGCAGCTCAGCCTGCAGGGAACCCGGGCAGAAGATGAAGGCTGACTTCTGCATTCCTCAGGATCAACCTCCTGGGGCCCAACCTGTCACCTAGCTCAGAGTTCCGCCCCAAGAAATCGCAGGATAGCAGGGTGAGCTTGTATTTAGTCTGTGCCCAGCATTCCCGTTTGCTGCCACCTAGGGGCTTGCCTCCTGTACCTTGATCCCAGCATCCCACAGCTCTGAGACGAGCTTCAGTCTCTCCTCCAGCAGCTTCTTCTGTGCGGATGCCACAAGCACCTGTGTCTCTGTAGTCCGTACTTTCTCCTCCAATGCCTGGGGAAGGTGCAGATAAAAGTCAGAGAGCTGGGCTACCCATCGTAACACCGTCAAAGAGCAAAGAGAGCAGGCCCTTGTCAGGATCCTGGGACCAAGTCCAACTCAGCCAGCTCCATCAGGGCAGGGGCCCAGTCTTCTCATCCAGCCACTGGGCATAAGGTAGCTCTTAGATGATAGAAGAAGTAAATTGGCCCTGACCAGTTTGGCTCAGTGGATAGAGCGTTGGCCTGTGGACTGAAGGGTCCCAGGTTCGATTCCGGTCAAGGGCATATACCTTGGTTGCAGGCACATCCCCAGTAGGGGGTGTGCAGGAGGCAGCTGGTCGATGTTTCTCTCTCATTGATATTTCTAACTCCCTATCCCTCTCCCTTCCTCTCTGTAAAAAATCAATAAAATATATTTAAAAAAAAAAGAAGTAAATTGACTGGGCCCAGCCAGTGTGGCTCAGTGGTTGAGTGCTGACCTATGAACCAGGGGGTCACAGTTCAATTCCCAGTCAGGGCACATGCCTGGGTTTTGAGCAGGAGGCAGCCAATCAATGATTTTCTCTCTGATATTTCTACCTCTCCCTCCCTCTCCCTTTCTCTCTGACATAAATAAAAATATATTAAAGAAAAAAATAAACTGACTAGCTTGTACATCTGACGTGCCAGAATAAATTACCTAGGGTGAGGGCAAAGGTAGCTTATTTATAGAAACTTCTAGCTTACTTCCATCTACCTTAAGGGCCCACAAGAACAGTAACACCGAAGTGATACTGTGAGCCCATCAGGCAACCCAATCAGCCCTAGCAGTTCTAGTTCCCACTTACTGTCTGCCAGTGGGGAGGGTACAGCTCATGGGGCACAACCCAGGGTGTGTGTGGATGGGGGAAGGGAGGATGCTGCTGCCGCCCCTTGTCTTTTTCTGGAACACTATCTTCATAGCTCCTACAACATAAGGCGCCTGTTGGAACAGTGACCTTAACTGGGAAGCATGGGTGGTTTCCACCTAGAGAAAAGGATGGAGCAGTGGGAAGGTCACTGCTAGAGCTTTCTCCAGGGGATGAAATGGAAGCAGCCAGTTAAGAGCAGCAGCCACAAAGGTGCACTTGAGGCCACGAGGGGTTTCCCTGGTGGTACTCCTGGTGCTAGAGTCAGGACAGCCATCTTAGGATCTCAGGGCCTCAGACACACGCTCCCCCCTCAGAGACTATCACAGCATGGTTGGGAGCAAGACTTCACAGTTAGACTGCCTGGATTCAAATGGACTCTGTCACTTAAGAGAGTCATGACTTTGGGGTATTTCATCGAAAATCTTTAGTTCTCTAAAGATAGTAAAAGTAGCTACTTTCAGAAGGCTGTTGTAAAAATTTTACCAGCCTAGATTCCTGACAGCTCAGAGGGAAGAAGGGACCCAGAACCAGATATTTTGTGAAAAAAGAATGATCAGAAATCCATAAAGCTGTCCTATAATGGGGTGGGAGTCTGTGTGGTAGTGTCCATCTTTTCTCCATTTCTCTGCAAAGATGCTCCTTGCCCAAAGTGACCCCCCGGGGGATCAAAGAAGATAGCCCAGTTGTCACTGCCTGCCCAGATTGTCTTCTACTCACCTCTAGCCTCTGCTCCACGATGGAAAAGATCCGCTCCACACCAATGCTGAGCCCCACACATGGCACCTTGCGCCCTTTGGGGTCAAACATGCCCACCAGCCCATCATAGCGGCCTCCAGCAGCCACACTGCCCACGCCCAAGGGCTCTTCCCCTGCCTGGGCCGCGGTCTGAAGCAGCACCGCCTCATAGATCACGCCAGTGTAGTAGTCCAGCCCTCGAGCAAGGCTCAGGTCGAAGGAAATCTGTGGGGACAAGAACATGTCAGTACCAGATGGGGATCAAGGACCTGAAGCCCCAGAGCACAGGGAGGGCTCCCGTCCCCAACCTGACTCACCTTGTCAGCAATGCCAAACAGGGTCAAGTACTCAAACAGCAGCTTCAGGTCTCCCAGGCCCTCCAAGGCCTGCTTGTTTTGAGACAGTTTAGGATCCTGGAGCAGCTGTTCCACCAGGGATACCCCACCTGGGGAGACAGATTTGCAAGCAAGAATGACTGATCAGAAGAAAAAAGTAGGGGCTGTATCATTTTGCCTGGATCGTACATGTATGTGTGCTCCCCCCACTCCCCGCCCACTTCCCACTTCTCTGTCTCTCTCCCATCCTCTCTCTCTCTCCTACACATACACACACGGAGAGAAGAGTTTCAGCTTTAGGATTTAGGGCAGTGGGATGGCTGATGGGGAGGCAGGGTTCACTTCTCACCATGCTGCTGGACATAGTCCCCAATGCGGTCAGCCACCTCGGGTGCGAGGCCCTTCTCTCCCACCATCTCGTTCTTTACTTCCTCCCAGGGCACCTGGGCAGACAGAGAGCAGTCAGGGACCCTTGGGCACCTTCCCCACAGAACAAGTATGAGCCCTCCTCAGGGGCAGCCTTGGAGCAGAAGCTGCCCTTCAACCTACATCCTAAGGCTAATTTTTCCCTGGTGGGCACAGAGGCAGCCCCTTCCCACCCCCGCCCCCACCCCCCTTACAGTTGTTTTCCATTTGTCAAGGCAGGGAGGGATCTGGGAATAAAGGAGTCAGATGTTTGGGTCATTACCTTGTCCAGCTTGTCCACTGACGAGCAGATGGTACGGAACTTGCTATCAGGAACCCCACAGATCGCAAACATCCCATCTAGGATGCGCCGATCATTCACCTGGGGACCCAAAGCATCTCTTTACATGACCCTCCAAAGCTTTGGTCCCTTAGGCTACTGGTCCCTCTGCACAGACTTTGCCCTCCCAGCCTTGTTCAGCTCTGACCTTGACCAGGAAGTCACCTATCTGAAGGGAATTCAGGATCTCACACATGATCTTCAGGCACTCTGCATCAGGGATCATGGGGTCAAATTGCCCAGCAATGTCGAAATCCTGCAGGGAGAGAGGCAGAGGTCCTCGGGGGTTTTTCAGAGGGGATCCTTGGGAGCTCTGCTCTTGCTCTCTCTGAAAAGCCAGTTTGCACTCATGCATAGACCACTTTTTTTTTCCATTCTCTATCATTAGCCCAGAGGAAAACCCCAGCATTCTTGTGTGTCTCACTAGTACTCATTTCCTTTCCATGTATCGGACTAGTATTCCTTCATCATCTCATTCATCTGCTTTTGCTATTTCCTCCTACCACTGGTGGGCAACCATACAGCCTTAGTCCTAGTTATTTTCTCTATTTATTCAGAAGCTCTGCCCACCAGTCTGGATTATTTCATACCTCAAATCCAATTTGCTCATCCTTTACTCTGATCCTATCACTGTGGTTTAATATGAAGAGCACTGGACCAAGAGTTCTAGTGCTGACTTTGACTTTCTTATCCCAATGATCTCTTCATTCTGCTGAGAATCAAATTTACCCATATGTAAAACGGGGAGAATTACCCGTTCTCCCTCCCCTTTGTGAAATCTATAGGAAAATACCAAAGAAACCTAAGAGTTAGCATTATCTGGGGCACCCAGTTTGCTCAGGACACCATGAGTGCTCAGCAGATGCCACTGGCTTGAGGGAGGGCCAAGTTAGCCACATACTCACACACTGGTAGAATTCCCGATATCGGCCACGGGTCATGGCTGGGTTATCCCGCCGATATACTTTTGCTATGTGGTAGCGTTTAATGTTGGTCAGTTTATTCATTGCCAAATATCGAGCAAAAGGAACCTGATAACAAGAGTTAAGGAGAAAGCCCCTCCTAGCACAGTCTGGAAGCTGATTATCATCACCAACAGAAGCAAGGGTCTCCCTCCCTGCGCAGGTAAAGCCAACACCCGTAAGATTAATGGCATTTCTGAACATTAAAAAAGAAACAACAACTTTGTGAACATAAGGGGCAGCTGACGTCTCAAAAAAGATTAAGGCTCCTTTCACTTTGGTAGTGTTTCCACCATGGTCTCTGCTGAGCACAGCAGGGGCTGGGTACGTGGGTCAGGGAGCAGAAAAAGGGCCCCACGTGGGATCTCTGGGCAGATGATTTTCTGGCTTAGCTTGGAGATAAAGGAAATGCTACTGGTCAGTTAAGAACTTTGTCCACTGGACAGGGAAGGGGAGCGGTATTCTGGAACCAAGGCATTGCCGGTAGAGTTAAAACTGGGCCCTGACATAAAGCTGAGGTCTCACTCAGATTTCAGAAAACTTCTAAGGCTATGCTCTGTTTAGCCAAAGTCCTGCTCCTGGTTTAGAGAAATAATTCCCCTGGTTGCCAAAGGCGTCATATTTGATCCCACTCAGGTCTGGCTGTCCCCAAACCTGAGCTAGCAATAGCCCCAGCCCAGTGAAGGCCAATCAACCCGAAGTGTCAAGAGCCCACACGTAGAAAGATACAGTGAGGTCATAGCGAAGGGACAGCAGCTCCCCGCCCTGGTCTTTCAGGTCATAGATAAGCTTAGAGTCTTCTCCATACTTTCCAGTCAGGGTTTCCTGAAGAAAACATAAAGAAATGTGGTCACAATGATAAGTACAATTTAAAAGAAGTTTTGAAAACGAAAATTCACTTGTCTATATTTCCTCTGCCCTCTATCCCAATGGCTTATGTATTTAATTTAGTTATAATCAAAAGGAGCCCTAGCCAGTTTGGCTCAGTGGATAGAGTCCAGGGGTCCTCAAACGACGGCCCGCGGGCCCCATGCAAATACAAATATTGTATTTGTTCCCGTTTTGTTTTTTTACTTCAAAATAAGATATGTGCAGTGTGCATAGGAATTTGTTCATAGTTGTTTTTTTAAACTATAGTCCGGCCTTCCAACGGTCTGAGGGACAGTGAACTGGCCCCTGTTTAAAAAGTCTGAGGACCCCTGGATAGAGCGTCAGCCTGCAGACTGAAGGGTCCCGGGTTCGATTCCGGGTCAAGGGCACGTACCTTGATTGCAGGGTACCTGGTCCAGGCTCGTGCAGGAGGCAACCAATTGATGTGTTTCTCTCACATCGATATTTCTCTCTGTCTTTCCCACTCTCTCTAAAAATCAATGGAAAAATACCCTTGGGTGAGGATTAAGAAAAAAAGGAAACACCGATTTTGTCTTCTGCTTATCACTATTTCCATTTTGTGACAGCTGAAATTTTATTTTTAAAAGCTGCATAATATTTCAGTGAGAAGCAGCTCTGTATTCCTTCCTAGGATTACACTGTTAGGTGTTTAGGTTATTCAATTCTTTAATAAGTTCTATAACATTTAAATAAATATATTTGGGAACACGCATTTTTTTCTGAGGGTAAACTAGGGGTGGGTTATTAGTTCAAGAATCATAAATGTTTTATGACACCTGAGATTTCAACAATGTCAAAAGCAGTCCTTGCCCTGTAATATGTTCAATAACTTATTTCACCTTCTAGTTGCCAAAGTTTAAAAAGCTTGAAAAGTTCATGTTGTAGAAGCAGAAAAACTCGCACACTGGTTGGTCTTATAGGCTAAACTGTGTCCTCCACAAAATTCATATTTTAAAGTCCTATCCCCTAGTAACCTCAGAATGTGACTGTATTTGGAGATAGGATCTTTAAAGAGATAATTACGCTAAAATGAAGTCATTAGGGTGGGCCCTAATTCAATATAACTGGTGTCCTTACAAAAAGAGGAAATGCGGACACAGAGGGAAGATGCTGTGAAGATATAGGGAAAAGACCCCATCCACAAGCCATGGAGAGTCCGGGAACAGATAGATCCTCCTCTCACGGCTTCAGAAGGAAACATCTCATACTTTTAGCTCCAGACAATAAATGTATGTTTTTTAAGCCACCCAGAGTATGATACTTTGTTATGGCAACCCTAGAAAACTAATACAGTTGGTAAAAATATAAATGAGTATAATCGTTCTGCTCAGCATTCCATTTCTATAAATTGAGCCTGCAGATAAATGCCCAGCACACATGTCTGTTCTTGAATAAGACAAAGGCAGTCCATGTCCTCATGGGTCTTCTATTTAAGTGAGAAAAAACCAGCAATACACTAATGCAAGAAAACAGATAATTTCAGATAGTGATACCTGCTCTAAAGAAAACCAAACAGGTTGCTGTGATAGATAAGGGCTACTTTAGGCAGGGTAGTTGCAGAGAATTACTGGACGAATGGCATTTTAAGCTGCAATCTGAAGAGAAAATCTGCAATTTCTAATTTCTTTAACACATCAATATCTCAGTATTTTTTTAAAATTGACTTGATATATATATGTATATATATGTACATATACATATGTACATATATATAAAATATTGGTTCATTTTGTATATATATATATTTGTTTTTCCAGTTATTTATGCATTCATTGATTGATTCTTTTATGTGCCTGCAACCTTGGTGTATCAGAATGATGCTCTAATCAACTGAGCTACCTGGTCAGGGCTTGCCATCTTTAAAATTCTTATTTTAAAAACTGTATCAAATGTTTGGGAAACCAAAAGCACAAAGATGAAAATTTATATCACCCATAATCTTATCTCAGAAGCAACCACTCTTAATTAACATTTATTCAGCCTGTGTTCCTGTTTCAGTGAAACCTCAGTGCACTGAGTATTACAGTCTTCATACTGTGAATTTTACCGATATGAAACGGTGCCTTGTTATTTTTTTGTAAGTGAATGTGCATTTTGGAAGTGGCCTTTTCAAGGCAGTGCGTTAGCTCAAAGGAATGAGATAGACGTTTTATTTATTTATTTTTTCTAAATATATTTTTATTGACTTCAGAGAGGAAGGAAGAGGAAGAGAGAGATTGAAACATCAATGATGAGAGAGAATCATTGATTGGCTGCCTCCTGCATGCCCCCTATTGTGGACAGAGCTCGCAAACCCAGCACGTGCCCTTGACTGGAATCAAACCAGGGACCCTTCAGTCCACAGGCCGACACTCTATCCACTGAGCCAAACCAGCTAGGGCTAGAAGGGTTCTCTTTTGAAAGCCGCTGGCCAAAACCAGGTAAATAAAAAGCAGGACCTCTCCCTCTAAGCCAGCCCCATCCCCTTTCTCACTGGAGAAAATACTGGTCTTTGTCCACAACAGGAGAGAGGCCTTTGGGCCTCACTCTCTTGTAATCCTCTTGTTGTTCACATACCCATTCTCCCACCATGCAATTTCTTACCCTTCTCTCACCTTTAGTTCAAACACAGGTGTATCAATTACTTCTGCACCATGGCGTTTGAAGCAGCTGATGATTGTATCAAACACCTTCTCCCGAACTGCCATCTGCCGGGGATTGTAGTCTCTTGTGCCCTTGGCGTCAAAATCAGCCGAAGAACCAGGATGGGATTTAAAAAAAAAAAAAAAAAGAACAATAAGATCTATAAATATAAAAGCATGACCTCAGCAATGACAAATGCAAATTTCGATTTTCCTACAGGCCACCGAGTTGTAAAACAAGTACAACAATTCCCTATTAATCACCACACCTATTTGCTATCACCCTTCCAAGTTCCAAGTTCCTTTTAAGCTTGGTTCTATTTCCTAGGATTCTTAGGACTCTATTCTCTGAGTTTTCTTAAAAACTCTTTTTCTGGGATAACACATTTCCTGCCTCGTAGAAAGCACCTACCTGCTGACAGGCATGTGGCCAATGCAAACTGGCTTAACTACCTGAACTCCCAATGTTACAAGTAACATCCTTTCCCAACATAACTTAAAACAATCCTAATGAATATTTGTTCTCTAATTTGTTCATTTAAAAAAAACGTTTTTATTGATTTCAGAGAGAAGAAGGGAGGAGAGAGAGGTAAAAACATCGATGAGAGAAAATCATTGATCAATTGATCGGCTGCCTACTGCACACCCCCTCTTCCTCCTCTCCACTCTCTACAAAAATCAATGGAAAAAATATCCTCAGGTGAGGATTTAAAAAAAAAAAGCAAATTTTATGTTATGTATATTTTACTACAATTTAAAAAATATCTATTACTCGCCTATCTTTTACTTTGAATGGATCTTTTATCCATGCATGATTTTATGACATCACACATTGGTTATTGGAAAATATTGGTTCATTGATACCGGTTATACAGATCTTCCAAATATTGGTACACTCACTTCCTTATATAATATCAGAAAACCAGATTTGTTAATATTACCATAGATCTTAGCAAGAAAGTCTTTTTTTAAAAAATATGCTTTATTGATTTTTTTACAGAGCGGAAGGGAGAGGGATAGAGTTAGAAACATCGATGAGAGAGAAGCATCGATCAGCTGCCTCCTGCATACCCACTACTGGGAATGTGCCTGCAACCAAGGTACATGCCCCTGACTGGAATCGAATCTGGGACCCCTCAGTCCGCAGGCCGACGCTCTATCCAGTGAGCCAAACTGGTTAGGGCAGCAGGAAGGTCTTTAAGTACTGGGAAGCTGTCAAGCTCAAGGTAGACAATAGAACTTTCCTAAAATCCTAACTTTCACCCGATCACTTAAATTTTATCACTGGCAACAAATACTGTGAAATGTTTTCCTTGAAGTGACAAGGTTAACTTGGTTCATTTTTCTGAAAATATCTTCTAAATACCCTCAATCTTTAAAGTAATAGTTTATGTTGCCAAAACCGGTTTGGCTCAGTGGATAGAGCGTCAGCCTGCGGACTGAAAGGTCCCAGGTTCGATTCCGGTCAAGGGCATGTGCCCATCCTCCCTTCTCTCACCTTTAGTTCAAACACAGGTGTATCAATTACTTCTGCACCATGGCGTTTGAAGCAGCTGATGATTGTATCAAACACCTTCTCCCGAACTGCCATCTGCCGGGGATTGTAGTCTCTTGTGCCCTTGGCGTCAAAATCAGCCGAAGAACCAGGATGGGATTTAAAAAAAAAAAAAAAAAAAGAACAATAAGATCTATAAATATAAAAGCATGACCTCAGCAATGACAAATGCAAATTTCGATTTTCCTACAGGCCACCGAGTTGTAAAACAAGTACAACAATTCCCTATTAATCACCACACCTATTTGCTATCACCCTTCCAAGTTCCAAGTTCCTTTTAAGCTTGGTTCTATTTCCTAGGATTCTTAGGACTCTATTCTCTGAGTTTTCTTAAAAACTCTTTTTCTGGGATAACACATTTCCTT
>NW_006296634.1:127030-144137 GCF_000327345.1 Myotis davidii | reverse complement strand
TGAGTGCCCACAGCCGCGTCTACAGGGGGCCGCGGTGAGCGCTCCCCTCCTGCAGCCACGCCTTCCGGGTGGAGGTGAGAGCTCCCCCTCCCACAGCTGCTGGGCTCTCTGAACGTGCAGGCACTGAAGCCCAGTCCTGCAGGTCCACGCGGAGCACGACTTCCAGGCTACAGGCGGCTGGGATGACGTCATCTACGTATCTGCCAGAACTTAAGAGAAAACGTTGCCGAAACCGGTCTGGCTCAGTGGATAGAGCGTCGGCTTGCGGACTGAGGTGTCCCAGGTTCGATTCCGGTCAAGGGCATGTGCCTGGGTTTCGGGCACATCCCCAGTAGGGTGTGTGCAGGAGGCAGCTGATCGATGTTTCTCTCTCATCGATGTTTCTAACTCTCTATCTCTCTCCCTTCCTCTCTGTAAAAAAATCAATAAAATATATTAAAAATAAATAAATAAATAAAGTAATAGTTTGTTTCAGTTTTTCTTTCAAATGAAAATGGTGTCCTGTGAAGAAAGTAGCTAGTTCAGCTTACAACTCACCTAATGGCACAAGTGTTTTTTGTTTTGGAATGTGGTAGAAGTGCTTTATGTGGACTTCCCATTTCATCACAGAATATTTTAAAACGTACTCAAGCCCTGTGTTTCAGTGGTTAGAGCACCGGCCCACACACCGAAAGGTCACGGGCTCAATTCCCAGTCAAGGGCACGTAACTGGGTTGCAGGTTGGATCTCCAGCTCCAGTTGAAGTGTGTGCAGGAGGCAACTAATCGATGTGTCTCTCTCACGTTGTTGTCTTTTTCTTTCTCTCTGACCTCTCCCCCCCGACCGCCATTCCACTCTCTAAACATCAATGGGAAAATATTCTCAAGGAGAATTAACAAAACAAAAAAAGTGTACTCACGGGCTGAGATTCAAAAGAATTAATAATTTTTACTGTTTTGTCAAGGATGTTAACTGAAACTGATTTTTTTTACTATGAGAGTATTAAAGTAAAAACAAACAAAATGACTATCAGTACAATTCAGTGCCAGTATTTTGATTTATGCTAAGACACCATGAGCAGTTCTACTCACCAGTGCTTTTGCACCTTCATTGTAAATGAAGTAAAAAATGGCAAATAACATTATGAAAATAATTTTGACCAGAAAGAGCCCTTGCAAAAGCACTGTCCCCATGATACTGAGTTTTCTGTTATTAATATGAATCACATGTCAAGAAATGTGTTTCAACAAATTAAACTGGATATTAACTCTCCAGTATAATTTCATTTTCTTTTAACATTGTATTATGGAAAACTTCAAACTAAATTATAGAGAATAGACTACCATGTATCTATTACCCAGCTTCAACTACCATCAATATCTGTTATTCTTTTTTTAAAAAAAATATATTTCTTTATTGATTTCAGAGAGAAAGGGAGAAGGAGAGAGAGACAGAAACATCAATGATGAGAGAGAATCATTGATCGGCTGCCTCCTGCACACCTCCCACTGGGGATCGAGCCCACAACCCAGGCATGTGCCCTTGGCCGGAATCGAACCTGGGACCCTTCAGTCCGCAGACCAATGCTCTATCCACTGAACATCTGTTATTCTTATTTCATCTAAGCCCCAACATTTTTCCCCCTCTGGGATATTTTAAAGTAAATCCCCAGACATCAATCTTATCATTTCACCCACAAATATTTCAGTATGATTCTCTAACACATAAAGAATAAAAAAAAACTGCCCTGGCCAGTGTGGCTCAGTTAGTTGAGCATTGTCCCTTGACCAAAAGGTCACTCACTGGTTGATTCGGTTAGGCCTGGGTTTCTGGCTGGATACCCAATCGAGGGCATGCAGGAGGCAGACGATTAATGTTTCTCTTTCTCTCTCTCTCCCTCTCCTTTCCTCTAAAAAATCAATTAAAAAAAAATCCCAAACATTACAATATCTTCAATACACCCAAAAAATATAACACCAACCCTTTAATATTATCTTAATGCCCAATCCATGTTTAATTTCCCCCGACTGCCTCAATATCTTTTTATGGTTGGCTTGTTTGAATCAGATTTTAAATGAAATCTATGCATTGTATTTGGTTGAAATGGCTCATGTCTATTTAATCTACAACAGTTTCCTTTTTAAAAAAAAATACATTTTTATTGATTTTTAGAGAGAGAGGAAGGGAGAGGGATAGAGAGATAGAAACATCGATGAGAAAGAAGCATCATTAATCCTACTGGGGATTGAGTAGCAACTCGGGCATGTTTCCTGACCAGGAATTGAACAAGCAACCTCTTGGTTCCTGGGTCCACACTCAGCCGCTAAGCCACACCAGGTGGGCTCCTTCCCTTTTTAAAAATACGTCATTTATTTTTGAGGAAACTGAGTCCTTTTGTCCTAAGGAATTGTTCACATTCTAGATTTAGTTACCAATATACTCAATGTGTCATTTAACATATTCGACCATCTCCCATATTACCTGTAAACGGGTAGTTAGGTCTGAAGACCTGATTAGATTCAGGTTCAATTTTTCTTGGCAAGAAAACTTCATAGGTGGTGCTGTGCACTTCGTATTGCATCACATAAGGAAGATGTCTCACTGTCCTACTTTTAGTGATGTTAGGATTAATCATTGCGTTTAAGTGAGGCCAGTTTGATCTTTCATAAACTCCCCATTTATCTTTTCACCTAAGAGTTTGAATGACTATTGATGACCGCTGCCTTGACATTTTACACTGTCTCCTTAACCTTTGAAATGAGGAATAGCTCAATGAATTTAGGAATGCAAAGAATTAACCTTAAAAGGGGACACCTCAACATAAAGAAGACAGATCATCTCCCCTCTCCTTTGGAGTTCAATTTCACATACATTCATTGAAGACCTATTTAGTTCCACGTGACCTTGTCTCGGCCTCTCATTGTAGATAAACTATTGAATAACTAAAAGTCAGCAATAAATGCAACAACAGAGATAAATGTAAAGTGCAAGGGAACCCAGATGAAGGGGTAAATAGTTCTCTTTATAGAAGTTACAGAAAGTGGCATCTGAACTGAAATCCTGGAAGCTGAGCTAGGAACCTCCAACCTCATTCTACTCTCTTCTAGTTTGGGTCTAGTCATACAGGCCTCTTCCAGTTCTTGGAAACTACCAAGGTTCTTCCTTGCTTCAGGGTTTCCATACGCTCCCTGGGCCTATTTTCCTCATACTCTTCCCTTGGGTATCTCCCACTCATCTGTTAGGTCAGTTAGGATATCACTTCAGTGAAGCTTTCTCAGTCTCCCCAGTTCTCCCATATTTTTCTTAGAGCATCCTTATTATTTATGTCGTTTATCACAATGTGTAATGACATTCCCATGTGTGGGATTATCTGCACTAACTCTGTTTCCTTCACTAGAATGTAAGCTCCATAAGGGCAAGCTATATTGTTCACCATGCTATACCCATTGGTTTGTACAGCGCTTGGCACATAGTTAACACTCAAGTATTTACTGAATGAAAGAAGGAGTAGCAGTAACAGACAGACTCCCCTTAGCTCCTGGCTGGCTTAGTTTCTGGCATCACTTTGCCATCCCAGGATGACTCAGGTAGAGTCCAATCCGGCCTGGCACCAGCATTTCAGATAATTCTCAGTGACCTGGCTCATATACGTCCTTGTGAGTGTAATTAGGGACCCTCTCAAAGGCTCCCTAAAGGAATGACACTTACCTTGGGGGTTTTGAGCACAAACTTGTGTTTCCCTTCATCAGGGCCCAGCTGTGCCTTCAGTTTCAGTAGTTTTGCCACTTCCTCCTCGATCTGTGGAGAAAAAGTAGGCGCTGGGCTGTCACATCCGCAGCTCACCTCCCCACTCAACCATTCATTCAATACCCCTCCATCAGGATCTGGAACAGATCTCTCCCGCGGCCTAGCTTTGCTTCTCTCGAGTCCTGCCCGGCTACCTCAACACCTAGTTCGTCCTCCTCCCTGCCAGCTGGAACCCTTCTCCCTCACACCCTAGTCGTTTACCGACCACCCCGCTCTACCTCCTCCCCGGCCTTGCTTTGGCCCCTCCCCTGCCGCCCGGGTCGCACCTGCTCAGCGCTGGCCTTCTGCTGTTTCAGTTCCCGCACATGCTCTCCCTGAAGTCGCACTCGTTCCTCCAGCGCCGCACGATCTGCCATCCTGGCTGCAAACTGGAGAGCACTGATGTCTAGGCAGGGTGGCAGCGGGCTCCACTTCAGCTCGGAGGACTTCCGGCTATCGAGTAGCTGGCCCCCAAGCCTAGAGAGCCTCCGCCGAGCGCAACACCACTTCCGACTCCTACCGGAAATGCCGAGGCTGAGAGGGAATCCGAGAGGACGGGACCCCGGTTGCGGGATTTAGCGTCGCTCATCTCCTTCCCTGGAGCTCGGGCATTGCCTCTGCAACGCTGTGCACGCTTCTTGGGGTCCGACCGGCTTCGTTCTCAGGTCTTTTGCCCGCTGTCCCGGCCTCCCGCCGCGCGATGCCGCAGCTCGGGCTCTTGCACGGGAGGGCTTGGGCTGCGCTGCTCGGCCAGCTCCTGCGGCCTCCCCGGGTTGTGTGCCTCGGGGCGGCCCATTCTCATAGCCAGGTGAGCCAGTCTGAGTAGCCCTGTCTGTCGGGATAGGCTCTGCGGGTCTGAAAGCTTGAGCTCGCGGCCGGTGCTCCAGTAGTCATACCATTGGTTTGTTACCGCGTGCCCACCGTGTACTGAGTTCAGTGTTGTAGATGCTTTGTCATTAATTCCATAGCCACCCTGAGAGGTTGGGGTTATTATTTCCATTTACAGTTGCGGAATCAGAGACTGCACGGTCAGATGGTTTATCCGCGCATATAGTAAGGGTTCATTTAGGTTCACTATTCCTTATTTGAGCCTATTGGAGTCAAACACATTAAAATTCCTAAAGCAAAATATATGATTATTTCCACTGAGGTAATTAATGACCATAAGTAGACAGTTCACATTAGAATTTACCTCAAAATGAGTCACAAACAACCTACGTAATTTTAGGATTTCAGACATTTTTGGATTTTGGGATTGCAGAGAAGGGGTTGTGGACTTGAACTGCCTACCCTTAGAGGAGAGAGCCACCAAAGTATAGAACAGTGATGGCGAACCTTTGACACGCGTGTCAGAGGTGACATGCGAACTCATTTGTTGGGTTGATTTTTCTTTGTTAAATGGCATTTAAATATATAAAATAAATATCAAAAATATAAGTCTTTGTTTTACTATGGTTGCAAATATCAAAAAATTTCTAGATGTGGCACGGCACCAGAGTTAAGTTAGGGTTTTTCAAAATGCTGACACGCCGAGCTCAGAAGGTTCGCCATCACAGGTATAGAACTACCACACCCGCTATATTTCTGAAGGGCATACAACCTGCTGGTAATAAACAAAGTCACTGATTCTGTTTTACGTTAGGAAAGACTCTGTTGTCTTTATAGCAGATGCTTTGTGCTGTCATGAACAGGGCTTAGATCTTTTGTTACTAATTTTCAGTCACAGCATCGTACCAGTCTGGTTTTTTAGTTCAATTAGGAAATCCATTCCTGTTTGTTCTAAGACATGCTCTGTGTCCTTGGACTGGCTCTCTTCTGTCTTCAAGTTTTTCCCTGTCTCCAAGCCTAATGACTATCGCTACCTTATTTTTTAAAAAATATATTTTTATTGATTTCAGAGAGGAAGGGATAGAGAGATAGAAACATGAATGATGAGAGAGAATCATTGATTGGCTGCCTCTTGCATGCCCCACACTGGGGATCAAGCCTGCAACCCAGGCATATGCCCCAACTAGGAATTGAACTGTGACCTGGGGGACTTTCTCATTAAGGTGAGTTCAGGGTTGGGGACTTAGGTGAAAGTCTGGATTTGGCCTGATGCTGTCTTAAAACATAGGTGACCCAGACTTTAAGCCTGCAGCTCTAGGACGTTCTAAGTTCAGCTGTTGCATTTTATATATATATACACTAGAGGCCTGGTGCATGAAATTTGTGCAAGAGTAGGCCTTCCTTCCCATGGCTTCTGGCTCCAGTTTCCCTCTGGCACCCGGGACCCGGGCTTCCCTTACAGCCCCAGCTTCATCCGGAAGGTCGCCTGGGAGGATGTCCGGAAGGATGTCCAGTCTAATTAACATTATTACACTTTTATTATTATAGATCTAAATGGTCATCCTGTGGACTTTTCCTTTCTATCTCTTATCACTCAGGAGAGTAGGGACTGTCATTGTTTTGAGAGAAAGGGCATTGATAAGGCACTTGGGTTACTTCCATTGAGTTCACAGGTCAACGACCGCGGGCCAGCCACTGGGCAGGCCAGTCTTGAGAGGTGCCGCGTCTCACATTCCTTCTTCTGCCAGGTTGCAGAGGCAGTGCTAGCATCCCAACTGAAACCACATCAAGAGAAGTCAAATTTTATTCTCAAGACCCCAAAGGTAACTCGCTTTGCCTCGCTTTGTCCCATTAAAGAGCCTTGGAGGACTGCCCTCTGTTCTGCTCGTCTTTTCCTGACTCCTTTAAAAATCCTTTTAAGACTAACTAAAAGGAAAAAAAATCTATTCTTGAGGTACTGGTACTTAGAGTTATCTGAACTCAAAGAGATTTCAACTCCATGCCTTAGATCAGTGATGGCGAACCTATGACACGCATGTCAGAAGTGACACGCGAACTCATTTTTTGGGTTGATTTTTCTTTGTTAAATGGCATTTAAATACATAAAATAAATATCAAAAATATAAGTCTTTGTTTTACAATGGTTGCAAATATCAAAAAAAATTCTGTATGTGACACGGCACCAGAGTTAAGTTAGGGTTTTTCAAAATGCTGACACGCCGAGCTCAAAAGGTTCGCCATCACTGCCTTAGATTATAGATGTAGTTTCACTCTTTGTCTTAAATGGACTTGTTTTCTGTCTTTGTTTTCACTATGGCTACGTTTGGTTTCTAGGGCACCAGAGATTTTAGTCCCCAGCAGATGGTTGTGAGGGAGAAAATACTTGATATAATTGTTAGCTGCTTTAAACGTCATGGAGCAAAAGGGTTGGATACCCCAGCATTTGAGCTAAAGGTAAATGGAGAAAAAAGTACCAGAACTCCATTTTTTTCACTTGCCTTCAGTTTCCCAAAGGGCTCTAGCCTCCGTTCTGGAGTCCCCCTCTGAAGTGTGGTGCTTTCTGTTGGACCCCTGCAGGAGATGCTCACTGAGAAGTATGGCGAGGACTCGGGGCTCATCTATGATCTGAAGGATCAGGGTGGAGAGCTGTTGTCCCTGCGCTATGACCTTACTGTATCCTTCTGAGTGCTGCAGCCTGACGTACCGCTTTCCAAACCCAGAGGGCTTTGTCTGACAGAAGGGACAAGAGTGACTCTGGGACCTTAAAGGTCCATTGGCAACAGGGTTTACTTCCAGTTTCAACCCGAAAGCAGTTCTGCCAGCAGAGCCTGGCCTGGAGCACTATCATTTAACTTTAACGTGTGTCAGAATCCCTTGGGGAAACTTGGAGAAACACAGGTTCCTGGCCCCCAGGCCCACACATTCCTAATTCTGTAGCTGGTGCAGGGTTAAGCAGTCAGCATTTCTAACAGGCATCTGGGTAATTAACATGCAGATGGTCCTTGACCTACACTTTAATAAATATTGACATAGAAATTATAGGCAAATTGAGGTTCTGAAGCTTGCTTATTTTGAGATGGTTAAGAATTGATCTGAATGGGAGGAAATGACCCAGACTTGAAGTTCTTGTGTCATTTTCTATCTCTGTTTCCCACCTAACTTGTAGTTTTGTTAGGTGGGGTTCCTTCATTTGACATTATTCAATATATAAGGGGGGGCAAAAGTAGGTTTATAGTTACAGTACAAATAAATAATACAATAATTAATAAATAATAATGTAAGAGCTCAGCTGGTGTGGTTGAGTGTTGACCTGTGAACCAGGAGGTCACGGTTCAATTCCTGGTCAGGGCACATGCCCAGGTTGCAGGCTTGGTCTCCAGTAGGGGACATGCAGGAGGCAGCTAATCAATGATTCTCTCTCATCATTGATGTTTTCTCTCTCCCTCTCCCTTCCTCTCTGAAAAAACATATTTTAAAAAAACATCAAAAGATGAAAAATCAAATACAAGAATAAACTATTTCATGTACTCACAGCTGTAAACCTAGTTTTGCTCACCCTGTATATTGAATGCCAAGCACTGCTAAGTCTTGGGCATAGTGGGCAACAAGACAGGCAAGGTGATTGTTCTGTGGATGGGATTCAATTGGTAAAGGCCCAATCTTCCCTAATGTCTTACACTGAGCCTCAGCTTTGGATGCAGTGTCCTTTGTCCTTAACCTATTTATGTGAGGTTCCTTTTGCGCGTTACATGGCCATGAATAAACTGAAGAAGATGAAACGCTACCATGTTGGAAAGGTGTGGCGGCGGGAGAGCCCAACCATAGTCCAAGGCCGCTACCGGGAATTCTGCCAGTGTGTAAGTGACCTGAAGGAGGCAGCATGGTTTGATAATTCTGGGGGCCACAACCTGGGGACTGGCTGCTGAGTGGAAACTTTTTTTTCCTTGTCTTCTTTTTTGCTGTAGGATTTTGATATTGCTGGTGATTTTGACCCCATGATCCCTGATGCAGAGTGTTTGAAGATCATCTGTGAAATCCTAACTGGATTGCAGCTGGGGGACTTTCTCATTAAGGTGAGGTCAGGGCTGGGGACTTAGGGGAAAAGTCTGGATTTGGCCTGATGCTGTCTTAAAACATAGGTGACCCAGACTTTAAGCCTGCAGCTCTAGGACGTTCTAAGTTCAGCTGTTGCATTTTATATATATATACACTAGAGGCCTGGTGCATGAAATTTGTGCAAGAGTAGGCCTTCCTTCCCATGGCTTCTGGCTCCAGTTTTCCTCTGGCACCCGGGACCCGGGCTTCCCTCACAGCCCCAGCTTCATCCGGAAGGTCGCCTTGGAGGATGTCGGAAGGATGTCCAGTCTAATTAGCATTATTACACTTTTATTATTATAAATCTAAATGGTCATCCTGTGGACTTTTCCTTTCTATCTCTTATCACTCAGGAGAGTAGGGACTGTCATTGTTTTGAGAGAAAGGGCATTGATAAGGCACTTGGGTTACTTCCATTGAGTTCACAGGTCAACGACCGGCGGATTTTGGATGGGATGTTTGCCATCTGTGGTGTTCCAGAAAGCAAGTTCCGTGCCATCTGCTCCTCCATAGACAAACTAGACAAGGTAAGAAAGAAGACATGTTTCAGTAGATCCTATCAGAGTTTCTGCCCTGCCCTTAAATCTATACCCTTAGAGCAGGGGTCCTCAAACTTTTTAAACCGGGGGCCAGTTCACTGTCCCTCAGACAGTTGGAGGGCCGGACTATAGTTTAAAAAAAACTATGAACAAATTCCTATGCACACTGCACATATCTTATTTTGAAGTAAAAAAACAAAACGGGAACAAATATAATATTTGTATTTGCATGTGGCCCGTGGGCCGTAGTTTGAGGACCCCTGCCTTAGAGGAAAAATAAGGAAATAGTGCCTGGAAGTGAGGGAGGTAAGGAGACATTCTGAAGCAAGATCTGAGTTTTGCTGTGCAGTGGGGATTATGGCTGGATTTACTAAGCTGCCTCTGACTTTGCTGACTTTGCTGAGTTTAGTTTTGCTACTTGTGACATACTTACTGAATGAAAGGGAGATACCCTTTTCTGGTTAGAGAAAGAAAGATCATGGGGCAGGGCTAACGTTTGAATATTTGTGCAGATACCTTGGAAAGATGTGAGACATGAGATGGTGACAGAGAAAGGCCTGGCTCCTGAAGTGGCTGACCGAATTGGGGACTATGTCCAATGTCATGGTAAGAACCAGAGTTTCCAAGCTATAGGATAGAACCAGAGGGAGGGTGATGACATGTACAGCGTCTACCTCTGAAGAAGCTTCTTTCTGTAGATGTGCTAAACTCTAGAGCAGCTGTGGGCAAACTACGGTCCACGGGCCGAATCTGGCCCGTTTGAAATGAATAAAACTAAAAACAAACAAACAAAAAAAAAGACCGTACCCTTTTATGTAATGATGTTTACTTTGAATTTATATTAGTTCACACAAACACTCCATCCATGCTTTTGTTCCAGCCCTGCGGTCCAGTTTAAGAACCCATTGTGGCCCTCGAGTCAAAAAGTTTGCCCACCCCTGCTCTAGAGTCTGTCTGAATTTAATTCCCCCTTTTTTTATTGTAACACCTTATGTCTTCAGATGGCAAAGGTAGAGGCAGAGGAGGAGAGGCTGGTCATATGAGATCAGTATCTTTTTTTTTAGTGAAAATGAGGTGCCCCCAGCTGGTGTGACTCAGTGGTTGAGTGTTGACCCATGGACCCAGAGGTCACCAGTTTGATTTCTGGTCAGGACACATGTCCGGGTTGTGAGCTCAATTCCCAGTACAGGGCATGCAGGAGGCAGCAGATTGATATTTCTCATTGATGTTTCTCTCTCTCTCTCCCTCTACCTTCCTCTTTCTCTTTCAAAATCAATAAAAACATTTAAAAAATAAAAAGAAAATGAGGAGGACTACCTAGAATACATCTGGGTGAAGAGCACAGACCTTATTTCTCCCCACATGTCTCCCAGGTGGGCTGTCCTTGGTAGAGCAAATGTTCCAGGATCCTAGACTATCTCAGAGCAAGCAGGCCCTAGAGGGCCTGGGGGATCTAAAGCTGCTCTTTGAATATCTGACTCTATTTGGAATTGCAGAGAAGGTAAGCTGAATTGGGTGTGGACCTCCTGCTGAGCTCTGGGGTTCTCAGGATCCTGAGTCTTGTCTAGGACTGACTGTGGCCTTGTTCCCACAGATCTGCTTTGACCTAAGCCTGGCTCGGGGCTTGGACTACTATACAGGAGTGATCTATGAAGCAGTGCTGCTGCAGAACCCAGCTCCTGCTCAGGAAGAGCCCTTGAATGTGGGCAGTGTGGCTGCTGGTGGGCGCTATGATGGGCTGGTGGGCATGTTTAACCCCAAGGGCCACCAGGTGCCGTGTGTGGGGCTCAGCATTGGGGTAGAGCGCATCTTCTCCATTGTGGAGCAGAGGATGAAGGTGGGTCCTAGGTAAGGGTGGAGTGGGACTGGAGGCCTAAACACTCATGTTTCTGAAAGTGCAGTTGGACAGGTTTTCTTTTTTAAAAAATATATTTTATTGATATATTTTTTACAGAGAGGAAGGGAAAGGGATAGAGAGTTAGAAACATCGATGAGAGAGAAACTTCGATCAGCTGCCTCCTGCATACCCCCAACTAGGGATGTGCCCGCAACCAAGGTACATGCCCTTGACCGGAATCAAACCGGGGATCTCTCAGTCTGCAGGCCGACGCTCTATCCACCAAGCCAAACCAGTCAGGGCGGACAGTTTTTCTTTTAAAAAAATTTTTTTTTAATTCTCACTGGAGGATATTATTCCGATTGATTTTTAGAGAAAGTGAAAGGGAGGGAGGAGCAAGGTTTGGGGTGGGGGTCCGGGGGTGGAGAGAGAGGCATTGATTGGTTGCCCTGGGATCAAACCTGCAACCCAGGCACATGCCCTTGACTGGGAATTGAACCCTTTCTTTGCGCAAGCCAAAACTCTATTCTCTGTGCAAGCCAAAACTCAAACCACTGAGCTATATCTGCCAGGGTTGGACTGTGTTTTTTTTGGACTGTGTTTCTTATGATTCTTTTTGTCCTGGTTTTTGGGAGTTAACTGGTGCAAAGGAAGTTTTTATTTTAGTTCTTTCTCTTTTATCAGACTTTTGGTGAGAAGATACGGACCACAGAGACCCAAGTGTTTGTGGCCACTCCACAGAAGAACTTTCTTCAAGAACGGTTGAAGCTAATTGCAGAGCTTTGGGATGCTGGGATCAAGGTATGGTGGAGCTAATTTCCAAGCCATGTAGGTATATGTGGAATTCAGGCACCAGGCCCATTTCTACTTTATGCTTAGGTGGAACTCAAGATCTTTCCAGCCTTCACTAGAGTGTCTTCTTTGGGTAGAAGGGCTAGCTACTTATTTCTTTGGAAATGCGCACTCCTGGGTGTTGTAAATGTTTCCCTCCACATCCCGCGTGGTTCAGGGTTCAGGATCTGGAAGAGGAGCCGCACACAAATGAAAGAGAAGAGACAAGAGATAATTTGGAAATATTGGGGTGCTGGGGTCCAGTCCCAGCGGGCCAGGGGTTCCCAAAGGTGCTGACGGAGTCGGCAAAGAATGATTTACACGGAGACAGCGTTCATAGCTCTCTAGCTCTCTTTAGTCTCCGTGGATCTTCCTGTGCCTGGCTGAGGCCACAGAGAGAGAGATCAGGAGGCAAGCTGAGCCTTTATTTTATAGTCAGAGGTAAACAAGGTAGTGGTCACCATAGTTACACAGTTCTTGTGAGTTTCACTTGTTTTGGCCACTTGCTGTGCTTCCCAGATAAGATCTGGGGAGCATTATAAGGTCAAGCCTAATTATGCTAAGAGGACTGTGCCCTCTAAACTGGGACTTGTTTGTGACCTTGCCAACAGGTCAGTCCGAGCCTTAATCCTATATCGGCTCCCCACACCTGGGGTGGTGTGGTGTGGTGACTTCTAAATCCCATACTTTACCTTCATCCTTTTCAGGCAGAGCTGCTGTATAAGAACAACCCTAAATTACTAACGCAACTGCACTACTGTGAGAACATGGGCATTCCACTGGTAGTCATTATTGGTGAGCAAGAGCTGAAGGAAGGGGTCATCAAGCTCCGTTCAGTGGCCACCAGAGAGGAGGTGAGTGGGGCAGGCAAAAATAGAAGGGATCAGGTGTCTCTACCTTGTTAAGATTCTTTAAGAAATATATTTCTGGCTGAGGAAATATCTTCAGAGTTAATAGTGACAGAGATGAATGAAGACCCATCCTAGGCAATCGTTGTAGCCCATGATACTGGCTGGGTAAGCAGAAGGACAGATAAAATTTCAGTGGGTATTTTGAGACTAATTAACAAAATAGATGTAGATCAGGCATTTGAATCCCTTTGGTTTTAAGGACATACATTCTCTAGGTCAGCTTAAAGCCCACACTACTCCCTACTGGTTGCATAAGTAGTGGGGGTGATATAGAGTAAAATGAATCTGGAAAATCAATGGCTAAGGAGCTGTATCATTTTTTCGTCACATGAGGGTTCTCTTATGTTCCAGGTGGCCATTAAACGGGAAAATATTGTGGCTGAAATTCAGAAGCGACTATTCGAGTCTTGATCCTTTCCTGATTGCCATCTGCTGCTCTTGGTAGAAAATGTTTCATCTAGGACTGAGTTCCTGATGGGCTTCTCAACAGCTGGTCAGGATGGGTGACAAGTGCCTCTGCCTCCTCCATCCTTCCTGGGAACAGAACTAGAGAAAGCCCTGAGGATGCCTGGGCTATTGTGAGCAGCTATTCTGCATGGGCGCAGATGGCTGGTATGTGAAAGACATGCTCTAACTGCAGAGACACGTGACAGATTTCATGTACCATTGGAACACTGCCAAGAGGTGCTAAGGTGCTTGCTGTGAGCAAGGCTTTGAGAAAGTCACCTCTGGCTGGGAGGATTCTGAACCATTGAGATCAGAAGTCAGATCCTTAGCTTTCCACTGTGGCTTCTGAACCAGATTCTGGGAAATTTGTCCACAACCTGCTATTGGCCTGTCCAATTTTTGGGGAGACAATGCTGTGGGGCAAATGGCTGCTGTCTATTTTGTTTGAGGACAGAGATGCTATCACAAGGGCATAGCAATGACAATATTGATGTGGTATGTCTCTAGCCCATCCACTGTTAACAATAGTAGGGTGAGGCTGTCCAATAATTTTGAATATTGAACTTAATAGGTGACCTAACAAGATGGAGATTTGATCTTTTGAGGTTTTGGAGACCACTTCTTGTGCCAGAATTTCTGCTCTGTTTCATGTCCTGTCATGGAGGTGGCTATTCTAGAAATGGTTAGATAATATATTAAATAAAATATTTAATGTAGTAGTTTGGGTAGTTTGTTATCAAGGGATTGTTTTGCATAGAACACAGAAAATGCTTGAGTATACACTAAGAATTCTAAATCTTTGTTATTGTTAACCCTCATCTGAGGATATTTCCATTGAATTTTAGAGAGTGTGGAGGGGAGGGGGAGAGATAGACAGAAACATCGATGTAAGAGAGACATCAATTGGTTGCCTTCCACATGCCCGTGGACCAGGGCCAGCAGGGATCAAGCCCTTGACAGGAAATGAACCTAGGGCCCTTCAGTCCGAAGGCGATGGGTCTATCCACTGAGCAAAACTGGCTAGGAAGAGAATTCTAACTCTTGAGCAAGGAGTAACCTCCCTGGGGTGATGCTCTGTATTCAGTGAAGGAAGCAGCCATAGTTCCTCCAACCCCCAACTTGGAGATACACTTATGTCACTAAATCAATAGTGAGCCATCTGCCAGAGTTCTTCACCCTAGAGCAGTGATTCTCAACCTTCCTAATGCTGTGACCCTTTAATACATTCCTCATGTTGTGGTGACCCCCCAACCATAAAATTATTTTTGTTGCTACTTCATAACTAATTTTCCTACTGTTATGAATCGTAATGTAAATATCTGATATGCAGGATGTATTTTCATTGTTACAAATTGAACATAATTAAAGCGTAGTGATCACAAAAACAATATGTAATTATATATGTTTTCCGATGGTCTTAGGCGACCCCTGTGAAAGGGTCGTTCGACCCCCAAAGGGGTCGCGACCCACAGGTTGAGAACCGCTGCCCTAGAGTGTTGTTGCTGACTGACCTTCCCAAATATAATTATGTTGATTAAATTTGACCATAGGTTGGCTGTAATCCTCAGTTGAGGGAAAGTGAGTTAACTATAGAGTGATAGCATTGCTTCAAGATAATGAGACAAAGTTACGAAAAGCACTTACATGTGTGCACTGGGAAGGTGCAGCCTTTGCAAACACTTAGGTGTTGGGGAGGGGGCGGCATATATTTAGTCAGTTCTGGTAAATAGGGCATCTGAAGCCTTTAATAACAGTGCTTCTGCCTTAAAGGTTTAGAAACTCTTGGCAATGTACGCAAGTTAATTAGACTAGAGGGCACGGATCCGCAGGTCCCTCGTTTGTAAAACAGATGAGTTGAACTTTCAGGGCTGTTTCCGTAGGCCAGAGCCAAAAAAACAACAACAAAAAACCTTTGCAGGCGCCCTTACTTCCGTATTGCTTCGCCCTCCCCATGCGCATGCGCCATTTCATTGACGCGGAGGCGGGGCTTACAAGTCTGTTTTAAAAGCCCTCCAGTCTTTAGCTCGTTTACAACGGGAGATGCTTAGCCTATTGGAGGGCAAGCCTGCTTTACGGCCTAAGGTCGCTTTTTACGACATTTTCCGGCTTCCCATTCACTTCGCGGTGAAGATGGCGTCGAGCAGTGGGGTAGGTGTTGTGTGTAGAAGGAGGCTTGCAGCGGGTGGAGGGTATGAGGTGGATTTTTGGCGCGGAATATACTGCACCGGACTGGCTTCCCGATACCTCCTTGCGCTTTTGTGGCCCCGTAAGGCCCTGGCGCAGAGTGGAATCGCGGAGGTCTCTCGGGTTGGGGTCCTGAGGCCACTTCAGCCTCCGGCTGCGGTCTGGGGAGCCTTCGTTCTCTACAGGTGCCGGGGTCGCCGTGCCGGTGATGACGTGGTTTCTCTCGGCGTCCGACACGATTAGCAACGAATTCTGAGGGCTTTTTATCTCCACAGACAAAAAACTTGGACTTTCGCCGCAAGTGGGACAAAGATGAATATGAGAAGCTCGCTGAGAAGAGGCTCACGGAAGAGAGAGAGAAGAAGGATGGTGGGTGCCTGCTCCATCAGGGGCTGAGGGTATCGTAGAGGCGATGCAGTGGCTTGGAGAGCCGGTGGGGAGTCGCAGTGCACTTTCCTCTTACCCGGTGTACGAGCCCTGCCCTCCTGGTCCTCAGTGTTTTGTGTTTTTGTGTGTGTGTGTGTTTAATGTATAAAATGAAGACGGAGGTGGACTGAAGTGATTTTGGCGTGCTTTCCAGCTCTGTTGTCCTGTCCTTCCTTGCCCTCCCTGTGCTGGTTCATGTTAGTACTTTCCTGAAAAGAGTGGGATCCTTAATAGTGACAGAAGTCAAGAGGGGTATTTTGCTCTATGCTTTACTGTTACTGAAGGCCCTCTCTTTCTGTTGAAATTACTTAAGGGGGAGAAGAACATTCCTGGCCCAATCTAAACCTTTTCCGGTAGCCTGAGAAGAGTAAGGGCACTAGACCGGGAAGGTTTGATGTTTCTGCGCGTGCTTAGTAGGGCTGTGTTCTGTGCCTTGTACAATGTCAGGGAATTGAACACCTCTCCGAGAATAGAGATTGCACTGAACAAAAAGAAATACGTGATTTTCCTCATCTGTTTTCAAACTTGTATGTTCTTTCACTTTACCTCCAGCCATCTTTTAGTGTTTTTTTTTTTAAAGATATATTTTATTGATTTTTCACAGAGAGGAAGGGAGAGAGATAGAGAGTTAGAAACATGGATCAGCTGCCTCCTGCACACTCCCTACTGGGGATATGCCCCCAAGCAAGGTACATGCCCTTGACCGGAATCATTGGACCCTTGAGTCCGCAGGCGGACGCTCTATCCACTGAGCCAAACCAGTTAGGGCACACCCTTTAGTTTTTATGTAGCTTATATAATAATAGTGTTTGGCACGTAACAGGTAATTCCTAAATGTTAGTCCCCTTTTTAAAAATTTCCCCAGCTCGCAGAAGATTCCGTTCTGTGTTATGCTTGGGATATCTGAAAACATTATTGAGTATCCTTGCTCTTTTTTTAAAAGGTTGCTTTTTGTGAAAATTCAGAACTTCTCCCTTCAGTTCAGCTCATCAATGAGTAGAAAACATTGCTTTTTGACTTGTTAGCTATAAGTGAAGAAATGCTGTAGTGAGTTAAGGATGGCTTATCTTTTTTCCTGTTCATACTCTCCCTATCTACTGCTAGAAGTACCTGTTGTGCCCCTTGCTTCAAGTTTCAAAAACGAAATGAGAGTAAACCTCTGGACTTTGAGTTTCATGCTTATCTTTTCCTTTCTGGTTAAGGAGCTGCAATATATATATATTTTAATTTAATATTTTGTTTTA
>NW_006296634.1:115176-127020 GCF_000327345.1 Myotis davidii | reverse complement strand
TCCATAAATGAGTGAGATCATGTGGTATCTTTCTTTCATTGACTGGCTTATTTCACTCAGCATAATGCTCTCCAGTTCCATCCATGCTGTTGCAAGGGAGCTGCAATATTGAAGGGACTTCCTTCCCCATTATATTTCAGGAAAACCAGTGCAGCCAGTCAAGCGGGAGCTTCTCCGGCATAGGGACTACAAGGTGGACCTGGAATCCAAGCTTGGGAAGACCATTGTCATCACCAAGACCACCCCACAATCTGAGATGGGAGGGTGAGTGGCTTTTCATCTTTCACTGTAGCCAGGAGTAGGTCTAATAGATTATGTTGGTTTTAGGAAGTGTTGAGGAGGATTCCTGGGTCAGGATAACAATCTTGTTGCCTGTAATTCCATCCTTAGATTTATTTTTCTTTGTCTCCCAAGATCTCAGGTTAACATTATAATATCTCTTGGAGGGGTCACTCAGTATGCTTCTTCATATTAGCACTATAACTATTTAACATCTTAAAAGGGATAATTTGTTCTCCTGCTGGAAGGAAAGGACTACTGAGGAGATTTTTAGAGGAGAAATTAGGTGGAGCTAGAATGGAAGCTAGGAGCTATAAAGGGGGTTGAGGTTCCTGATTGGCTGTAAAGGTGGTAATATAGATTATGTGGTTGTGTACTTCCTTCCTAGACTAAGACTGTAACCTATAGGAAGAGTTGTCCCACAAGAACTCATTTCTTCTGCCCATATTTTTTCGAGTTAGGTTTTCCAGCAGGAGGGCAACACAGCAGAGTGACACTTCTCTGAGCTACTGTTGTCATTCTTCTCTATATTAGTAATCTATTACTATGTAAATTAACCCCAAATTTAATTTGTTGCAGCATAAAACAACAAAGAGCTCGTAATTTCTGTGGGTAGGAATCTGAGAGACTTACTTAGGTGGTTCTGGCTTAGGATCTCTCACAAAGGTGCAGTTAAGGTGTGTGCTGGGTCTGTGTTCATCCAAGATGTAAGTGGAGCTGAAGGCTGTACTTCCAGCCTCTGCCACATGGCTGTGGTTTGGCAGCCTTAGTTCTTCCTTGCATGGGCCTCTCCATAGTCCTTATCCCAACAAAGTAAATGGCTTCCCGGAGCAAGCGATCCATATGGACAGACTAAGATAGAAGCCATGATTTAAAAAATATGTTATAACCTAATGTTGGAAGTGAAATAGCATCACTTAAAATTTTTTTTTTCAATCCTCACCTGAGGATATTTTTTTATTGATTTCTTTCTTTTTTTAGAGAGAGTGGAAGGGAGAGAGGAGAGGTTTAGAGAGTGACATGAAGGTAAGAGACACACTGATTGGCCTCCCCACGTGCCTGGACCAGGGACCAGGGCCGGGGATGGAAATGAAACCGAGGTACATGCCTTGACCAAGAATCTAACCTGAGACCCTTCATTCTGAGGGCCAACACTTCATCCACTGAGCCAACTGGCCAGGGCTGCATCACTTAAAAAAAAAAATAGCCTTTATTGATTTGAGAGAGAGAAAGAGAGAAATATTGATCAGTTGCCTCCTGTATCCTGACCGGGAATGGAACCTGAAACCTGGGTTTGTGCTCTAACTGGTATTGAACTGGTGACCTTTCGGTGCATGGGGTGATGCTCAACCAGCGGAGCCACACTGGCCAGGGCAACATCAGTTTTGATATATTCTGTTGGTGACACAGACCAGCCCTGGTATAAATTGGGAGGGGACTACACAGTTTAGAAATATTAGGAGGGTGGGGATCATTGTGGGGCCATCTTGGAGGTTAGTTACCACAATTTCCCAAGAGCTAAGGCTTTATGAAAATGAGATGTGCCTCCTCCTAAAAAGACTTTGTACCTAAAAATATTAGTTTCTTGGTTGAAAACAGTACAGTCCTTACAAACAGATTTGACTCGTGCTATTTCTCTCTGTTTGCTAGGTATTACTGCAATGTCTGTGACTGTGTGGTGAAGGACTCCATCAACTTCCTGGATCACATTAATGGAAAGAAACGTAAGGCTTGGAGTTGGTTTGTGGCTGGGGCTGGAATCAGGCTTTGGTGTCGGGGCGGGGTAAGGGTGGTTTCTGTTAGGTCTTTCCTTTAACACATTGTATGCGGGAAACATATTTATACGTTTTACGCTGACTGGTAGTAGAGCGCGGGACACGTATTAATACGTTTTTTATAGACTAGCGGTAGAATGCGGGTAATGTATAAATACGTTTATTTTTATACTTTTTTATTGCTCTAAAGGGATGCTAACATGCAGAAGATAGCTGTTTTGTCTTATAGTTGGTATTCTTTTTTTTTTTAATATATTTTTATTGATTTTTTGCAGAGAGGAAGGGAGAGAGACAGAGACCCAGAAACATTGATGATAGAGAAACATCAATCAGCTGCCTCCTGCACACTCCCCACTGGGGATATGCCCACAACCAAGGCACATGCCCTTGACCGGAATCGAACCCGGGACCCTCCAGTCCATAGGCCGACGCTCTATCCACTGAGCCAAACCGGTTTCGGCTGTTACTTCATTATTTAATGTTTCTGGAGGCTGTGAAGTGAGACACTGTTCCAGGCTCTCAACAAGCCAAACCATGGTTTTCTGGGTTAAGGTGTCCCCACTGAATGCATCTGCTTTAAGGGAAGTTTAAAGCCATTTGCATCCCATTAATCTGGGACTGCAGCTTCTGGAATCAAGTAAAGCCAAGGGAGTTTTGTTTTTGTTTTAGCTATAATTATTTTTGCTGTGTGTTTTATGAGAAGATGTTAAAAAAATGTCAGGAGGAAGCATGTGAGGTCTTGCTCCCTGGCATATGTTGTTAAATTGACCCAAATAATCTCTTTAAAAATTTCTTAAAGGAAAAAATATTACCAGGAAAAGACTTGAGGGGCTGAGGATTTTGTTATTACTTTACCTTCTTCACTGTTGATCCCACCCAGATCAGCGAAACCTGGGCATGTCTATGCGTGTGGAACGTTCCACCTTGGATCAGGTGAAGAAACGTTTTGAAGTCAATAAGAAGAAGATGGAAGAGAAACAAAAGGATTATGATTTTGAGGAAAGGATGAAGGAGCTCAGAGAAGAAGTAAGGCTCTCTTGTCCTTCCATCTTCCTTCCCCCAGCTTTGAATAGTATATTAGGAATCATGGGGAGGCTGATTTTCTCTCTCATTCTTTAATTGATTCTAAAGTAAGAGGAAGTAGGAGGGGGCGTGGGGGAGAGAAACATCAATCAGTTGCCTCCCGTATGCACCCTGAGGGATCGAACCCAAAACCTGGGTATGTTTCCTTACCTGGAACCAAACTGGTGACCTTTTGGTGTATGAGACAACAGTACAGCTAGCCAGAGGAAGGCTGACTTTCTCATTCCACTGCCACCCCCAGGGTATTAGTCCTATCTCTTGAATTTCTGTATATCAGGTGAAACATTGATTGCCCTTATTTGAAACTCTCAGGAATTGAAGGAAATGGCTCTAAACCTGTCCTTTTTAAAAATAAAATATATATTTTTTATTGATTTCAGAGAGGAAGGGAGAGGGAGAGAGAGATACGAACATCAATGATGAGAGAGATTCATTGATAGGCTACCTCCTTCATGTTCCCACTGGGAATCGAGCCTGCACCCCGGGCATGTGCCCTTAACCAGAACCAAACCCAGGACCCTTCAGTCCGCAGGCCGACGCTCTATCTACTTAACCTGTCCTTTTTTTTTCCTGGATTCTGTGGGTCATATTGTTTATACTACATTAAACAAATGTACCTGGTCTCCAAGAGGCTAGTGGAACTATGCTGGGTGGATCAGAATTCTGTTTCCACCACTTACTGGCTACAAATTTTGGGCAAGTTATAGAAACTGTGCTTCAGTTTCCTCCGATTAGATATCTTAATATATAATATACTTAAAGCACTTAGACCAGTTCCCGGCATGTACTGCATTCCTCAGGATGTTAGTTGCTATTAAATGGTTTTGCTTTTATAACTGCATTAACTGGGGATGAACTGGAATGTAGGATTGGGAAGTGCTCTCTACAGGCTAAAATTTCTCTGTCCTTTACACTCTTTGCTGTGGCTTTTCCTCTGCTTTTGAAATTTTACTTGTCTTTAACTATTTTCTCCTAAAAATAGAAAGGAATCTTGAAGCTCACCTATCTTTTTCAACAATGTTTGGCTCAGGAGCCTGAACTTACTCTGAGCGGTTTTCCCCCTCACCCCCTCCAGGAGGAAAAGGCCAAAGCCTACAAGAAAGAGAAACAGAAGGAGAAGAAAAGGAAGGCTGAGGAGGACTTGACATTTGAGGAGGATGATGAAATGGCAGCTGTGATGGGCTTCTCTGGCTTTGGTTCCACCAAGAAGAGTTACTGAGGATTTCTGTGCTTGGCCCTTTGCTGGGCTTAACTTTGAGTGTGGGCGGGTCATTTTTTGGGGGAGTACTTGGGAAAGTCCTTAAGTGGCAGTGGGGAGGGCCAGAGGGTGGGTGTTTATGCTTTCCCTCGACCGTGAGAGAAAGCACCGGAGGCAGAGGTAATGCTGGGGCATATTCCTTTAGCCTCAGTGTACCACCCGCGTCACAGGCCCTCTGCCCATCTGCGTTCCCAATAAAGAAAAACCTCTTCTGAGGCTGCTTTCCCAAATCTTCCCCTGCATCTTTCCCTCTTCATCTATCCCGTCTTCTCTGAGCATCCTACATTTATCCTGTGTTCTGCCTTTGTTTTAATTTTGGCTCTTGCTTGGCCTGCCACAGAAAGGTTCTCTGGGCCCCCGGGTTCCAGTTGATACCATATCCTTGACCAGCCACTCGCCACCCCCTTTCCTCATCCCCCACTGCGGTTCTCTGGCCACCTGTGCATGCGTGTGTACTTTTGCCTGGGTCAGTAGTATGTGCGGATGTGTGTGCATGAATCTTTCACATAGAGGGAGCCTGAACTAGAACCTCAGAGCATTACTGCTTTGGGGCCTGATGTTCTTGGTTTCCTCAGTGCATGAAACAGGAAATTAAATGGGATGAGTGTTTGGTGTGGATTTTGTCTGTTGAGTTTTTTAACCTTTGTTTTTCATATGTAGACTGTTAAACTATTCCTGTTTGTTTTATTTTATTGAGGATTACTCGTTTTTGTCTTCCTTGTGAGCAGGCTCTTGGAAGAACCTGTTTGATGCAAAAAAGAAAACGGAAAAAAAACAGCAACTCTCATATGGGAGCCTTTGTGTCTCAGAGGCTGTTCAACGTGTATAATAAATGGCATTGACTGGGCCTATTTCACATTTGGTGGGAACATTCCATATTTTTCCCTGTGTATTTTTTTTCTTCCCACACTGAGGGTTTTCCATATACAGTGTATTCTTCACCCTTCATTTGAGCCCTGTTGCTTTTTCCCCCTTGGTTCCTTCAGCATGAGTTGTATTTTCCTCTAATGGGTTCTCTGTCCAGATGACTCTGAACAGAACTTTTCCTATAATTTTTAGCCTCCTTTGATGGTGTTTTAGGAACAGCAGAACTTCTTGTTGAACTGAGGGTTTCTTTACTACTACAGTTGGGCTAGGCACAGGGTTACTCACTCTTGGCACTGTTGACAATTTGGGCTGTACAGTTCTGTGTTGTGTGAGCTCCCTTGTGCATTGTTGGGTGTTTAGCAGTATCCCTAGCCTCCACTCAGTAGATGCTAATAGCACCCCTTAGAAGAGGCAGCCACAAAAAGCAGGCTCTATTTGGCTTAAGGCTGTCACCATAGGGTTTGATTACATTCTCTGCCCCATGTAGTTCTCTGAAATCCTTAATGTAGTATCAGAACCATCTGTGAGCCCCCAAAGTACCATACTCTTTTCTTTGGACTTTTGTACAAAATTCCCTTGCTGTTCTGAATGATCTTTGCCTATATTACTTTTGTTAATCCTCACTGGAGGATATTTTTCCATTGATATTTGGAGAGTGGAAGAGAGGGAGAGAGAGAAACAAATACTGGTTGCATCCTGCACATACCCCAACCAGGGCCAGGGATCAAGCCTGCAACTGAGGTACGTGCCTTTGACCAGAATTGAACACGGGACCCTTCAGTCCCCGGGCTGACCGACACTCCACTGAGCCAAACTGAGCAGGGCTGTTTTTTGCCTATATTATTTCTAATGCCGAATCTTGCCACTGAATGTGTCTCAAGGCCTGGCTGAAAGTTTGACACAGTATTTGTTGCCCAATGGCAGGCTGATTAGTGGATGCCTTCCTTGTCATGATTATATACTATACAGGTCCTTGTATAAGAATCTACCCTTTTGCTTCCCCATTCAAGTCAGGCTGAAGATTATCAGTGAGCTGACAACCTTCCATTGTTCACTATTCATTTTTCAGGAAACTAATTCAAGTTGGCTTCAAATCATCTCCCTTCCTCTTTGGTACAGTGGAAGCTTACCTTTGGCCACTCTACTAAAAACTATTCTAAATTCCAGGTTCTCTTAAATTCTCTAGGGACTGGCAAGTGGTTTGAGTCTCCAAGGGGCCTGTCTAGGTCATGGGTATTTGGAGGAACTCAATGTATGTTGGAGAAGGTATAGAAATTTAGGAGCCCAGAGCAATCTCAGAGAACTCAGAAATCTCTGGAAGAGGAACTTCATTAATATTTGTTTTCTAAAATCCATGGGAGGTAACTGCATTCTGGTTGAGGAATATGCCTGTGACTGGCCTACTTGTGTTCATTTGTTCAGTGTATGCTGAGATGCTGAGTGTGTTCCAGGCCCCGGTAATATCTTCTGGGGCAAGGCATCAAAGCTCCAACTGTTGTGGAATTTATATTTTTTGAAATGTCTATTTACAGTATTTGGGGAACAAAAGTTTAGTATGGCTCCAAATAATTCTGTGGCTTCAGGCACCTCCCATAATCCCTCCAGAAATTTAAATGTGAAGAATCTTTAGCAATTCTAAAGTATCCTAAAAACATACTTGTTTACTGAAGTTTTGTTTTTATACCAGTGAAGCATCTAAAATAAAGCTGGTTCAGCCCAGCTGGCATGGCTCAGTAGTTTAGCGTCAACCTATGAACCATGAGGTGAGGGTTCCATTCCTGGTCAGGGCATATGCTCGGATCATGGGCTGGATCCCCACTATGGGGCATGCAGAAGGCACCCCATCTATGATTCTCATCACTGATGAGATGTTTGTATTTCTCTCTCTGAAATCAAAGTATTTAAAAACGTGTAAAATAAAACTGGTACATTTATACTTGACTATAAAGCAGCCATTGCAATATATATTAGATCTATATTTACTGACAAAGATCTCCAAGACATACTGTTAAGTAGACAAGCACAGAAATTGCCCAGCAAACTGATCCCCAATAAGCACCCCAATTATGAAACTAAATTGTGTACAGTAAAATATATAGGTTGAGGGAAAGGACTGGAGGGATGTACACTGAAATTCTAACTGGTTAACTGGAGAAAAGTAGGAATTGTGGGAGAGAAGAGTTAGCTACTTACACTATACATAAAAGGGGTTTCATGTGGGATTTAAAATAATTTTAAAAACTAGTAGCAGAATAAGTAATGCTCTATTAACACCTGGGAGAGGATTTGTAGGATTTATCTGGTTTAGCTGCAAAGATCAAGAAAAGGCCTGAAATGGAATTTGAAGCTTGTGAAGCAAGAGTGAATTCCTGATTAGGCACTGTGGAAGTTGATTTGATCACAGAATGACCCCGTGTGGTGGCCTGCGGGAGCGCAGAGACTGGTGGATCAGGTGACTGCTCATAGTTGGAGAGAATAAACCCAGAAGCAACTATGGAAGAGCTCACTGGGGAATAGGGGAGACCTGAGTCACTGCTGAGTGTTCACAGACGGGCACGGGGTGGGGTAGGGTGGGTGCGGCGACAGCGGATTGGACAGTCGGTAGGTAAATTATCCTGGATCACTTTTGGTTTGGTCGATTTATTATGACGTATAGCCTTCTTAACAGTGAAATGAATTTAATCCAAAGGACACTCCCGGGCTGGCTTTAGCTCAGCGGTTCCTTCGCATACAAGACTTCCTGGTCGCACGTCGCTCACTTGAGCGACAGCGGTTCAGGACCCGCGGGCGCTCTCCAGCCCTTTTGCTGGTGTCTCAGCTTTCATTTTCCCAGTAATCAGCCTTGATTACTTGTTTTGAGATTCCTCCCATGCCCAAAGAATCAAAGCAACTGTGTTTCCAAACGACTTTCAGTTCCCTTTGGAGCAGAAACCAGGACTCCTTGGAGAAATGCCATTATTGAGGCAGGAAATGCAGAGATGAACCCCAGAATATCTTGTAGTGCTGGAAAATAAGGAAGTGCTACCAACCAACCAACCCAAGGCCAAACAAAAAACCTTACTTTTAAAATTAATTGTAGTGTTTAGTAATGCTTGGGCTTTTGTTCCAATAGTTACTATATGATTGTATCTTTTCAAATGTCCTCAAATTCCTTTTCCTTACTGGGGTTATATTATTTTGTTTGTCAGCTATATCTTGACTCCCTTCGATTTATTACTTATATTCAGTTATTTTCTTTTCCCCTTTCTCTCCTCACTTCTATTTTAGTCATATTGTTTTTACAAATAAATTTCTGTACTATTTTTCTACCCTTGTCATTACTTTTATTTTAGTTGGAGATCTACAACTTAATATATTTAATGCTCACCATCATAATGCTGTCTGCGTGTTAAATTAAATTCTTAGCTGGATGAGCCCATTCTCTAGTAAATTCTCAAGAGAGGCTTCTGGGCACAGTGTTTTGAGTTCTTGAATATTTATGTATTTATTTATCTCTTTCCCTTTTTTTTTCCTTCCCCCATAATATCTAATCAAGTTTCTCTTAGTAATTTTCCATCCATTAATTACTACCCTGTGCTCTTGGTTTTTGTTTTTAGCACAATTCTGGGACAGGAGTTTTAAAAAATTAATTCATTAATTTTATCATGCCCCCACCTCTCTCTCCTTTGGCAATCATCAGCTTGTTCTCTATATCTATGGCTCTGTTTTGTTTATTCATTTGTTTTGGTGGTGGTGTTGTTTTTTATTCCACCTTTAAGTGAAATCATATGGTATTCATCTTCCTCTGTCCGACTTATCTCACTTAGCATAATATCCTCAAAGGTCCATCCATGTTGTAAATGATAAGATTTAATTCTTTAATAAAACATTTTTTTTATTGCTGAGTTATATTCCATTGTATATATGTACCACATCTTCCTTATCTATTCATCTAGGTTGCTTCCATATCTTGGCTATTAAAAATAATGCAGCAATGAACACAGGTGCATATATCTTTTCGAATTAGTGTTTTTGTTTTCGTGGATAAGTACCCAGAAGTGGGATTGCTGGACTGTATGGCAGCTCCATTTTAATATTTTGAGGAATAGCCATACTGTTTTCAATAGGGCTGCACCAATTTATAATCCAACCAACAATGTATGAATTTCCTTTTCTACATGTCCTCGCCAGCACTTGTTTATTTATTTTCAAACTGTAAGAAAGTTTACTTAGAAAGCCACAGAGGTAGAAGTGAGTGTAGAAGAAATGGGCTCAGGAAACAAGTTACAGAGGCAAAAAAAAGGGGCCCCTTGGAGCTTAAGGGAGAGAAGAGTAAAGGTAAGGGGCCTAAGGGGAAGAGGAGGAGGAGGGGAAAGGACCAGCATGCTCCAGGGGGGAGAGCACCTATTGATTTATTGATGATAGCTATTCTGACAGGTGTGAGATGGTATCTCACTGTGGTATTAATTTGCATAATCGCTGATGGTTAGTGATGTTGAGCATGTTTTCATGCTTTTCGGCCATCTGTATGTTCTCTTTGGAGAAATGTCTATTCAAGTCCTTTGTACATTTTCTAGTTGAATTGTTTTTTTTTGTTGTTGTTTGTATGTGCGTGTTTGTTTTTGTGTTAAGTTGTATGAGTTTTTAATATATTTTGGATATTAACCCTTTGTTGATAGATCATTTGGAAATATCTTCTCCCATTTATTAGGTTGTCCTTTTGCTTTGTTAATAGTTTCCTTCTCTGTGCAAAAACTTTTTAGTTTGATGTGGTCCCATTTGTTTATTTTTGTTGCCCTTGCCTAAGGAGACATATCCAAAAAGATACTACTAAGATAGATTTCAGAGAGTTGATTGCCTATGGTGTTTTTTTTTCTAGGATTTTGATGATTTTAGGTCTTACTTTTAAGTCCTAAATGAGTTTTGAGTTTATTTTTTTTTATAGTACTAGAGGCCTGTTGCGCGAAAAGATTCGTGCAATAGGCCTTCCCTTCCCTTGGCTGCTGGCACTGGTTTTCTTCCGGCACCCAGGACCCAGGCTTTCGCTCCAGCCGGAGGCGCCTCCAAGCCCCTCCAGAGCCACCTTCAGTTTTCGCTCCGAAGTTTTGTGCCTACATATGCAAATTAACCGCCATTTTTGTTGGCAGTTAATTTGCATATCTCGCTGATTAGCCAATGGGAGGCGTAGCAAAGGTACAGTCAATTTCAATCTTTGTCTATTATTAGATAGGATAAGAAAGTGGTTCCATTTCTTTCTTTTTTTTCATATATCTTTTTAGTTTTCTCACCATCACTTATTGAAGAGGCTGTCTTTACCCCACTGTATATCCTTGCCTCTTTTGTCATAGATTAATTGACCATATAAGTGAGGATTTATTTCTGGCCTAGTTCTTGCGTATTTGAAACTGATTTTCTATAGCCTTGGAATTTAAAGGATGGATTGCCTGGATTTAAAATCTTTTTTAAAAAAAAATATATTTTATTGATTTTTTACAGAGAGGAAGGGAGAGAGATAGAGAGTTAGAAACATCGATGAGAGAGCAACATCGATACTGGGGATGTGCCCGCAACCCAGGTACATGCCCTTGACCAGAATCGAACCTGGGACCTTTCAGTCCGCAGGCCGACGCTCTATCCACTGAGCCAAACCAGGTAGGGCTTATTATTTTTTCTTAAAAAATTTTAAATTGTGGTGAAATATGCACAACATTAAATTTATTATTTTTAAAAGTACAGTCAGTAGTCTTAAGTATATTAACATTGTCATGCAACTATCACCACTACCTAGCTCCAGAACTCTTTTCATCAATGCAAAGTGAAATTCTATATCTATTAAATAATAACCCCGACCCAGTCCCTAGCAATCACCATTATACTTTCTGTCTCTATGAACTTGGGGTACTCTAGGTACCTCATATTAGTAACAAGTGGAATCATACAGTATTTGTCTTTTTGTGACTTGTATATTTCACTTAGCATAATATGCTCAAGGTTAATCCATGTTGTAGCATGAGACAGGATTTTTTTCCTTCTTAAGACTGAATAATACTCTGTATATACTATAGACTAAAATATCTATATATCATATTTTGTTTAGTCATGTATTGATGGAAAATCCACCTCTTGGCCATTGTAGATGTACTGCTATGAAGATGGGTGCACAAATATCTTGTCACGATCCTGCTTTCAATTCTTTTGGATATATACCCAGACAAGGAATGTTTTCCAGTTGCTCAAATCGACTCTTGTATTTTTCAGAAGTGTATTAAATTTTCCCATACTTGAGATTTTTTGCACATTTCTTGATAACTTTTAAGAATTTATCTATTTTTTTATAAGTAGGATCTTATGTTTCATAAGTAACTTGCTATTGTTTATGGATATGAAGATTATTGATTTTTGTGTATAAATTTTGTCCTGGTACCTTACGAGCTGTTTTGTACTTTTCCAATTTATATGCTTGTATGTTTTTCTTCCTCTGATTGCATTGAATAATTCCTCCAATGCAATGTTAAATAGTGGTAGAAATAGAAAGCCTTGTTCCTGAACTTTATTGTTTCCCTATTAAGATGAGTCCCTAATATATATATATATGTATATATA
>NW_006296634.1:112876-115124 GCF_000327345.1 Myotis davidii | reverse complement strand
TGATAAAATATAAGTGTAATGTAATGTACATATACGTAACTAGGTTAGAGATATAGCCATCAATTCCTATTTTGATGTTTTTAAATACCTGGAATATTATTGTTGAATATTATTGAAGGACCTTTATCACATGTAGAAAGAATTATGATTTTCCTTCTGAGAGCTATTGATTTGGTGAATTATACTAGTGCAATTTCTAATATTTCATTTTTACATATGTGGGATAAATTCCACTTAGTTTTGATATCTTATTTTTATGTATGTTGGATTTTGTTTGCTAACATATTACCTATTTTTTTGCCTAATATTAATAATTGAAGTTGATGCTCTTTTTGTTTGTTTGAAGTTGATGCTCTTTTTTTGTTTGTTTGTTTTATATCCTCACTGGAGGATACTTTTAGAGAGATTGGGAGTATGAAAAGGGAGGGAAGAAAGAAGGGAGGAAGGGGTTAGAGAGATTGGGAGTATGAAAAGGGAGGGAAGTAAGAAGGGAGGGAGGGGCAGAAAGGAAAGGGAGAGAGAGAGAGAGAGAGAGAAACATCGATATAAGAGACACACATCAATTTGGTCAAACCTGAAACCCAAGAACTAGTGTATGTGCCCTTGATCAGGAATCAAATCCTCGAGCCTTCAGTGCGCTCTAACCAAGGAGGCACATCAGTCAGGGCTGTTGATGCTATTTAAAAATAGAAGTTATTTTTAGAGCAGTCTTAGGTTTTATAGAAGATTTCTTTGGATAATATAGAGAGTACCTATATGCCCTCTCTTCCCACACCTGCAGCCTTCTATTAGGGTTTTACAGTTCTGAGGTTTTTGACAAATGCATAATATCATGTTTCCACTGTTAGAATATCATACACAGTAGTTTCATTGCTCTAAAAAATGCTGTGCTCTACCTATTAATCCTATCCTCACCCCAAATTGAACTTCTGGTAATCACTCATCTTTTTATTGCATCCATAATTGGAATAATATAATATGTAGTTTTTTCTCTCTATTTTTTAAATCCTCACCTAAGGATATTTTTCCATTGATTTAAAAAATTTTTAATTTATCTTTATTTTTTCCCATTGACCCACTCCACTCCCTCTGCTCCACCCTAGTCCATTGACTTTTTGAGAGTGGGAGGGAGGGAGAGACGGAGGGAGGAACATTGATGTGAGAGAGATACATCAACTGGTTGCCTCAACTGGGGCATGGGATCAAACCTAAGACCCCTAAGTGTGTGAGCTGGGCATTCGCTCCAACCACTGAACATACTGGCCAGGGCTGTAGCCTTTTCAATTGGCTTCTTTGACTTAGCAATGTACATTTAAGTTTTCTCCATATCTTTTTATGGCTTAATAGCTCATTTCTTTGTCACTCATAATACACCTTGTTTATCCATCTATTGAAGGACATATTGCTTTCAGTTTTGGGCAATTATGAATAAAACAGCTATACATATTTGTATGTAGTGTTTTTTTGTGGACATAGTTTTCAATTTAGTTTAGATAAATACCTAGAAGCACAATTGCTGAATCATATGATAGCCATATTTAGTTTTCTAAATAATTGTCAAGATGTTTTACAATGTGGATATACCATTTTAAAAAATATATATATAGATTTATTGCTTTATTACAGAGAGGAAGGGAGAAGGATAGAGAGTTAGAAACATCGATGAGAGAGAAATATCGATCAGTTGACTCCTGCACACTCCCCACTGGGCATGTGCCAGCAACCAAGGTACATGCCCTTGACTGGAATTGAACCTGGGACCCCTGAGTCCGCAGGCAGACGCTCCATCCACTGAGCCAAACTGGTCAGGTCATGATGTACCATTTTTTATTCCCACCAACAATGAATGAAAGTTCCTGTTGCTCCACACCTTTGTTAATATTTGGTATTATCATTTTAGCCATTTTAAAAAATATATAGGGTGTCCCAAAATTAATGCAAGATTTGAATTTTGCGTGAGCATTAACAACAACAAAAAAAAATAAAAGCCTAATTTTATTTGGTTTATTGAATCAGATTCTAATACCTGTTGCCCTTTGATTTCAATCCCTTCAGTTTGATAAGCATTACCAAGTACCAGTGATGGCCCAGGAGCACGGCTTTGCATATGTGCCAGCAAAGCCGTGGAGGCCATTTACCCGATGTGCTATTCCATACATAACCCTATACTGTATACTTTATGAATCAACAAAAAATTTACAATTTTTAATTATAAGCTTATGTCTTCTATCAAAATTACTTCCTGCCT
>NW_006296634.1:109758-112866 GCF_000327345.1 Myotis davidii | reverse complement strand
TTAATTATAAACTTGTGTTTTTTATCAAAATTATTCCTTACGTGAATTTTGGGACACCCTATATATTTTATTGATTTTTTACAGAGAGGAAGAGAGAGAGATAGTTAGAAACATCGATCACCTACCTCCTGCACGCCCCCCACTGGGGATGCACCCACAACCCAGGTACATGCCCTTGACCGGAATCGAACCTGGGACCCTTCAGTTCCTTAGGCCGATGCTCTATCCACAGAGCCAAACAGGTTAGGGCAGAAGTGGTGTTTTTAGAGATTCACACCCCTCCACTGTAGGCTGTAAAGCCGTGGCCACACCCTGCTTAGACATTATTAAACTCTTCTGCGCTGGATCAGGGCAGTCATGAATTAAAGACCATAGTGTGAATGTAGGAATAGGAACCTTCTGCTGTGTATCCGTCACGCAACTGCTTTCCAACCTTTTTCCCAGGTTTGAAAGTTGACGGTTCCCTTTCAGGAAACCAAGGGCAAGTTTCATTAACAAAATTAAGAAATCAAGAATTTGACTATGCTTAACAGAGTATCCTCAAGCTTTAAGCATAGTTTTCAGCATCTGCGAGTAGAGATCTCTTTCCTGAGACTCTGAATAAAACACCATTCTCTTAAAACACCACTTCCCTCCTCTGCACCACCTCCTCCTCTGCCCGCTGCTCCTGTCACCACAGTCAGAAGCACCCGTAATAAAGATTTACCTCGTAATTATGAGTGGGAGCTGGAGTTTGAGGTGGAGCGGGACAAGGGTCACCATGATTGGGGTGACTCGGATGATAAGAAAGGTTTTGCTTGCAGCCACCCAGCCTTTACTGCTGGATGCAGGCGCTCGTCTGAAAGTGAAAGCGACTTCATATTTCATTTTGCTGGAGTTACAACTGCGGAGAAAGGATTTAAGGAATTTCCCAGCAGCTGCCAAGAATTCTTTATCTTACGACCTTTTTTCCCCTCCCAGGCCACCAGAAACTCTTAGCTAGTCAGATTTCTGTCTGTTTGTCTGTACTGTAATTTTAATGTGCTTTTCTCTGATTTATGATTTTGATGTGCTGTGTTAAAATTTTAAGATTCTAAGATTAATTTGAAAGTGTAAAATTTGTGAAAATTGCAACCCAGGAAAGTTTAAACAAAGGCCAGCTAATTCCAAGCCTGCCTTTGACAACACAAACCTGCTTAGGCCAACCCTGGGGACATGAAGCATGGGAATGGATGGGTGGTAGGCGTGTCCTCCCAGCATTTTTTTTTACAATCAAAGTATATTGTAGCCGAAACTGGTTTGGCTCAGTGGATAGAGCGTCAGCCTGCGGACTGAAAGGTCCCAGGTTCGATTCCGGTCAAGGGCTTGTACCTGGGTTGCTGGCACATCCCCAGTGGGGAGTGTGCAGGAGGCAGCTGGTCGATGTTTCTCTCTCATCGATGTTTCTAACTCTCTATCTCTCTCCTTTCCTCTCTGTAAAAAACTCAATAAAATATATTTTAAAAAAAGTATATTGTAGAATTATTAAAATATAAAAATTTAATGGCCAACTTGAAAATAATTCTGTGGTCAAGACTAAATCTTTAATATTAAAACCAGTTTAAGTTGTAATAATCTTTAAATTGGATATACTTGATAGCTTTTCCAAATATAATATTTCAAGAATTTAACTGAGAGACAGATTTGTGGCACCCCGAAGATCCTGAGATGATGCAAAGATTTATTCTCTCTTCCAAAAAGCAATATTTTTGAACTAAATTAGATCAATATAATATACTTGTAATTAACATAAGGAAGTACAAATTGGTCAAGAAAGTACTTTAATTAATAATTGGCTTTAAAATCTCAAAGTTGTTAAGATATAATAAATAGATATAACTAAAATGAAGAATTTGTGATAAAGCCTTTTCAGTAATAATTAAAAATATATTAAGAGGAGACTGACTGTGCTCTCTGTTAGAGGAATGGGCCAGTCACCCTTCTCCCTATAAAAATAAAAAAGCCTAAAAAGGAATAAGGGCAGACAAAAAACCAAAAAATAAATAAGTAAACAATAAAAAATAAAATACCTTGTCCTGCCTTTCCCTCCCTATGGAGCCAGGGGGAGAATCTAAGGGATCAGCCAAGATGACAATTTACAATCTCAGCCTCTCTCTCAGGCTCCAACCAGCCCTTGGGCCACTGCGCCACCAGAAACCAGCTTTTCTAGCCTGTGAAAGAAGTTGAAGCCACATCAGTAACTTTAGCTTGTTATCGCTAGGAAAATGTGGCAGTTTTAAATCCAAGTGGCTGCAGGCCTGGGAACAGGCTGTAAGACCTGCGCCCTTCTCCCCCCACCTTTCCTCCAGCCTCATATGCCCATACATAATATTCCAAGGTCTTTATTAGTTTGAAGACTTCAGAGCATTGCTAGATTAAATAATAAACATCTAAATATTTTAAAATAACATAAAATACTGAAACATTAATTGCTAGACAAGTTTTAATTCACCTGCTCTTAGCTTTTATTACAGAAAGTCTCTTGTACTTTGTTAAAGGTATATTTTCTTGAAAGTAAAAGTACATTTAAAGTGTATTCATAAATGTTAATCTAAGAAATATTAGCTGTTTACCTTTTGGTTATCATGGAAAAAATGAGGTTTTTGTATTTTGCCTCCCTGAACAAAAATTAAATAACTTATGTCAAAATATTTAGGAAGATTGATAGCAGAAATCCAATTAGTGTCATTTGCTGTCCACACCCAAGGACAGATGAAGTTAGAAAATAAGCCTTATTTTGGTTAGTTCTTTTCTAGTAAAATAATTATATTAACCAGTTATTTAATAAGTAAATCCTATATAATAAAAGATAAACATGCAAATTAACCATCCTGCCAGGAGCCAGTCCATCCTTGCTGTTTCAAGGGACCTGGCATATATGGCATACTGTTCTTAATATATTTGCTCACCTTCTTGGCACTATGTGTTTTAACCAAGGTCACCTCTCTGAGAAAGGTTGTTTCCCAGGGTAGGGATTTTTCCCTGAAGTTAGGGAGGGAATAAAACCCCCTAACTAAGTGCCAGGCGGGTAGTTACTCACTGTAACTACGAACAATCACACTTAAGCTACATAATTTTTACTCCCTGGGA